>NC_091830.1:79594261-79928428 GCF_038994185.2 Dermacentor albipictus | reverse complement strand
TTCATGGCTAAGACGTCATTCCCCCCCCCCTTTCCGATCGTCCTCTTTCAAAAAGAGGACGCACCGAAGAAACTTTTCAGCTATTCAGCCTGCGCATAGAAACTTTCCCCCGCTTTCATGTGATACACAGTCAAGATCCCGAAAAGACAGGTACAACTATCTCCCCTTTCATCGTAGCTAAATGCCTTACCGACACACTAGGTGCTGGCTACAAAGTGACGAAAATGAGCAGTGGCGACCTTCTTCTTGAGGTCCGCGACACTCAACAGCATGGCAAACTCTCTAATCTCCTAGCATTCCGTAATGTGGCAATCACCGTTACTCCCCACCGATCATTGAACACGTGCAAAGGAGTCATCTCTGATGATCTGTTGAGCCTAAGCGAGGAAGAGCTCCTGGAGGGCTGGAAAGAACACAATGTTATCCAAGTGCAAAGAATAAAGATCAAGCGAGACAACGAAGATATTCCTACTAAGCATATCATCCTTACCTTTGCATCGAGCGTGCTACCAGAAACCCTATAAACGGGATATACCAAACTTAGAGTCAGACCTTACATCCCAAACCCCCAAAGATGCTTCAAGTGTCAGAGATATGGCCATGGTTCGCAAAGCTGCCGTGGCCAACTAACCTGTGCAAAGTGTGGTGAACACGAACACGAATCAAACAACTGTAATGGCACACTCCACTGTCCAAACTGTGATGGTGGACACCCAGCATACTCTAGAACTTGCCCTACATGGAAAAAAGAAAAAGACATAATCACAATGAAAATCAAAGAAAACATCTCATTTCAAGAAGCGCGGAAACGTGTTTCCTTTTTCCATACCTCAGGGTATGCTGGTGCGCCGCGCAAGGGGGCAACGTCGCAGCAGACTCCGGCTTCGGCCCAGCCCACAACGAGTGTGGCTGCGGCCGCCTTGCCACCAGCCCCCCTGGCGTCAGCAGCCAGAACTGCTGCGCCGTCCCCGAAGGAGGGCCCATCGACCTCTGGATTAGTGGCCTCCAAGGCCCTGCTTTTCGAGGCAAGTCCTACGCTGAAAACTCCCCGCTCGTGTGAGCGGAAGTCCAGCGGCTCCCAAGAGTCGATGGACACAACCCCGAGCCAGAAGGCGCATCTAGCGCCTCGGGAGCGGCGCGAGTCTCGCGACCGCTCCAAGAAAGACAAAACCCGTACCATAATCACGGGGCCTGAAAAGGCTCCGTAAGTCACTTCTCTAACTTGGCTCCTCTTGACACACAGCATAAAAACACGAACAATATGGCTACACAAATAATACACTGGAACGTTAGAGGTCTTATTCACAACCTCGATGACATCAAAGAACTCTTACACAAATATAACCCAAAGGTGCTGTGTGTTCACGAGACCCATCTTAAATGCACACAAACAAACTTTCTTTGTCAGTACGCCATCTACCGTAAAGACCGCAGCGAGGCAAATGCCTCGTCTGGCGGTGTAGCAATAGTTGTAGACAAGTCCATAGCTTGTCACCAGGTCGCCCTTCAGACGCCCCTTGAGGCAGTGTCAATTCGGGCAATTCTTTTTAATAAATTGATCACTGTATGTTGCATATACATACCCCCTAACTTTCATCTGGAAAAAAGTGATTTTTATAAACTAATTGACCAGCTTCCGCACCCTTACGTACTCGCAGGTGGTTTTAATGCACACCACACCATGTGGGGGGACTCGCGATGTGACACGAGAGGTCGTTTCATTGAAAACTTTCTGGTGAACTCCGGTGCATGCCTCTTCAACAAGAAGGAGCCAACTTATTATAATATTCATAATAATTCATGTTCATCAATAGACCTGTCTATTGGCTCGGCCTCAATTTACCCGGACTTGCAATGGAATGTAATAAAAAATCCCTATGGAAGTGACCACTTCCCTGTTATGTTAAAGTCAATGACTCAATATGAATGCCCCCTACATACACCCCTATGGAAACTAGCCTCCGCCGAATGGAATGATTTTAAGGAAGCAACTTACTTATCACGAGATTTTATCACTGATTTTAACTTAGACAATGCAGTAGCATATTTTACTTGTTTTATAATCGACGCAGCTGAAAAGTTCATTCCCCAAACACAAGGTCTCTCTTGTAAAAGACGGGCACCCTGGTGGAATGAACAGTGCAGACTGGCACGAAAGAAACAAAACAAAGCGTGGGGTTTGCTGCGTCGTTCCCCGACAGCAGAAAACCTCATAGAATTTAAGCTCGCAAAGTCAGAAGGAAGGCGCATACGGAGACAGGCAAGGAGGGCTAGCTGGGAGAGGTTTCTCTCGGGCATCACTTCCTACACCCAAGAGTCCAAAGTATGGAATGGCGTACGAAAGATCAAGGGGCAACAAATCCACCCTCTGCCCTTAGTGGAAGACCAAGGGACCACCTTGCAGGACCAGGCGAACGCTCTGGGCGAACACTTCGAACATGTATCAAGCTCCACACATTACACAAAATCATTCCTCAAATATAAACAATTAGCTGAACTTAAGACACTTGATCGTAAATGCCGTCCAGATGAACCATATAACCGTCCTTTTAACATTGCCGAGCTTAAAGCTGCATTGAGCACGTGTAGAAGCTCTGCACCGGGAGCTGATGGAATCATCTATGACACGATTAAGAACTTTCACGAAGACACACAAATGACACTTCTGGCACTTTTCAACTCTATCTGGGCTGCCGGATACCTCCCATCCTCATGGAAGGAAGCTATTGTTATTCCTGTCTTGAAGCTGGGTAAAGACCCTTCCTTGGCGGCAAGTTATCACCCGATAGCTCTAACAAGTTGTCTTTGTAAGCTATTCGAAAAAATGATTAATCGTAGACTAATACACTTTCTTGAACTGAACAATATGCTTGATCCCTATCAGTGTGGCTTTAGAGAAGGGCGGTCCACAACTGATCATCTTGTACGCATTGAAGCAAATATCCGCGATGCATTTGTACATAAACACTTCTTCTTATCGATATTCCTCGATATGGAGAAGGCGTACGACACGACGTGGCGATACGGGATTTTGCGAGACTTATCGGGGATGGGCATCCGTGGAAATATGCTGAACATAATAGAAAACTATCTGTCCAAACGTACCTTCCACGTGAAACTCGGCAATGTACTGTCGCGACCTTTCATACAAGAAAATGGTGTACCTCAAGGAGGTGTGCTAAGCTGCACACTCTTTATCGTGAAAATGAACAGCCTTCGTGCTTAATTACCGCCAGCCATTCTTTATTCCGTTTATGTAGATGATATACAAATAGGCTTCAAATCCTGCAACCTTGCAGTGTGTGAGAGGCAAGTACAACAGGGCTTGAACAAAGTATCTAAATGGGCGGACGAAAACGGATTTAAAGTGAACCCGAACAAAAGTTCTTGTGTGCTTTTCACAAGAAAGAGAGGCCTCGTTGCAGATCCCAATATCGAAATGTATGGCCAGAAAATCCCTGTAAACAAAGAGTACAAGTTCTTAGGTGTCATACTTGACTCTAAGCTAACATTTATCCCACACATAAAGTATCTCAAGGTGAAATGCTTAAAAACAATGAACTTACTGAAAATTTTATCCCATACAACATGGGGCAGCGACAGAAAATGTTTGATGAATCTTCACAAAAGCATCATTCGATCACGATTGGACTGCGGTGCCGTGATTTACCATTCTGCAGCCCCGAGCGCGCTAAAGATGCTAGATCCGGTTCATCATTTAGGAATTCGACTGGCCACTGGCGCTTTCAGAACACGTCCCATTGAAAGTTTGTATGTCGAATCAAATGAGTGGCCACTCCATCTCCAGAGAACATACATCAGCCAAACATATTTCCTGAAAGTCCACTCTAATCCTCAACATCCGTGTTTTAATACCCTTAACGATATGACATGTGATACACTCTTCCGTAATCGTCCCTCTGTAAGACAGCCCTTCTCACTTCGTGTGAGGGAGCTTAGTGTTGAAATGGATGTCCCAATCCTAAAACATCGCCTAATGCCTCCAGCTAAGCTGCTACCTCCTTGGGAGTGGCAGATGATACAATGCGATATATCCTTCATGCAAGTTACAAAACACGCTCCAGAGATTGAAATACAAATGCATTTCCGCGAACTCGAATACAAACACTCCTGCACGGAGTTCTACACAGACGCATCGAAGTGCCGCGAGGGGGTGTCCTATGCAGCCGTCGGCCCATCCTTCTCGGAATCCGATGTACTGCATCCGGAAACAAGCATCTTTACGGCTGAGGCCTCCGCACTACTGTCGGCTGTAAAGCATATAAGGAAAACAAAACTAAAAAAATCTGTTATATATACGCACTCCCTAAGCGCTGTGAAGGCTTTGATGTCATTTTGTAAACACAAAAATCCAGTAATCAATGAATTATATTCCGTCTTATGTGAAGCGTATATATGTAACCAGCATGTCATCATATGCTGGGTGCCGGGTCATAGGGGCATCGAAGGTAACGTTCTGGCGGACCAGATGGCCACATCAATTGCATCGTATTCTGTTCATCCTACCGCTGCAGTCCCTGTCACAGATCTGAGGCCCTACTTGCACAGGAAACTGCGAAACTACTGGCAACGCTTGTGGGACATGGAAACCAATAATAAGCTCCACGTAATAAAGCCACAATTAGGGTCCTGGCCTTCTGCAATAAAATCACGCCGGACAGATGTCCTATTCTGTCGTCTTAGAATAGGACATACATTTGGCACCCATAACTTTTTACTCACCGGAAATGACCCTCCAACCTGTGGCAGATGCGGGGAGAGGCTGACCGTGCTCCACGTCCTCCTGGAGTGTCGGAAAGCCGAATCTGAGAGAAGACATTTTTCTTTAGCATACCGTCAACACATTCCTCTTCATCCTGTAATCTTTCTCGGTCCAGAACCGCTTTTTAACACAGACACAGTCCTAGGTTTCCTCAGAGATGTTGTCTTACACGTCATTAGTCCCATACATTCGTAGCGCTTCCTCTCTAGAGAGGATGCCGCTGTGATAGTGACACTGTATAGCACATGCCTCCAGGCCCTTGTGTTTCAAGGGCTCTGGCGAGGCAGTAGTGCTCCAGGTAATTTTAACATCTCACATAACTTTTATAATGCACCATTCCCTCTCGATGGATTTTATTGCTCATAGAACATGTCATTATCATCGACATAATCTTATAACGAATAGATTTTACGCACTCTTGGGCGACTATTTTTAAGGCCCCTTTACAGCCACGTCACATGAACCTCATTGAACCGATAACCACATTGCGAATTCATCAACACTGGCTTGGCGCTCTTTGGCCATACGTGGCCCTTGCGCCAATAACAACCAAACATTCATTCATTCTTACATTTAGTTTACGGCTGGCATAGATGATAGGATGCTCCTCGTTATCGTCGCCGACTGACTAAGTATCACGCCCATACCTCTGTCGCTTGCGTCGCACTGAACTATCAATTCCTTTGCGTACTCTGGCGCGCGAAGCACAGGACGAGAAACCAATAGCGTTTTCAAACTTTGGAAAACGTTCTCTTTGTCCTTATGCCAGTGCACACTACTTGGTGCTCCCTTTCGGAGGGCGTCCGTTAAAGCACTTGCCATTTGCAAGTAATTCGGAATGTCCAGTTGATAGCACCCCACAAGTCCTAAAAATGAACGAATGTCTGTTTTCGTGCGCGGCTTTGAAAAATCTCCAATCGTAGCTATTTTCAGATCGGCCGGCCGTCTCATGCCCTGGCCGACAACATAGCCCAGATGCGAGCAGCCAAAGCTACACTTTTCCGCTTTCATCGTTAAGCCGGCTTCTCTCCACCGTGAGAACACCTGTTTGAGGTGCGATTTTTGTTGTTCCTAGCTTTCCGAAAAAAATTGCTACGTCATCAAGATATGGCAAGGCGACCTCCTGCAAGTCTTTTAGGACAATATTTATTAACTTAGAGAAGCTAAACGGCGCGTTCTTCTGCCTGAAGATGAGGGCGAGAGGTTGAAATTTATTATTATTATTATTATTATTTGTTTTGAACACATATACACAGGTATTAGGAAAGGGAAAGCGAGGAGCAGGCTAGCAATTGCCACCGGAGGGGCATAACGCCTACAGTGCCTACAGTGCCTACAGTGCCTACAGTGCCTACAGGTGAAATAAATGCGGCATAGCGGCGGGCCCTTTCTGAAAGGGGAACTTGCCAGTATCCCCGCACGAGATCTATAGTTGAAATGTATTTCGCAGAGCTAACTCTTTCAATGCGTTCCTCAACGTTGGGTATCGGGTACAGCTGATCCCTAGCGATAGCATTTAGCTTTCTGTAGTCAACACACGGACGAGAGTCCTTGTTAGGGGATTCTGCCAGCATTAGCGGTGACGTGTAATAGGTATCCGCTTAGCCACTGGCGCTTTCAGAACAAACCTGATTGAAAGCTTATATGCCGAATCAAGTTAGCGGTCACTCCACTTACAGAGAACATACATCGGCCTCACATATTTTCACACTCTAATCATGAGCATCCATATTTTAATACCGTTAACGATATGACATATGCTGCACTCTTTCGTAATCGTCCCTCTGTAAGACAGCCTTCCTCGCTTCATGTGAGGGAGCTTATCGTTGAAGTGGATGTCCCGGTCCTCGAGCATCGCTTAATACATCCAAACCAAGCTGTTACCCCCTTGGAAGGTGGTATAATGGGACGTATCCTTTCTACAAGTTACAAAGCACGCTCCAGAGGACTAAATCCGAATGTATTTCCTAGAAATTCAGTATAAGCACTCCTGCACAGAGTTCTACACAGACGCTTCCAGATGACATGCTGGGGTATCCTACGCAGCCATCGGTCCATCCTTCGCGGAATCCCATTTACTTCATCCGGAAACAAGTATATTTACGGCCGAAGCCTACACAATACTGTCGGCTGGGACGTGTACAAGGAAATCAAAACTCCAAGAAGCTGTTATATATACAGACTCCCTAAGAGGCGTGTAGGCTTTGGTGTCACTCTATAAGCACAAAAAGCCAGCCCTTACTTAACTCTATTCCTAACTGTGTAAAGCTTATCTAATCAGCATATGATTATATGCTGGGTGCCTGGCCATAGGGTATCGAGGGCAACGTTCTGGTGGATGAGATGGCCACGTCAATTGCATGACATGCCGTTATTCCTACCGCTGCTTTCCCTGTACAGATCTGAAGCCTTTCTTGTGAAAGAAACTTCGAAACCACGGGCAACGCATGGGGACGCACAAACAAATAATAAGCTGCGCGTGATGAAGCCACAGTTGGGTTTTTGGCCCTCCGCAACAATATCACGGTGAACAGATGTCCTATTCTGTCGTCTGAGAATAGGACACACATTTGGCACTCATAATTTTCTACTCACTAGAAATAAACCTCCAACCTGTGATAGATGTGGTGAAAGGCTGACCATCCGTCACGTCCTGCTGGAGTGTCGAGAGACCGAAGCTGACAGAACGAAACTTTTTCCGCTTGCATACCAGTATTCTGCCCCTCTTCACTCTACTGCTTCTTGGCCAAGAACCGCTCTTTACCGCTAAAGCAGTCCTCGGTTTTAATCATGTTATCCTACATGTTATAAGTTCATTACATTCGTAGCGCATCTTCTTTCCAGAGGATGCGGCTGTGATAATTGTTTTACATAACACATGCCTCCAGGCCTTTTTGTTTCAAGGGCTCTAACGAGGCAGTAGTGCTCTAGCCAATTTAAGCACCTGACATATTTTGTACATTGTGTCACTCTTTCGGAATGGATTTTAATGCTCATAGTACATGTCATTTGTCGTCGACATAATCTTATTACAGATAGATCTTACGCACTTTAGAGCGACTATCTTTAAGGCCCCATTACAGCCAGGTCATATCAACTTCATAAAACTGATAACGACACTGCGAACTCATCACCACGGACCTGGCGCTCTTTGGCCATACCTGGACCTTGCGCCAATAAACACCATTCATTCATTCATTCATTCATTCATTCATTCATTCATTCATTCATTTCATGTCTTTCTTCCTAACCCGTAGCGCTTACCGGACGGTATCGAGAAGAGCTTCTTGTCTTTGCCGAAAATATTTTGGCATACGAAGGCGCAGCAGGTTATGGTGATAAAAAATGCCGTGAAGCGACGCCGCACTTGCCACAAAAGTTCAAGGCGCTCTCAAACTAAACCAACACAGAAGAGCAACGGCGCCAACATGTTTTCTTCGCCACTCCGCAGACGTGTCTCAAGCAAAAATAGCGCTGAAGCGCGACTGTAAACAAACGAAGCTGACGTGAGGGCCCACGTGATGCCACTAGGCCAATGGCGACGCGGCGTCGGCTTCGACCAGAGCGCGCGAAGAAGGTGGCGGCATTCTTTAAAGCGTGACGCTACTTTACTAAGTTTAAGGGGTTTTACTTTCGTCTGGCGAAAGAGAGGAAGCGCACCACCTTCCGTCTTCCGCAAGGCTCCGGGAGGAGGAGGTGGGGGGGAAGGGGCCTTCAACTAAGGGGCCCGTGCGCCCGCGCTCGCCCGTCCGTGCCGCTGGGTCTTCAAAGCCACCTGTGACGTGTAAGCATGCATCGGGCGCAAGGGCAACTGACCGTTCCCGGCTCAGTCTCGTGCGCTATATATGAGGCAAGTAGTAAAGGTAAAGCGCAGAAGACCAGGACTCGAGAAAAACACAAACGACAGGACCACCGCCGGTCCTGTCGTTTGTGTTCTTCTTTTCGAGTCCTGGTCTTCTGCGCCTTGCCTTTACTACTTCAAGCATGAACCAACTAGTCCAAGCAAGAGTTTTACTTGTTTATATGAGGCAAAGCGGGGAGGCACCGCGGGCTTCGACTCCGCGAATAAGTGTGAAGTTTGCGGGCTCGCGCGCACCGTTTCTTGAAAGGCATCTGCGGACAGCTCGTGCCTTTGTGCGTGCTGTCTACTCGCCACTCTTGCGTTGAAGCAAAATGCGGCACGAAGGTGATTTCGCTCGCAGTTGTTTCTGCGCTCCTCACACCGGCGTTTTACAGCGATTGTCCGCACTCATCGGGTGCTATGTTTTCAGGTTTGCTTGCGCGCGCTGCCACCATGCTTGTTAATTGAGTTAGTGAACGAATGTTTCCAAGCTTATACAGCCGATAGAACTGCTATCGTTCCTTCGTGTAGCTGTGGACTAATCAGCTATCGCAATAGGTGATTTGCCTTTCGGGCGAAACTGCACCTTTTTCTCTTGTACCTGTATTTTTCTCTTCTGGGTTCTTTATGTGCCTGAATTGTAAGCAATTAGAAAAACTGCAATTCCGCTATGCTGCTCGTTTTGTTTTAGGGGTATTCTGGAATACTCAAACTGCCACGCGCAGCTTTCTCACCCATTTTCCCTCCACAATACTGTACTTAGTTTCGAGGATATAAAGCATACTACTAATTCATCATGCATACCCGCCGTGGTTGCTCAGGGGCTATGGTGTTGAGATGCTGCGCACGAGGTCGCGGGGTCGAATCCAGGCCATGGCGGCCCTATTTCGATGGGGGCGAAATGCGAAGACACCCGTGTACTTAGATTTAGGTGCAGGTTGACGAAGCGCAGGCGGTCGAAATTTCCGGAGTCCACCACTACGGCGTCCCTCATTATCAGAAAGTGGTTTTGGCGCGTAAAACCCCCGTAATTTAAATTCATCGTGCATGTGTCGCGTGAGCAGATGGCCAGACTTTCACAATACGCAGGGCTCATTCGCAAGTATACTTAGCTTCGCTCACTGCGTTCGCAAAGGGAAAGCTCTGCAGTACCTTTGTCGATTGCAGGAGGAACAGTCGAAACTGAGAGATCTCTAACTATGCTATAATAGGTATATTTCATCAAGCTTCAAACTCGTGCTCATCAAAATATAAGAGGCCTACAATTGTGCAACCTGTTGAGTACATTTGACGCTTGCTCGCCTATTGCGTCCCGGCGTAACACACGTAGTGTCCTTAAGTGGCGTAAAGAGGTTTCATCTAACACGGCAGAAGGTGTCTGTCTCCATACAGAGCACACACGCGGCAGATTAAAGCTAGCATGGGCAGCCCAACCATCTACGAGTGGGGTAGGTTTTATTTAGGGGCACCAGGAAGTTAGGGGCACCGGCAGTTTGCGGCCGTCATCTCTCTATGCCTTTGTGTCCCAACACCTTCTGCAGAATGCTCAAGACGCGTCAGGTACCTAATAGCGATGCGTCCTGGATAAAGATTAGCCGATTATTTTTATCCTTAACACCAACCGATAGAAACTCCGCCTTATCCAATGTCCTTCGTAAACACGACTGGCCGTTTTGCTGTTCCAGCAGTAGTGTTTGCTTTCCCGGTATATTGCTGCGTTGTGTAGTGGAAGTTTAGTGAAAATGTCGCGTATTGTCATTCGCAAATATTGTCAAATACTGTCAAATATTGTCATTCTCTATGTGTACACTTTTCTTAAATTGAAAACGTGCACAGGGTTTGGCATTTCTTCACCTGCAACAACTTCGTTTCCGAAAAGAAAGCTTGAGTACAGTAAACGGATGTGCATGTTGCCTCATCCTTCTCCCTTCCCTCATCTTACTGCTGTATTGAAGCGTTACGTAGAAACTAACCACGCCAGGAATACTGAAACAAACTGACATGTCTTAATTTCCTTTCATCGCTTGATGCAAAGTGTAGAAAGAATATGAACGCGGTTTTCTATTCACCTTTTCGCAGGTGGCAGCTGACTGTGTGGCCGAAAAGTTCGTGCCCTTGACAATGGTGGAGTACAACAAAAGTCTTAATGAACATCTGAAGCATTGCACGCACAGTGCTCCATCCGGACGATGCGCCATTTTTCAACAGCTGCCGCCACTCAATGTTGCACTATGCAAGCTTGCGCTCGAGCTTCAGGAGTTGGCGCCGGGTCTGCTGACGCTCACGACAGTTCTCAAATATGGCGACCTTGAGGAATGTGACGGTGATGTGAGCCTTTCACTCGGCCAACTGCTGAAATCGGTCCTTGAAAACCACCGCTGTATCGTGTCCGTGGACGTTGATATTGACACCCTCCATGTGGGGCACACCGTTTCGCTTGTAGATATTATAGTTGCTAAGGTGAGCTCATTGGTCAGCCTGCGCTTACGCAATGTGTTCACAAAGGATGCGTACCTGGATTCTCTGGCATCCGCACTCCACAGAGCTGACAACCTTAACGAGTTACATCTGCAGAACAGGGTAACCCTAAATCGCAAGTGTGCGTTGCTTTTTCATTCCCTCTTTCGCAACTCTGACCGACTGACGGCTCTTTCGATCGCCAACGTGCACGTTGACCCACTTTTCGCGACAGAGTTGTTGGAGGGTCTGTCGGAGAACTCAAGGATCCACACTTTGACGGTGTCCACGTGCAAGTGCTTCCACGGGGCTGAACACGGCACCCCGCTGGCTGCCGCCATCGCTCGCCGGCAAGCCTTGAAATCGCTCAAGTTGCAACGGTGCTGCTTCGAGTGCGCAGAGGGAGTGAAATCCATTATGAAGGCGCTCGCCGCAAATCGTTGCCTTTCAACGCTTTCACTAAGTGGGTTTGGCTTCGCGATTGCTTTCCAGGAGTTGATGCCAACGCTCCTTTGTGACAATGACGCACTGCAAACTTTACGTGTAGAATGCCGCGATTACTACAACAAGGAGGTCTGCTGCTGCAGATCTGGCCCAGTGAACTGTACAGGCAATCAACTCGGCGTTCTGACAGAGCAGTGGCTTGACCTAGATTTGCTCTCAGAAGGAATTTCGAAAAATAACCGGTTGAAGAAGCTAACGATTGATCTGTCCACATCCGAGCTGTCGAAGTGCCAACGCTTCTTTGAAACGCTCCGTGTGAACACAACCCTGCGCAAGGTCATCATCATGGGCATCATCTACGATGACGGAGGGCAGATATGCTCGGCGATCCGACAGAACGATTTACAAGACAGGGTGAGCTTTACGTGCGAGTTCCCTGCCGATGAGCCCCTTGAAGCGGTCGCCGTGTGCACGAATATTTCAACAGTGGCCATCGATTACGTCGAACCCCCAAGCTGGCAACTGCTCCAAAGCGCCTTAAGGCTGCTTCCTCAGTGGCAACACATCACGGACCTCTACCTGCGACTCCCGAGCGAACAGTTGGTGTCAGGTTACGTGCATTTCCACTCTTACATGCAAAGGACCACGCAACTAAGGAACCTCAGCCTGATTATTGTCGGGTGCCTCGCTGAACAGGACATCCGGCGGAACCTCGTCAAGACCCTCTTACTCAATCGCAGTTTGCGAAAACTTAGCGTTGTTGGCGAAGTGGTCACCGACGCCAACAATGCTCAAGAAGTCGCTTACGTGCTCTGTGCCAACGACACCCTCTGCGAATTTTCTTTTTTCGATGAGTTCAGCGAGGAGGGCTACGACTTCGTACCTACCGAAACGATACTGCGACACATGGCACCCCATATCACAGAGAATTACAATCTCTGCTCTCTTGAACATGGCAGCGTACCATACTCGGCTAACTTCCACACAGTGCACAACGTGGTGAGGCGCAACCGTGCCTTGGCGATGTGCGCTGCCCATTTCGTGGTACGGACCGACCGCAGTGATTACTGCGCCGAAGCACTCAACCACGTCTCGCGCTCTCCACAGCTGCTGCTGAACGTTATGGAGATGGCTGCTATCGAAGAGGCCGAAGCTCTCATGCTCATTCAGCAAATCCTGATGGAGCAAGCTATAGTACGTGGTGTCTTGGACTAGTGTGGTGATCTCACAGCAGCTGTCGAGCCGGTAATCAGAAGCGCAAGTACTGTATTGTGCACTACTTCCGTTGGATTCCCACCAGACCTTGGCGAGTTGGTAAATCGTAGCATTACCGAAACAGCACACAGACTCAAAACGAGAATACGCTGTTAAGTGTGCTTATTCGTCCCAAGAGAGCCACATTTTTTGCTGTATTTGTACAGTAGGCTTAAATGTCGCACCTCTTATACTGTCGGACAGTGTAGCCAGCGCGGTACGATATTTTTATCCCTCTCCGGTCTTGAGGAGAGCACCATCACTACATTTGCAGGAGCCTCCGTAAGCTGCAGTTCACCTTTAGCTCCTGTATCTTTTGAAATATATAAAGGAAAGATATCATTATTCAAATCATTATCAAATTACAACGCTGTATGCTCTGAGTCTGAGGCGGGCTCCAGCTGCGAGTCCCGCTCTGAGCACGCAGGCGTTCCAGCAGCGCTAGTGCTAAACTCTTTGCCGCGAAAGAAGTGGACACTGATTACTTGTATCGATCAACTTCTCTAGTGTATTGTGTATGCGTTCGTCCTCGTTCGATGGTATGCGAAGCTTTGGTGTTCATCTGTACAAATATGTTTTGTGGATGTTATTGTATTGTGCTCTGAACTGTTGCCTACGGACGTGAGCTCAAGCCCTCCAAAATGCTCTTCTGGCTGCTCTTCGTTCCTCTCTCTCCACCACGGGAAATAAAGTTGTCAAGCAAAACATGCTTTTGTGATTTATTGTCTGTGGCAACTGGGACGATGCCTTGCTTAGTTTCTTGAGTAGTGGGCATTCTCTGACTGAATATTTTAATGGATTCAGGATGGATTAATGGATTAAGGTTCAGTCTGTGAACATTATGTGTTGTTCCATATGTATATTACCCATTGGTTTTAACACTGGCTTATAATGATAGCGTTCTTAAAAGGGCAAATAATTTTTATCTCAGCAAGAGATGAAGGCGCTAAGCATGAAATGTATAAAGTTTACCATTGACCATTTCGAAACATGCACGATGCTGCAGCTTGAGGCGGCATAGTATGCAGCCTTCGCGACATTCTCTATATCCTTTGAGTGGCAATCTGAGCTGCTCGATTTTTCGATGACGCAGAAAACTTTAAAATGATCTCGATATGTGAAACTTCCCGGCACACTATGTTTACACTGCCATCAAGACAAACTTGGGCTGCAGTTGTACGGGCGATGCGTTGATCAACAATTGAGGGGCAAAATGTGTCTTATTTGTTCTCGTGCCTCGCTAGTTCATTAGGTTCCGTGTCTTTCATGCGCTGTAGAAGTGTAATTCGAAACACCTAATGTGCAAGTAATTTTGTGCCCGCTTTCGCTTTATCAAATGATGAATCATGTTTCAAGCAACAAACGATTTCTTCCTAGTTTGATGCTTTTTCAGCCTAACCTGCGTATTGATCACTTTCACTTTTCGATATCGCTGTCGTACAACACGCATGCGCTGGGTATCCGTCCTGTTAATTGTTCTTGTTTCTGTGTGCATACAGTGTGTACTATTTAACTTGGACGATGATTTACAGAAAAAAAAGAGCTCTAGAGAAATCGTACAGGTACTGACTGCATAGTAGCGCCATTTGTGTGTACCCACACCCAATATTGTTTAATAAGAAAATAATTCATTGCTTTTAATGAGAGATTTTCAAACTATTGCTTAAATCGCAAGCATGTCGGTTACACAGTTGTAGGTTACCTTAATTAAGCTCCGAATTAAGCATTTATTTCGTACTGAAGTGTGCCTGCTTGTTTTTTACTAGAAAAAACAAGGCGTGAAATACGCGAAACGTGAAACTGATGCACGCTCGCACGCCGCTGCTCAAGCGCCTTCAAGCAACCTTTGAAAGATAAACGGCTGCATTCGTTTATCGCCGCATCGTATAAGACTTCGTCATGTAGGGTGGCTCGAGAGGTTTCGCAACCTAACTATCGTGGTGTGATAAGCGTCAGCATCTGCTGACGCAAGAATGTTGTGCTTGCCATAAGACACTCCGGATAGCTTTAAGTTTCGCGTATCATGAACCAAAGCTACAAAAGAAATGAAACAAATATTTTAAAAAATGCATAAACGAGCACGAAAAAAGAAAAAGGCAGCTCTGGGAAGAAAAGAAAATAGCTATTCAGTAGTTAAAGAAGGGAATTGCGCTAAAAAAGAGACGGACGAGTAAGGACATGGATTGCGCCCGTCCATGTCCTTACTTGTCCGTGTCTTTTTTAGCGCAATTCCCTTCTTTAAGTATGTACGACCGACTCGCCCATCAACGTGCTCTCCAATTCAGTAGGCCATTTCAATAACAAATGAGCCAAAAGCCCGTAAGGCGTCTCAGCCGCCGACAGAGAAGAATACAAAGGTGCAACTGGTTAAGCCATTTACCCTTCATGTCTCATAAACTCCGGAAAATAGGCAAAACAAGGCCGTTTTTTACCTATTTTTATTTTTGTCTCAAGCTTTCGTTATCTAAGGATGAGGCAGGGAGACAAGACAACGATTGGACGATACGCGACTCGGGGCTTCTCGATAAGCGCTCAAAACCTTTTCCTTATCTTACCTCTTTCCCATAAGTTTTAGGTGCTGTTTAAATTCACATAAAACGTTTATTTAGGCGCATTCAAGGCCGCATGCGTGCTTGAGATTCGGGAAACACGATGTTAGGACACTGACAATTGACACTATATTGCGCAAACTATGACGATCAGCAAATCCACAGAGGGCGGATAAATTAATGGATCAGTTAGGCATGAACGTGTTACGAAAAGGGCTTTGCAATACACTACTGGCACACCTTGCACATACTTTCTAGTGACAACCTTAGAAACTATAACGCGGACAACCCCTATCTTATGCTCATGCCGCGATTCTCTTTATAAGCCTACATACATAGAAGCTGGCTTAAACAGAACTCGTAAACGTATTCGGAGAACCTAATATGGGTACAGATGTTAGCACTGCACAATCCATACCACTACAGCATTCAAGAACTTATCCGCAGCAACTTATGAGCCGGGCTGCCAAAACAAGCTTTCTTTGATGATGCACAATTTTCCGCACAAAAGAAAATACAAAACTGACGAGAAGGTTTACAGTATTTACGCAAAGAATAAGGAAAAAGCAAGTAGCGACACCACCACTTGTAAAGCGAACACACACTTTCATCCCGTCAGAACGCTCGTATTTGCATTCATACCTTCCGTCTACATTTGCAGTCTACATTTGCAGTCTACATTTGCAGTCTACATTTGCAGTCTACATTTCGTCTACATAAATATATCGACAGATCTCTTAGGCATGCAGGGCCCTCTCGGCTGCACTTTTTCGGCGATAAGGTAGCCTCGCTGCCTGCAGGATTATCAGACTGAGCCATGTCGAATGTTCGGTTACGATAGTCGAAAGTTCGAATCCCCCTTTTTCTTTTAACGATGGTGTGCCGACTTCGACCTCCTCCAGAGCACTACATCTGCAGCCTTGGAGTGTCGCTTGACGCGTGCAAAAGATGCCGAGAGCGAGTGTGGCTGTACTAATCCAGGTACAACCAAATTAGGAAGGCCCCCTAAGCTTCAACAAAGAAGCTCCCTCACCAGAACAGAAATTGGCCTCCCTGGTGCAGTATTTGGCCACCCCCTCTCTTATGATTCTTACAATTAGCCCATGGACCTCAGTCCCCAGCAGCTGCGTTGCACCTGACCAAGGCGGCGGTCAGACCTGTAATGCAGCAGAGGGGACTAAGAATCTCTGGACACGGACAGGCCGCAATTGGAAACTGACCCTGGCAATTTTATTTCCCGAGCTCTGTCAAGTGAGGCTAGCTTAGTAGAACTCTATGAGGAACTATCAGATAGTGTTTAGGATATCGTGGGCCTTAGCAAGATATGAGAACTGGTGAGGCTTATACAGTGCTGACTAACGGCAATGTCCTCTGCTATAACGGTCTCCCAGATAAGAAACAATAAGGGGTAGGATTCCTAATCCATAAGGATATAGCGGGCAATATCGCTTAATTCGACAGCGTTAATGAGAGGGTAGCGGTAGTCGTAATAAAGCTGAATAGAAGGTATAGATCAAAGGTGTACAACCGTACGCTCCAAAATCCAGTCACGATGATGATAAAGTAGATCAGTTTTATGAAGATGTTGAATTAACAATGAGAAAAGTGCAAACTCAGCATACTGTAGTAATGGGCGTCTTCAATCCAAAAGTGGGGAAAAAGCAGGCCGGTGAACAAGCAATTGGCCACTACGACATCGAATCTAGGAACGCTAGAGCAGGGATGCTAGTAGAATTCGCAGAAAGGAATAAGCTGAGAATAACGAACACATTTTTCTATAAGCGTAGCAACAGAAAGTGAACCTGGAAAAGCCCTAATGGTGAAACAAGAAATGAAATTGATTTAATACTTTCTCCGGATCCCAGCATAGTACAGGATGTAGAAGTGATAAATAGGGTAAAGTGCAGTTATCATAGGTTAGCGAGGGCTGGGATCCACCTCAATTTGAAGAGAGAAAGAGAAAAGAAGATAGATCAAGAAGAAACAGGTCAACCTAGAGGCAGTAAGGGTAAAATCAGATAAATTCAGGCTGGTGTTTGCAAACAGATACGCAGCCTTAGAACAGAGAGATGAAGATGACATAGAGGTAATGAAACAAACGGTAGCTAGGCTGTCTTCAGAGGCAGCAATTGAAGCGGGAGGCAAGGCACCAAGGCAACCAGCAGGCGAGCTCTCCCAAGTAACAAAGGACTTAATAAAGAAACGACAAAGAATAAAAGTGTAACTCAATGGATAAGGTAGAATTTGTGGAGCTGACAAAACTAATCGAGAAAGCGAAAATAAGTGATATTCGCAATTACAACACGAGAAAGACTGAAGAAGCCGTAAGAAATCGACGCAGCCTGAAATCAGTGAGAGGGAAACTTGGCGTAGGATAAGCGAAGATGTATGCACTGAAAGATAAGCAGGGTAATACCATCAGCAATCTCGAAGGTATAGAAAAAGCAGCAGATATATTCTGTACTGACCTGTACAGTACCCAGAGGACTCAAGATAACTCCATTAAGAAGAGCAATGAAAAGTATACAGAGGCTCCTTTTAAAATTAGCGATGAAGATAGGTGGGCTTTGCAAGACATGAAACGGGAAAGAGCGGCCCGAGAAGATAAAAAACCAGTCGATTTATTCAAAGATGGAGAACACATAATGCTTGGAAAACTGGCAGCTCTCTATACAAAGTGTCTATCGCCTACGAGAGTACCAGAAAACTGGAAGAATGCAAACGATATACTAATCCACAAAAAAGGAGACGTTAAAGAATTGGAAAATTATAGACCCATTAGCTTAGTAATACTTGTTGGGGGGCTAGTTGGTGCATGTTTCCAGAAGAGGGTTATAGCGCCGAAACAACACAACACCATTAGCTTAATCTCCAGTGCTATATAAAATACAAAGCAAGATGATGTCGAATAGAATAAGGGGAACACTGTACTTTAGTCAACCAAGGAAACCGGCAGGTTTCAGGAAGGTATACTCTAAAATGGATTACATCTCTGTCATCAATCAGGTAATCGAGCAATCCGCATAATACAACAGCCTCTATATAGGACTTTCGTAGGTTACGAAAGTCATTTGATTCAGTAGAGGTAACAGCAGTCATAGAGGCATTGCGTATTCAAGGAGTACACACCGCTTACATAGATATCCTGGAAAATATCTACAGGGATTCCACAGCTACCTTTATTATCCACAAGAAAAGTAGAACGACAAAGGAAGGGGTCAGAAGCAACAACACAATCTCTCCAATGCTATTCGTTGCGTGCTTGGAAGAAAAATTCAAGCTATTAAACTAGGAAGTCTTACGATTAAGGATCGACGGCGAATACCTCAGCAGCCTTCGGTTTGCCGATGACATTGTTCTACTCAGCAACACTACAGATGAGTTACCACAAGTGCTTGAGGACCTCAACAGTGAGTGTGTAGGAGTGTCGCGAAGTGTCGTTGTAGTAGGGGATACGTAATAAAAATACATCACTTACGATGGAAATGTATAAAATGAAATTTGACCTGAGCTGTTATTTTGTTCAATTTCCCAGTGTGCTGCGAGAAACAAAAAAAGGGGGGGGGAGGCAAATGGCATAATTTGCCTTTCCACATTTGACAATAGGAGAACATATGCCGCCCCCCCCCTCCCCCAGGTAAATACAATAATTTCTGGTAAGCATATTTAGCAGCAACCTGTTGCAGGTCTAATTGTAACTGCGTCCAGAGATGTGGGAACATTCTGTCCTTGATTGCGATACAAAGACCAAACAATTCAGAATCACGTACCGGCTTGTTTTCCTGCCATCTGGCCCAAAATAGTAATTTCCTTTTCAAATACCTTATCCGGGCGCCTTTGTGAATGATGATAATGTAGTTATGGCAGTGGATTGTGCTGACACAAGGCTGGTGTCTGCGTTCCCATCGTCCTGGTTTTCCAGTTACTTTTGTGCTTGAATGCATAGAACGGCGTTTTGTTAATAAAGTAGCTGGAACGCAAATGCATTTCTGCGCAAAGTTCGGTGGTATTATCTAATGTTATCGGGTTTCACCCTGAGAGTTCATTCCGAGCAGTTCAGCCTTGCGAACGCTACGAAGAGAGCTTGAAAATTGCAATATCGGCCATAAGGTAACTAGTTCAAAATATAATTGGTTCATTTTTGCTAATTATACGAATATGCATTTCAATTTTCTCTGCAAGTAATGTCCGTCTTTTCGAGTAAAAAACAGGCAACCTCTAAAAATTTTGATAGTGTTCACTGAAACACCCGGTATGATAGCAGCTCAATGGCAAATTATAGCGCTTTTCACCTTTGTTAGAGCACTAATAAAACACTAGAGGGAGGAGCAGAGCTCCAATGTCCCCCTTATGGGCCCTTGAGGTTCAGCTAGAAATAGGTTCCAAACGAAATGGTGTTGGAATATTTGTTGATTAGATGACAGCTTTAATATCAAGTCGACTCTTTTTGCACACTTCTGTGTTTTCATTATTGAAATAGAATATAAAACAAACTTAGTCACCTTACGTATAACGGCCACGGCTTGTCCTTTCCGCATAATACAACAATATTATGATCCCTATGTATACATGTATGTACAATTCTAAAAACATGCACAGGGCCGCGATGCATTCTGAGATAATCAGGTGCACAGATGGGTAAGATTCACATAGGAAATAATGTACGAACAGAGATAGTGTCAAAAGCGAGCTTCATAACAGAAAAAAAGGAAAAAGAAAGGAGGATAAGTGACACAACACTCAGCGCGCCTAAGCACAAATATCGGACGATGTCTATACATTGTGGTCAGTATTCAGTGCAGCACCCAGTAGACCTTGGGTATGCTTTCTTTTTATGTTAAGTGTTGCTTCGGGCAGGGTTCAAAAGCTTTCGAAAGCAAAAAGTGTTCCTCTTCGCTTTGGGTTGTTTGTTGTTTCTGTTGTAATTAAATTTCTGAGCACAGTAGGCCGCATGCTTTGTTGATAGCAAACACTGTTGGCATATTTATTTTAACATATTCATCCCAATTATGGCGGTAAGAAAGAATATAGGTTTTAGAAAGGTGACACATTGCTGCAAAATTTGTTCTCGCATGACAAAACAAATCTCTGTTCTGCAAAAAACCGTCAACAACATGTCGCATCGTACAGGATACAGCATTGCGGCACGCTCTTCGCAAGCGATGCGAGTAGGCAGACACGTAAACGCTGAAAGTCCACTATAGCTTCTCCCGGAGCATGCACTCAGGGCAGGCAGTGTACCACACTCATACGTGCGCACAAATTTCGTGCTTACTCTCTACACTGAGGGTGGCCGCTATAGATCTGCGTGCCTGATCGCGCTTCGCGCTGTTTTTATGATCACGATCGCGCTCATCCCACAGGTGACGACGCCGTTCCACTTCTGTGATCAGGGCCTCATTAAAGGTGGCTTTTTCCATGACGAATACGGGATCGCGACTAAAGAGCGACGATTTCGCACTGTGAGCAAACGCACCTCGACTACACTAAGAAGAAGTGTGTTTGCACACGCGCTCCTTCCCCCGGGTGTTCCGCCGAGCTGCTCCACCAAGATGCGCCGAGGGCAGCGATTACTGGTGACGTCGAGGGAACTACTGAGTGACGTATAGCCTGACGCGCCCCTCGTGCTGAGCTAGCATTGGCGGACGCGCGCGCGACAACGCCACGCCAAAAATTGTGCCGTGCCGTTCCAGCAGCTCCAGCTTAGGAGCTGCGCTCTAATATTAAGTCCAGTAGGTAAGCTGGCTGCGCAGGCTGCTGTTGTGCTTGACCTGTTTATCTTCATTTCATGAAAAGTAGGCGGTGCACAATGTTACGCCTCCGGCGAGCGGAGCCGTTGCGCGATTTCTGTACGCACTGCAATGTCCACGCTGGGAAGGAGGTGGAGCAGGGCCCAGTTAGTGCATATCTCCGCTTCGAACCCGGCTGCGGCGGCTCTGCTTGACCGCGCGTGCATTATCTCTTGGAAGTAATACGTGGTGACTTCGCAACATAGGCGACGCGGGGTAGCTGATGGCCTCGCGGGCCCTGTGTTCTCGACCGCCTAGTTCGCATTAGAGCGAGGGGCAGCATGAAGGGGTATTCGTTCGCCTCTACTGCCACTCTTCATCGCGAAAACGTTCTGGAAGCGGGTACCCGCGGTCATAAAGTTCAGATGTGCGCACGTTTGCCTATGCGCGCGTGACCATTTGATTGATAGTTTATTTAGTCAGCGAATTTTTACAATAATTTATGCAACTAATAAAGCTGCTAGCCTTACTTCATATAGCTGTGTGATAATTTGCTATATGAATCAATGCTTACATTTTGGGGCGAAACTGTGACTTGTGCTCGGTAAGTTAATAAAATGTAGTATCCGCCATTTCTTTGTTTTTTTCGGGAGGATACTCTTGTAGTTGAATCAGGCTCAGGAAACTCTTCATCGTAAGGTTCGTAACAGTGCAAAAGAAGACACGGAACATAGGAAGATAAAAACGACAACACGGCGCTGACCCTCAACTGATATGTTAATGAAGAAACGTCAATCATATACAGTCGAACTTTTCTCCCTTGCGCACGCGATAGGTTATATTGATAGGGAACTAGAGGATCACCTTGCTAAGCTTTTCAGTAACGTTTCCCGCTACGTTGATAATTTCATTATGTTGATTAATAGTGACATTCTCCCCAATGATGTTGATCTAAGTATGAAGGTATTCAGGTTGCACGGCATGGGCCTTGATTTTAATTTCGAAGTCCCTGACGATCATCAACTGCACTTTCTAGATGTGAAATTAGTCTTTGGTAAAATCATGTGTGCTCGGAGTATCATCCCTCGTTTGTCACACCCGTTTCGAACTGTGATTCTGGTCATTCTGTGGTAGTGAAAAAGGCTATAGCGAAGACTATCCTAAATGCTACACTAAAGAAGTCCTCTCTTCATATGTCAAAGGCTGCTTTTTCTGATCAGGTCAATCGTTTACTGAACGCTGGTCACCCTGAAGTGTTTATTTCATCTCTGTGTGAAAGTATGGCTCCAGGCGTCAACAGCATAAATGACAGCCGTGGTAAAACTAAATTGAAGGAAAACATCACGGCCGAATCACTCCGTAAAGACGGTTAACCAGCGAAACTTAAAGGTGTGGCCCCGTATTTATCACTGGGTTAATCCCGATGGTTCTATAAAATCTTTCTCAATTATTGGTTACGTTCTTGTGTTTCTTAATGACGTTACACAGACATTCGGCTGCGACAGAGAAAACGACTTCACTGACGGTACGCCCGCAGTCAGCCGTTGTCGCTTGCGTTCGGCGTCTCGAGTTTCTTTCCGTGGCGTGGTTAGCAGCATCCGCCAGCCATTTCCGCTTGCCATTCTTCGACTATGAATAGATTAAGAAATGTCTCATGCCCTCCTAAAGGCGGCCTCCCCATTACGACTGCAGAAGAGAAGTGAAATTCAACGCTGGAATGATGAGCGGCAACGCAGCCTCTGTGGAAGAAGACGACGACGACGAAATCGGGATCACGTGCACGAGTTCCAATGAGCTAGCTGTGCATGAATACGGCGACGCTCGAGCCATCTCTGTATATGATAGTTTTTGAACACAGGCCCGGACACAAAGCTTTTTTGTTTCGCCTAGCCAGATAAAGCTCCGCTTTGAAAAGCAACAATGCAGTAGTATGATCTACACATGTTGGCGCATCGGCTCGAGAACGTCGCTTGAAGGTACGGATGGCATCGATGTCTGTTTTTCTGCAAACCTATGCCCGATAGTTGACAATGCGCTCAAGGATAAGCGAGTAAAGGGAAAGTGAGCTGGCAACCACGTGAACGGGCACATCCCTGGCTGTAAGCAGGGTGTGAATGTAATTGTATGATATAGTGGTAGAGGGACAAATCAAGCGCTGTGGGAATGTACGACTTAGGGAGCATGAGCAATCTCTTCAGGGGGTTGCACCACTTCATCTCTCAGTGCATTGCAAGTCATGCTCTTGCCGCCCCTATCTTTAGAAAAAAAAACTAATGTCATTTATAAACACGCGAGCCAATTGACAAGAGAAATTACTGAAGGTTACAATATTAAGATTAGGGACAAGGCGAGTACCAGCGAACCGTCTATCGCTCTTTATAATAAGGAATTTCGCTACTTTTGTCACTCCTGATTGTGCGTAAGTTAGTCACAGCTACCTTGATATATTTCTGTGTCTCGTGCGTGTCATGTTTGTTGAGCTGGCACTTATATATAGGTTCGACGTTTTTTTCAACAATATAGCAGTTGAGAGTCAGCGCCATGTTGTCTTTTTACATTCCTTTTGTGCGTGTCTTGTTTTGCGCTTTTACGAACCTTACGAAGAATCCCAACCAACTGGCTCAATTAAACTCTTCTGATGATGAAACTTTTCCACTAACACGCAATGTGTATGATGCTAGGCTTTTCAAATTGCGGGCAATGATCTCGCTAGTATGGAGGAAGGACGGGTTCCTGTGAATGTGTTTTGCTCTAAAATGTTTCGACTATGCCTGTTAGACCTGTCATTGATACTTGCGTCATGAGCTGCAGTTTTGCTGATAACCTTTTATTGTAATTGAAAGTGATATTTGCTTGCATATGGTCTTCAAGAACTGGTGCAGCTGTCTTAATATATGACCAGGATTAATGTAGTTACTAAACAATGCCGTGCGGAGGAGCACTTCGATGTGGGGTAAAATGCAGCAAATACAAGACAGCTGCTAATGGCATAAATATGCAGGCGGCCTAAGCTTCGCCTCTTATTAGAGTGGATGCGATAGCATTCAAACACCCATGACTGCTTCGCACGCTTCGCGGGAACTGTAGCTTACGTAACCGTAATGCTTACCGGAAAACGTTGGCCGTGAACGCTATGCACGAAGGCGACCTTTCTGGTAGAAACGTGGCATCTTGCTTGGGCTGATAACGAAGGTAGTGTACAGCCAATTCTCAAGTTGGGTTTTTGTTTCGCACACTCAATAATTTATTCTCAGATTGGGATACATAGCGCAAAAAATTACACAGGGACAAGCAGAACACAGGACGAGCGCTCGTCCTGTGTTCTGCTTGTCCCTGTGTAATTTTTTGCGCTATGTATCCCAGTCCGAATGCATCCCACCAACACGCCCAATCTTCTTCCCTGCTATAGTCTCAGATATTTTAACATAAAAGGCATGCGCTGTCGGTGCTTTGCTTAATGACATTTGTTTGTAGGCTGTCATTCTAGAATTTCCGAGGAATAACTATGTCAAGAATATAAAACAAGGTGTGAGCAACATTGGTGATAGAATGGTGTGGCACTATAACCCGCGTGTACGCATGTTGTATAGCGAGACATGTAATATACATATACCTAAATATATGGGGGAATTTTCACCCATGGGGCCCTTAACGCTGTTGCGTTAAGATAAGCTGCTATGGTTCTATCAGAAAGTGACGGGAGCTATTTTTCTACTATTCTTAGCTAAGCTGCATATTTTTTTTTATTGCGACAGCGTGCCTACTGGCATAAAGAAATGTTTAAACATGTAAATACACTCCGGATTCGCGGAGGAAGTCCAGCAATGTCCGGTGGTGTGGCCCCAAGATCCAACTTTCTACGTCTGGTGGCCGACCTGGGGGTGGTCCACATCGAAGCAGGTGTTTCTGGCGGAGAGCATGTAGAGAAGGGCAAGTCCAGAGGAGGTGCCCAGTGTCCACCTCGCAGACAGGAGCGGGACAGAAGGGGCAGGAATCGCTCATGGAGGCACGGTACTGTGCTGGCCACGAACAGGTTATCGCAGGGGTGAGGGCGACACGGAGGCGTAACCTTCGTAACAAGACCTCTTCCCAGCATGCTAGGCCACGAGGGAGGTCGGTGCCACACGGTGGGAGAAGTGCTCGCGTGGCGCGCCGAAGGTGTTCTTTTTCTGCGAGGAGCCTTGTCTCCGGAGAGATGGGGGCCAGTTGAAGTGGACGCGAAGGTTTGTTATGGCTCGCTGCATCCACTAAGGCTTGTGTGGGATGCGCATTGCGACGTATCCATTGTACACGTACTGTAACGGATAATTTCTCCACTGTGTCCTGAATCTCCTGTGCCAAAACGCCGGAATTCAGAACACGCCGCAGACAACGGATGGCAGCTGAGGAATCGGTGAAGATATCAATGTGTCTCCTAGATGGCGGAAGCAGCGGACAGAGGATGGATACTGCGTCTCGGATTGCCAAGAGCTCCGCCTGTGTCGACGGCCAGGCAGGGGAGCAAGCATACGAGCAGGTTGCGATGTCTGACAATATTTCAGGACAAGCGATAGCCGTGGTGACGTGATCATCACTCACACTAGCGTCGACATACGCTACATGTCTGCACGAAGAGCTTGCACTCGTAGCTGATGGGCTATTTGCTATTATACTCGACTCTCTAAGGTGGCCAATGGATCGTGTGTGTATGCGAGTCGGAGGCCGATTGTCCGTAACTTGCTGATAAAGCCATGGTGGTCGTGGCGAGCAGGAATCGCAGGGCATCACTGAACCGTCTGCCATATACTTCTCAAGAGCTGCAGCTTCAGGGATATTATGGCACTTTGCGGAACGAGCTTGGCGACGCTGGTGGACCAGTTCGTCTAGCGTATTTAATTGCGCTTCGGCCTGGAGTGCGTGAATGGGTGTAATTTGTGGGAGGCCCGTAATAACCCGCATTGCTGCTCAATTGATAGATTCCAAGCGGTCCCACTCTGCTCGTGTCATGTGGTGAAACTGGGCTTGGTATATCAATCTTGGCTGTAGCACAGTACGTATGAGGAGTCAGGTGGTGCCACTCAGGAGTGCCAGTCAGGAGTCAGGTGGTGCCACAACCACCAATGGTGGTTGTGGCACCACCTGACTTGAGAAATCCTACGGATGAGGTGCAGCATTTGGGATGTCTTCTGACGTGCTGTGCGAATCCAGGGACCGGCGGAGCCGGAATCGCACAAGTCCAGGCCGAGGACTCGGAGTGAGTTGACGATTGGAATTCTGTTTCCGTGCAAGAGAAGGACGATAGGGGTGGTGTTGAACGCACGGCGGCCGCGCGCATTCGCGACCGGAAGCAGAGCCGTCTTTTGAGGCGACAACGTAAGTCCCAGAAAAGAACACCATTGATCAGTAATCGTAAGAGCGAGCTGCAACCTTGTGGCTTGAATTTGGAGAGACGGGTGGACAGTCCAGGCTGTGATGTCATCCGCATAAATGAGTGCGTGCAGGTCAGCAATGTCGCCCAATCGCCATGCCAAGGGTAGGAGGCTAATGTTGAAAAGTATGGGGGCCAGCACTGACCCTTGCGGTACACCGCGATGTGGGCGAAATGATCCCACATTCTCCTTGTTGATGCGTATGGCGAATTCACGAGATGTAAGAAAGGTGTGAATAAACTTGCATATGTGGGTGGGTAAGTGAATCCAGCGTAGCACTTCAACGAGGGCAGCGTGGCTGGCGTGGTCGTATGCTTTGTGCACATCCATGCCGAGCACGGACCTCATTCGGGTCGATCGGCCACCAATCAAAACCATAGAGGACAAGTGACCTAGGCCATCTTCTGCACCAAGGCGGGGGCGGAAGCCAACTTGCGACGGGTGGTACCAGTGATGTACGTCTAGCCACCACTGGAGATGGTTAGCCACCATGCGTTCCAACAATTTCCATAATGTACACATAAGAGAAATTGGTCGAAGATTTGATATGTTGTCATGAGGTTTGCCGGGCTTTGGGATGGCGATTATAGCTGCTTGCAGCCAGTGCTCCAATACTTCTCCTGACAGCCATGCAGCGTTTAACGAATTAAGAACATCTTTCACAGTGGCTCCTTCTAGGTTTTTAAACGCTTCCATAGGTCACGCCGTCAGGACCCGGGGCAGTCTTCAATTTGGCTTGGTCTATTGCAGCGAGAAATTCAGCCACCGTGAACGGAGACTGCATCCCAGCGACAGCGTGAGCTGATGGGAGTGCCCCTGCACTCGGCGGAAGCGTAAATGGGGCGGAGACCACAGGTGGCCGCGTATCATAACCGGGAAATAATGCCTGCGCTATGTCAAATGCAAAGGCGTCTGCGGTTTTGCCAGACGCGAGGCACACGCTGGAACCCGGGTCAGGAGAGTGTCCACCAACTTCCATTGCTCGGAACGTTCTCCAAATTGAGGCGGCGCTGGTGGTCGGACCTAGCGAAGAACACCAGGCCAACCAGCGTTGATGTGAGAGGCGGCATTCGTGGCGTCTAGCCGCAGCTGTCAGCTGACGGTGGCGGAGTTCAGCCTCCACGGAATCTGGGTGTCGGCTGGCATCAACCTCTGCTTGGCGACGCTGTGCCCAAAGCTGCAGGAGTCGAAGATCTGGCGCCGGACGAGATTCCTCGACCCATGACGTTAAAGTGGCTGTTTTAACCGCCGATTGAAATATTGCGATGGGGTCGCATAGAGGGGCAAGAGCGTCCCTTGATAACGAAGCACGAAACGTGTCCCATTCGATCACCCTACATTGGCGACGGAGGCAGTCAGTTTTCTGAGGGGCTAAGCCGAGCCGAATGGGATGGTGATCCCTCCCCCAGCAGTCCGGTTCCCGATTCCAGGTAACTGTCTGATGGCCCAACCACCAGGCCAGGTCCGGTGAATACGCTGGCATTCGTGGGTGGGTGCAACGTCGTGTAGGCATGGATACGTCATTAATCAGATTAAAGTTGTTCTGGGTGAGAGTATCAAGCTGCATATCAACGTGATAGGGTTAAGGGCCTCGTATCGCAGCAAATACGGTGTCCGCATCCCTCGTCGGCGTCCAGCGCCGGCGTCGGACGTTGTTTCGGTAAAAGTATTTCCGAACCAACCATACCCAGGCCCTCCATGTGGCCCAAGGAAACAACTGAACTAATCGAATTTCTCACGCTAAAATACGAAAAAAAAATCGTAAAGTACGACTTACACGCAACCTAGAGATATGATAGTGTCGGATTGTAATTTGACTATACGAAAAAACATAATTCGGTTACGCGAAAACTCAAAGAAACCCTTTTTCTGCGTTTCTACCATACATAGACCGGCCATGCCGTCCGCTATTTGTGCGCGCCCGTGCGTGAATATCTGGGACACCGCGCTTTACGCGGCGTCCTCCAATCCACTATGCGTCCCTCTTCAGTTTGGACATAGCTTCTGAGCAACCTTAACTAGTCAAACAAATCACAGTTTCTTTCCCCAAAGAAGTAGCACGACAGCTGGCCCTACTACCGTTCCTTCAGGAACCTGAGAGTTATTTGCCGCCTGCCTTCGTGAGCCAATCAACAGGGGGTTGCTGAGGAGTTGCTGGCCGCCCGTCAGCGGCAGCTTGTGGCTGCTCCACTTATACTGCCGCAGCTGGTAAGTCAAGCCAAGAACCCACGCAACCTTCTCAGCAACGCGTGAGCTATCATCCTCCTCCAATCTACGGGGTATGCCCGGCCAAGCCATGGCAGACGCATGAAAACTGACATGTATGCTTATGCTTGAGTATCCCGGACACGTGGTACGATATTGCAGCCGTCGCATGCAAACATCGGAAGACAGTCCCCGGGCGCCCTGTTACCAAGTACAGCCCGCTTAATGACATTTGTTTGTAGGCTGTCATTCTAGAAATTCCGAAGAATAACTTTGTCAAGGATATAAAACCAGGTGCACTATGCTCCTCATCCCCCAATAACATCTAACCAGGCTGATTGCTTTCGCTTCTACCATTGGCCCTTCCTTACCGCGTCGCCCTTCAGATTATCCGATGCGCCGGCTGCCCATGCCTAGCGAAAACGAAAACAAGACGACGCAGTTCCCCAGGCAACAACTGCGCATAAGTTTTCGTTCACCAACTGGCAATGTTAGTGGCGCGTTCGTCAAAGGCATTGCTACAGCTTCACTTGTTGATCCTTGCTGCCCTTGAACTCACAACAAGCTCCAGCAAAATGCCAGTATATAAACGGATTTCATCATCTCTAGCATCGTTTCGTCGCAATTTGTTTGGCCGCGTCGAACGCGTTTGATTATCTGCCAATTGTTTCGGTCCAAATGAGCCTTTCTGTGCTGCCATTATTCAACTTAATGCCCTCGCTGGTCCTGACCAAACGTTCACGGGTATCATCAGCCCAATCATCACCGAGAAGCAGCAGCTTCGCAGTACTCCGAGTTACTTACCCCTCTGGAGCTTGGTCGCCGCCTTGGCACTTGGCAAGTGTCGCGCTTACTGATATCGCCGCTCTTTTGTCGTAGTGACTGTCCAACATACCTTCATCATCAGCCCAATCATCACCGAGAAGCAGCAGCTTCGCAGTACTCCGAGTTACTTACCCCTCTGGAGCTTGGTCGCCGCCTTGGCACTTGGCAAGTGTCGCGCTTACTGATATCGCCGCTCTTTTGTCGTAGTGACTGTCCAACATACCTTCTGTCGGCGCCCCTCCCATGTGGCCGCTATGCCAGTTGCGCTCTGATGCTATAGGAATACGTCATTAGCGTGGTGTACCATTCCGTTCTCGCTAGACACATTCCAACGGCGACCCTCTTTCCCACCCACCGCCGACCCTGGAGGTCGCTTGGCACCAAGCCTCTTAACGCATGTGATCATCCCTTGACTACCTCACCATTACTAGTGACCAGCGCAATGACCGCTGGATAGCAGAAACAAAAAAAAACCAGCTTGTGGCGAAAGTATCATTATGGAAGTAAGAACGACGGGAAAGAAAAAAAAATGAGTTTGGAACGTGTGGACCTTATATTTTAATTTTAATGAGGAGGAAGACTTTAAGAGAACATGGGCTGGTAATGCGGCACAATGAGTGCTAAAACAAGAGAAACTTAGTCAGTGATGGCAGAGGATTACATTGTGTGATGACATTAGAAAAAAATTCACGGAGGGTGTCCGCATGTAGAGGACAGCTAGGTATGATTGGCGATTGCAAGCAGAGGTTTTCTTTATTCTCGCTGTTGACATAACTTGGCATAAATGCATGCATGGCGTTATAAGCCCATTGGAAAGATAATTCTGAAAATAGGAAAATATTATTTATTGAGATAATCCCAATGGCCGAGTAGCGCGACCTCTTAATGCATATGTCGTTAATGGTAATAACGCATATTTATCTATGGCAGACCACGGTATAATGAGGCGCCCATAACAGCGCAGCGGGGTAAAATATTCCACAACGTGAGACAGTGACTGCTTAGTGACCATGCGCATCCACCGTTTGCAGGATATATATATATATATATATATATATATATATATATATATATATATATATATATATATATATAATATGTGGCACGGTCTTACAGGTTCAATCACATAATGGCATTGTATTCCATGCCACTATCAAGGCGTAGGTATTTCCGTGTACTCGGCGAACCGGTTCAGCTTGTGGTAGATCCACGGAACAAATGCCTCAATCCGCAAGAACACACTGGGAACGTCACTGCTGCCGCAAGAAAAGCCGTAAGAAGCCAAGCCAAGTAGGTACGTCAGACCATCGCTGCCAGCGGCCATCGCCGGAGAAGCCGCGTCTCCCTGGGAACAAAACAACTGCATGCAAATCAGTCCTCGAAAGCCTAATGTGCCCAATATCGCGTCACTTACATCAGGCACTCTAGGTAAATTACGTGCGATAAAAATTTATTCCAATTTCCTGAACTAATTCGTGTGATAATGTCTAAGGCCACGTGCGTGTCATATGTCTGCATGGAGTAACTAAATAATAATAAACACAAGAATATGCAAAGGTGTGCGTCAAAATTTAAAATGCATTAGTCATTTTTCGCCCAGTGCATGCTCGATGGCAGCGCAATAGTCAGTCTTATATGGAACCTGTGTGCAAGCGCGCTTCCATTTAGGTTCCGCAACCTTTCATGAAGCAGAACAGTCTAGACAGGGCTCGCAGTATAGGCACCACGCTTGCAATGTGCCTGAAACAGCACGCGCGTCATAGGAAGAATGTACACGCAATAAAAAACAGTCGGTAGCAATATGCCAGAAAGATACGTGCTCAGTAGATTGCTTCCGGTGCTGGACAAAACATTAGTTACGCAAATGCCCCGAGATGCCAACAAGCGCAGGTGCATCAGACCATCGCGGCCGCTGGTCATCGCCGGAGACGTCGTGCCTCCCTAGGAAATAGAGCAACTGCATGCGACTGGCGCCTCGAAAGCTTAATACACCTAATATCCCGTCGCCTACATCAGGCTAAATTACCTGCGGTACAAACAGCTTGAATAATAGTTTGAATAAAATGCATGCTAATGTTGACTTCAACTAACACACAAAACATGCTGGCTTTATAAAAAAAGATGAGCACGGATGACGTCACTGCCAATTAGGTAATTGTGAAATTAGCGGTATACAACACATTTCTCTGTATCGCAGTCACAAATTACGAAAATGCTTTCCATTGAGCAGAAACTCTATCAGTCACGGAAGCACTGAATATACAAGCAGTAGAGGAAGCATATGTGAACGTCCTAATAATTGCTGAGGTTACGCACCTGATTGCTGCCCTGAAGGAACAGCTCTGTGAATTCAGCCCTGGGGGCTGAATTCATCAATCTTTTGTTTTGTAAGCGCTGTTTATTATTGGCTGACCGCCTTAGTATATGACGTGTCCAGCGTTACACTTGACAGGAATCCGTTCATAAACGCTCACGTGCGTGAATACGGGTCCTCAGCCCCCAATCATAAAAAGTTGTTACGGTAGAGTTGTTCGTAGCCAAAAAATTCCACCGAATGCGACGTTGGGCACATAATTGGTGAAGGCGGTTGGACCATGGCAAATGCGCTTACGAAAGAAAGATCTGTTATTTACGTGCCTTGTTCTCAAATTTACTTCAGCGTCCCCGTAAAACCTTCAGCAAAATTATTTTCTTCGATGCTCCCGGTTCTTTTCTATGTGCAGCGCGTGAAATATTTGTTTACCTCACAGAGAGCATTAAGGTCTCTGGCGGCGCAAAACATGATGAGGTCGTCGTAGCCGTAGTTCTTGAATCGTTGGTAACAGTCGTCACCGTCCAGGCCACGCAGTGTCCCTCGGTACAGTGACGTCTGTTCGGGCTCAGCTATTGCAGGAGAAATTGAAGAAGCAGGCGATACAGATTATGACCCAACTTTTAAACAAAGGCAACTTTTTTTTCCGACAAGAAAATACAAATAAATACAATTAGTAGGAATGTGCACATTAATTCCCAAGTAGGTTGCTGCGCTAATGGTACTGACCCCACTTTTATTTTCAAATGATAACTTGGATGACCTTATTCATTTTATTAATTAAAAGCGTGACTCAATTTGAATACTTGTATTTAAATAAATAAGGCCTTTAGAATTAGATGTACAAAATATGTCATGCACATTATACTACAATATGCATTGCGATTTTCGCGGCGTAACAGTGTGTCCTGCTTCAAACCTTACACTTAACGTGCGTATTTACTTCGACACTATAAGTTATGCATGTACGCTTCAGGAATTAAGTGTCAGTATTTTAATTCCCCGAGAGGTATTCTGTAAGATTCTGCAGAAACGAGTGGCAACTTTTATTGCAGTCTTTATTGACCTATATGTATTGACAATCACAGGTTCATTCTCAGGAAAAACTTATTTCGCGTGTTAATCAATTCATGCAAATTGAGTGATGCTCCTTGGATTGGAAATTAAAAGTATTATTTTGTCAAAATAACATTTGTGACCTACGTCCTCAAGTAACAGAAGTGATCAAAAATAGGTCGCGATAATTTTAGCCTGGTATGAAAACTGCATAAATTAAAAGACTAAAGATTGCTCGTAATATTGCATGAAAGCCACTGTGTTGGCGAATAAGATTTTGCGTTGCAAATATATAAGAAAAGATATAATAGCGTAATCCCAATTTATTTAGATTCGTATCCAAACTAACCACAGCATGTCTCACTACGGAAAATTATCGGCAAAACAAACGTTGTAATATTCTCGTATTAGGTAACATAGGAAGATGCTGCCAAGTGTACTCCTTAGCGGGTTTACTTAATCTTATTGGATATCTCTCCAAATTTTCCAAAAGGTTTTTCAAATGCTGATTGTATAAATAATTTGTCAGCACGTATATAATTTATAGAACTGCTAGCAACAAGTGTTATTCTTTTGACTTTAAGGTTCTAAGCGTCTAATTGTTCAATTGATGTTGCAACTCTTCACTGTGTCGGTTATCGATGCAAGAGCATCAAATAGCCCTTTGAGCGAGAAAGCCGACTTCTGTAGCAGCGAAACGCCAGCTAAATTCCTGTTGGCAGCGATGCCACGTCACGTGCCCGCACGTGACGTGGAAGAGTAAAGCTGTAGAAACGGAACAGTTGCTGCGGTGCTGGCGCACCAGGTGTGGCGTGAGGGCATCGTTGCGACGTCACGTCACCCTTATTCTCGGAATCCTGTGTTCTCCGCACGTTCCTCCTGCGCGCAAGCTCTCGCCTGCGCTCACAGATCGCCTCTCGGCAATCGCTATAAAGAAATTACTGCGCGAAAAAAAAAGCAGAAGAAATTTAAACGGAATAACTTTCGTGGTATTGAGCTTCGAACCTACGACGCCACTCTATGAGGCCGAGTGTCTTACGCTCTGATCTGAACGAGCGCCTCCTAAATAACAGGCTTTCGCACTCTGCTTGATGGCTTCTTGCTACTTGGGCCAAAATTTCGATTGCTGGCTCACTCGTAATTCAGAGTGGATGTAAGCGTGAACTGACAACCGCCAAAGCGCATTCGTTGGAGATGATAATCCACTGCATGTTCGCAACGCTCACCATACCGCAACCACACCACAACATGCTACACCGCGCCATATTGTGCACTGGTTCATGAGGAAGCTGCCCAACTAAAAGAAGAAAACCGGCTGAAGGCGGCACGACAGGCGGCGATAGAGGCCAAAGAGACAGGCCGCACGGCCCAGCCAGAAGAAGAAAAAAAAGCGTGTAAAGGGTTGGGGGCCAGAGACCACATTTTAAGTTTCAACTGCTTGGCCGGATGATCTGGTTTTGTTCTCGCAACTTGCCCGGATGTTCTAGTCTGAGTGACCAGATAACAAATCTGGCTTTTGGCTCAAAGTCACTCGAAGGCGGCCGACAACGGAAGCTAAGAGCATTTCACGCTTAAAGTGACCGCGGCTTATTCGGGAGCGTCTCCAATACATTTTATGGCAGTAGGGCAACGTAGCGTGACGTCACGAATGGAAATGTACCGAAGCAGACTTTGGCAACGTATCTAAACGTGCTCGCTTGCCCTCCAGGAGTTCACAACTCGAAGGATCGCTGAGCGGCTTGCAATTGGCGATTATTGCTTTCGCATACACAACTCATAACGGCTTGGGTGTCCTCGAATTTTCTTATGTTGTAGCCACACCCATATACAGAGGACCTGCGGTGTAATGTAGTTTTGTGTATTAAATAAAGAAATAAAAGAAGCTGCACAGAAACTCCTTTGGCTGTAGTCTACCTATGTGTAAGCAACCGTAACGGTCCCCTGGCCTCGTCAAGCTGTGTGTTTACAGCTTGCTTGTCAGGGTGGCCTTCAACACTGTACTTTGTGCATGTTGTGAATAAAGTTGACTTGACTTGTGCCGTTTTCTCGTCTCCAAGCAGCTCGGTGTCATTATCAATGTTGCTGGCGTCTGGGTCTGCCACTGGCTTAGTTGTTCAGCGACCATCGAATTGATGGGCTCAACGTTCATTTACTGGAACTTCATTTCGTTGCCTCATTAGTCATTGCGTAGACTACGATTGCCACGCGCATCACACAGCTAGCTATCAGCGGAATATAATAGCAACACAGGCAGCTTGCCACTTCCAGGCGGGGTTCGAGTGAAGCGATGAGAGATGTCGGTGCCTAATTTGAAGTCAATTTCGGTACCACTTGTGTCGCGTAATGTGGGCATGTAGACACCCGACACTCTTTGAACTTCGTGGAAAAAATAATTACCCGTAATATACGACGCTGGAAATGATTTAATGGTCTGAGGACCCAATAACAGCTCTACCATCGAATCTCATGCCCGTAATCAATAATTGAGAAGTTGTACAATTGGTAGAGCGGGCATTTCGGCGATGGTTGGTTATTAATGCTCTTCTAGTGAAAGCGCGCAAAACGGGGGAGGAACATATTTAGAAGAGGCATACGCTGCTAGTGGTGTGTACGTCTCTTTCCATGTTCGCTACTCCAAATAAAATGAAATGATTAAGTTCTGGGGTTTTACGTGCGAAACCAGGATATTAAGAAACATGGCCCAGTGCAGGTCTTAGGATTAATTTTGACCACCTAGGGCTAATGAACGTGTACCCAATGCATGGTATCCGGACGTGTCTTATCTTGCGCCCGCAACGATATGCGGCCGCTGCAGCCGGGAATTCATCCTGCGACCCCGGGCTTAGGAGAGCAACCTCAAAACCACTGCGGTATACGGACAATCGCACTTTACGAGCTGATAATAGTTTAATTATTTTTATTGTGTGATTAGCCAAGTAATTATGATATAGAATGTTTTCTTGTGGTGACAGAGTATGGATGAGCAAACGCTGTTGCTCTCGTAATTGCACAGTGTACCAGTTTTTCACATGAAACATCTTTGACATTGGTACCAGGTGGTCGCTTGCTAACGCCGGCAAACGCCGTTGCTCTCGTTATTGCATAGTGTACCACTTTTTCACATGAAACATCTTTCACATTGGTACGAGGTGGTCGCTTGCTAAGGCCACTCGTAACGAAAACATCTTATAGTTTTATCGCCTATATGTCTGCAACCATCCCACACACTTACCTTACTATGGTACCGTTCGTCAATAAACGAACTCTTTGCTCCATCCTTATTAGGTCGGTTGCACACATGGCCCGATTGGTATGGCTGGTAGGATGCAATTGGAGCTAAATTTAGCCTCGCATGCCCCGTTCAGGGAGGCGTAACTCGGCAGTATTAATGTAGATCCGAGCGTGTGTAGCGGCGCTTGTAGCCGCGCTTGAGAGAGCTCAATAGGCGATAGTAAGTATATTCAATGTAACTTAGACCAGTACTCATCAGGGGTCATAAGGCCGACAAGTGCGCAATTTCTTGCAGAAATTTTACGATTGCCCGGCTGTTTAGGATGCATATTCGACTCTCTTCCCGTTTTGTTGTGCGCACTTCTGTAGAAAACAGCCCTAGGTTATTGCCGGCATTGCCACATATCCCTTGCTTCGCGCGCAGCAGCGAATAGCAGTGGGAGGAGGCCATAGAATATGAGGGAGATGCGCAGCTATGCGTGTAGTTATGTTATAAGTTGAACACTTTTGTATTGCTGTGTCGTAACCAAAATGGTGATCTGCCGACATGCCGCTTAGCGGCATGTCGACAGATAGTGCTTGTCATTTTGAGTGTACTCTATTAAATGTTACAGTAGCTGCCGCAAGTAAACCACTCATGCTGACTGCTTCGGTCGTTCGGTGCGTATACTGGAGGCTTGCTAGGGTCTGCAATGTGTAATTGAAAGTGTATTTCCAAGTAGGTATAATTTAGAAGACTTAAAGGGACACTAAAGTGAAAAATGATTTCTTCTACATCAGTAAATTACCTTTCTACAACACCAAAAACACCACTCTTACAACGATAAGACGTTTGGTAAGCCAGAAAAAGCGCAAGAACGAAATACGGGTGGCGACGCCTGCTTAAGTTCCCGCACCTGGGGGCTGTGACGTCTTGGATTCTGATGGCTTCTTCTAGGGCCTACTAATTATACACATCTGTACAGATCGACTACATGCTGGTCTAAAGGAACCAAATATTAAACATGCCAAGTTTCGGGAACCTTTATTCAGCCAACGCGACCCAAACGCGAAAACATACTTTGGAATCCCTGACGTCACGCTGACGTACCGGCGCTGAGGTTTCGGCGCGAAATTCAAATACTGATACTCCGACCTTCACTTTCTCATCTAATAATGAAACAATTTTATGCGAAGCATATTACGAGGGCTCAACCCAGCTCCTCAGGCGCGGCGGTGACCATGAAATCACGTGACACCGTGACGTCACGACAGAGGAGAAGTGGCTTTGGCTCAACTCTTGCAAGACGGGCTGGGTGGGAATCGAACCAGGGTCTCCGGAGTGTGGGACGGAGACGCTACCACTGAGCCACGAGTACAACGCTTCAAAGCGGTACAAAAGCGCCTCTAGTGAATGCGGTGTTGCCTTAGAAACGCGCTGTTTCTAAGGCGTGCGTCTCTTGCTCAGGCGCACATTTCGTTGCCGCGCCGAACGCTGCTTTGCTCGACGCTCACCGCGTCCAATGCGGGGCGCGTAGTCGCTGCCCTGTAGCCCATTGTCTTACACCCCTTGGCGGGTCGACGGGAACGCTGTCGCGTTCCACTCTTGAAGGCGAAGAAGTAATGCATGAGTTGTTTCTTCGTCTAGCCGAACCAAATATAGCCAAGCAACAGCAGTTCACCAGGCTAAACAGTGGTTCAACAACTAAAATAAAGGCTAGTATGCTTCGCATCCTGGGCTTAACCTTACCTAAGCCACAGCCATTTTTTTTAATGACTGCCTGCAGGGTTCTCAAACAATGCCTCATTAGTATAAACTGATTTATTGTTTCGCTTTAGTGCCCCTTGAAGCTCACAGCCAGCAATGCTTGTCTAGGACACCTGGAGAAGCACTGCGCAGAAAGGCTCGAAGGCACACAGAAATGTTCATTAGGACAAGACTCAAGTACAAAGTTTGATTTATTGTTTAATTGTTTTATTGGAAAACCACGCATCGTTCTCCGAGATCTTTAACCCAGCTGTAGGGCTACCACATGAGTTATTCCACCACGCCTTACACACGGGTTGCAATGAGTAATCAAAATAACCCTACAACAATGACACGCTAGATAACTTTTACACATTTTTGGGCAAGCTGCCGCATTTTATTTCCTCTAACAGCTAGCCGGTGTATATGCAGACAGCAGCAGGAGTCATTAATCGTAGTTACGCTACGAAACCAAATCTGACACACCTGTTAGAAGTAAAACGACAAAGCACATACTGTGCGATGAATTAGCTTGAACAACAAATACTCCGTGCTACTGACGGAAACATACGAAAAGCACTTTTGTGCAAGCCATACAACACCTGCAAATGAATACACAGAGGGATAATTACGAGTGACTTTACCCCATGGCAAAGCATACTGAGCCTAACATTAAGGACTTATAAGTGGCATAAGTACACCGTTCTTAAAGCAGGTTCATCCAGGATCATGTGCCGTGGTGATTCGGAATAAATACATCTGCTTTGAGGACGGGGTACAAGGAGCGAGGAACACGAGCAGGGTGGCACTCAAAAATTATAAAAATAAAATAAATTATGGGGTTTTACGAGCCAAAACCACTTTCTTATTATGAGGCACGCCGTAGTGGAGGACTCCGGAAATTTCGACCACCTGGGGATCTTTAACGTGCACCTAAATCTAAGTACACGGGTGTTTTCGCATTTACAAAAATTCATAATCTACACTTTAACAACGAGCACATTTTCATCAATCACGCATGGCACACTTCGAATAAAGCCTATACCCTAAACGAATGCGCAAGCACAGTTTCTTGAAGAGAACGTCCTCAGAAAAAAATGGCCGTGGTGTACAGTTTTCATGATGCAGCAGTGGCTGACGACGATGTAATCACTGTCTAACGGTATCTAGCAGGAGAAGGAATGCAGTTGGGAATCGGTGCAGTAAGTGCGAGTTCTCTTTCGAGGCCTTCGATGTGCTTTTCCGAAGCGTTGGGATTCAGAGATGCGGCATCAGTCTGCCGACTTGAGAAGACGCTGTGGCTGTCTTCGCCCTCTCTGTGTTCCGTGCGCATCCTAGACACCACGCGGATCGGACCGCGTATTTCCACAAGCAGTGGCATTCTAGCGACAGTGAAAAATGACATACGGTGTCTTCGTGGTAGCGGTTTGATCTCCTGCCGCGTTCGCAGTGAACACCAAGAATCACCGGAGTGCACCTGGGCCCTTTTCTGCCTATACGACATGCAAGACATTGCCTTTCCCATGTTTTTTTTTTCACTCGTTCAAGCACTATAGCTGCGGCCCAGCTTGATCTAGTTGTGCCCGGTTTAGCACAGGCAACTTTGACTGCCGATACACTGACTTAGCGGGTCACAATTTAAAACAGGAAACTGCAAACATTCGATAGTCATCGCAATTTTCTTGGATACCTAATTGAGCGAAATTTAGATCGCGCTTTTTCTTTCTGAGATTGAGTTAACAAAAATGGCAAGCTTTCTGGAGCACATTCAAAATACCGAAAATAAACGAATCTTGCTTCCATTCAGTGTAATGCAATTCTGCACCGCGATGGCCTAGCAGGTCAGGCTCAGTGGATTAACTGAAATTCTTGTGAGCAAGCTGAACGAGAACGTTAATGCTTTTCCGTTTTCTACAGGACATTTTTTTTTTCATCAGAAGTGTAAGCGTAAATTTTCTCTTCAGAAAAGCCGCAATATACTCCGCAGTCTAGCGCTTAAGGCTGCGGCCTCAACGACAAACTTATTGCTGTACACTTTCAAAGCTCTTAAAACCGTGAACTATGTAGTTAACACGCCAATGTCCTGTCGATCACTCATTTGTTTCTGCAGTACAGCAAAACGGCTCAGGCTTTGGGGTGGTTTGCTCTGAGACCTGCCATAGTTGTTCGCAATTGCGGCAAAGTGGCAGTTTCTTGAAATCACCTGGTTGAGGCTAGTGCCCCTTTGCAGTGCAGGGAAGCAGTTTCTGCAAGCCTGTTTTTTGAGCTCATCACATTTCGTTGACTCTCCGGGTGCAAAACACTGCATTCTTGGTCATCGATTGCAGGGACCAAGCCAATAGATATTCATCTGGCAGACTTGTCTTGAAAAGTTGCCGAGTTTGCATGCTGAGTCCTCAGAAAGCAAGTCGGTGGTTCTCGCTAAGGAGCTCGAAGGTGCGATGGAACGGCTTCCGTGGATATCCCATCACCAGTGTTCCATGAAAGGTGTGCCGTTGTTCTGAGTTCTTATAAAGAAGCACTCGATGCGGCCTCTGCATATATCACACAAGCAAAGAAACACACTTGAAATAAATTTGTCCTCACGCTGCAGCACCCGCACCCACCGTCTCCACCACTCTCGAGAACACGTCTGCCAGTCCACGGGCGTCGTCTCTTCATATTGGGCGGGCGACTTTGGCGAATCATTTTTGTCCAGCCTACGCCAAGTGATTTCTCCTCACAGTATCGCTGAAAGAATCCTTCGGCTTCGGCACTTCGCTCAATCGATACACTTCTTTCTTTTTTTTTCGCCGTAACACTCCCACGCCAAGACGTGTTGCCTTGGACACCGTGTGTCAACCGTTCGCCCATTTTCATAACGATGTGTGCATATGCCCGTGATTAATATATGGCGATAGACAACGAGTTATGCTGCCCCATAGCACTTTGGAGACATTGCCGAGACATCTCTCGATTGACGGCAAATAGCCCATTTGTAGCCACTACATGCGTAACGAATAATGCGGGCGTTCTTCATCCCTGTTTCCAGACAGGAGCCACTTTGGGCTTGTCGTGAATAAATCATCCGGCATAGCGCGTAGCTATGGACGGAGAAATTGCACTAACAACCAACGCGCGCCGTTCTGTGCTACATACATGGCCGCTCGCTTCACGTTTCATGAATTCATACATACCGCGAACATATGTATCGCGAATAAGGCAGACGTACGCACTTAGGGTATTGGACATTTTTTGCAGACATCAATAAAAGGTTCCCACTCCTGAGGCAAAAGTCGCATATAGAGGGCGTCCGTAGCAGAACCTGAATGGAGTGCCGCATATCATCACCGAAGGCATTATCCTACACGCTGAATGTTATCCGCGTATTGCGGGTTGTCTGAGCTAAGATTTTATGAACCTCTCTACGGTTCTTTCGTCTCCGCAGGCACATTGGAAAGGTCGTCTAGACGACATACTATCACGCACACATGACGTCATCATGCTTTACGAATCAACGTGACCGTCGGTAAATGCGCTATTAACAACGAAGGCATAGAGCAAAACCAAATTTCACGCCCCTTCCTTTTTCATTCGTACCGTTACCATTTGCGTGAAATTGCTAGAATACGGACGCAAGTCGTTGTAAATGTCTGTCACCTACGGATAACTATTTGGACAACGGCAAAGCTACACTGATTGTTTAGAGCTTGTTTTCGGAGCATTTCAGTGAGAATGGCGCTTGTAGTCATTTATTGCGTGAAAAATGCTATAATTTTGAAGGTTATGTTTTGTCATGGTGGACTCTTGAGTGTGAAAACCTGCGCCTTTAGAACACGCTACTGAATGTGCATGCCTCGCTATGTTAGTACCACCGCCAAACTTGTAGGCAAAATGTTAGCAGTCTTGCACGTGCAGCACTTATTTGGTTTCCAATATTTTAGATGTAGCCTTGTAGGTCAGAACCCAGCGCGCTCAACATACACAGTGTGCTGGTGTGCCGGTGTACTGGGAACTATTGTATTATCGCGAGTAAGCACCGATCACGAAGCCATTGTAACCTGCACACGAAGAAAAAGGCCAAGCGGAGGTGAGGTGCGGGACCGGCGTTTTGTTGTCGGAGCATAAAACGCACCCAAATTGAGGTAGAGGAAATACCAGACCAGTTTACGACGCACATTTTTAAAACTCCTTCCACGTGTGCCTGAGAACATTTTCAACAAACACGGGAAGATTAGCGAAGTCTAAAAGACTAAACTGCAATAAATTAAAATCATGTGTAACTGCTAAAAGTGCGTCCGACGTGCAAAGTTTGAGTGTTTCGAGGCCATGGTATTCCCACTGCATTTGAAAAAATGCAGTTCAAGAAACTAGGAGATTGCTACTGTTTGAAGCTTTCGAATATGCAATAGAATATAGTCCTAATAAATTCGAGAAAGGGATCCATTAAAGGACTAATATCTTTCGAATAGTTTTGAATACTTCACGCCGGTGACTGTACACGATGAAACGCGTAATTCAAGCAACAATCTCACCAATTTAATCACTTCTATCGCGGACATACAAAAGCGGAGAGCGCTGCGTCTCTGAGAGAACCAGATTTTGGAGGCGAAACCACACTCACTCGCAATATTATTTTGTTCAGACAAGAAATTCAGCAGTGAGTACATTATGGCACTTACAGATCCGCCACTGATACCTCTCGTCGAATTGAATGTGAATACGCTTCATTGCGAAACGTTTATGCAATAATGGCACCATCTGCCATGACCATTTTATTTAGAGAAAAAGTGATTTTTTTTTACATTTACCATTGTCACTGACTAGAATAATTTGTTTAAATAAATTACATAGTGATTTGTCTACCATGCTGCCTTTCTAAGCATTCTAAAATAAATCGTAACCAAGCATTGTTTCAAGAGCCCTACTTTGGCGAACAAACTAATTATTTGTTGTGACTGGTACACCTGTGCTCTTAAGAGATCACTGACGCCGAGCGTCAGTGCTGTCTGCTAGGCTCTTCTCGCAAGCACTGTCACGGTTAATAAGATGGCCAGCTTGCCGACTCATCGGCTGTATATAGCGAGAACGTGGACAGTGAGGTGTCGTTCATGTCAATCGCAACTTTGCAAATTTTACAAACTAAATAGTTTGGGGGGCTTTATACGAGCCAGAACCATCGTCTGATAATGAGGCTACGACACCAGATTAATTTTTGCCACCCTGGAATTTTTATCGTGCACGTAAACCTAAGTAGAGGAATGATTTTGCATGTGACTTTGATCAGAATGTCACCGATGCCGTCAGAATGGAATGTATGTTCACGAACTCAGCACGACGAAGCCATAGCCACTGGGCTACTGCTGTGGGTTCTACAGGCTTTGTTTGATATTTCCGTATAAGCGGACAAAACCTATATATAGTATAAATAATAATGCAACCCTGCTGACCACGCTATTGTTATCTCCGACTGACCGGGAACTTGGCCGCGCACATAACTGTGGCACAGACGGCGTACGTGTGCCCGGAATAAGGGCTGAGCAGACGACACTTACGCTACAGTTGGGACTTTGTGCGCTTGCACTTTCAGCCTCACGGATTGCGTCAATTCGCAGCTTACGTGGCCGCCAGTCGAGGTTACGGCAGAATGGCCAGGTATTACGAAATTGCACGCTGCCTTAACAGGAAGCTTTAGCTCGAGTGCTCCTATCTAAATACATGTAAAAGGAGAATTCGTTTTTCTCGGCAACCAGAGCACCAGATTTGACGGGGTTTGCTGCATTTAAAAGAAACACTTAAAATCTAGTGACTGTTGGTTTCGAATTTTTTATTTAGGTTGTCAATTATTTATAAAAAATTGGCAAAAATCGCAAATTTCAGAAAACGAAACTATCACGAAAAAAGAAAAAAAAATCAAGAAAAAAGATATCACAATTATGTGAATTGTATCTGATAGCACATCTAAAGCGGACAAAATTGATATGTCACACATGAACCTCAAAAAATGTGTCAATGTGTTATTACAACTTTTGCAGAACCCTCGTAAATAACGTAACAAATTCACGTAACGTATAAAATGACATATCAAATTTGTCCGCTTTGAATGGTCTAATGAATGCCGTTTACAGAATCGCGATATCTGTTTTTGATGCAGAGCTATTAGTTTGTAAACTTCGTGCTTCTATTTTTTTCAAACTTCTGAATTTTGGAAAATCTTTTTAACAAAATTCAAGCCCTAAATCAAAATTGCGCTTGCAACAGTCACTAGAATTTAACTTTCTCTCTCAAATGCAACAAATGTCATTAAAATCGGTCCAGGGGTTATCTCAGAAAAACGTTTTTGCGTTTTTACATGTATTTGAATAGGCCGCGTCGGAGTTAGGCCCGAGCCTTATGTCGGGCCAACTTAGATTTCTCCATTCATGTATATATAAAACGAGAAAATGCTGTGACACATTTATTGGGGAGATTTTTGGAAACAAGCGTACTTCTTTTGAAACGGGAGGTAAATTCAAGCAACCTTCAATTTGTTGCTGGAGAAGGAATTTTATACACAAATCAAGGAGTTTCAGAAAAGTAGGAGCGCTAATTTCGCAGGTCTGTAAGCGTTCACACAAACACAAAAACATGCCAGTTACTAAAGTGCATCTGTTAGGGCATTCAAAGCGGATAAAGGTGAAGTGTGAGTTTACAGTTCTGTGAAATTGTTGCAATGTTTACTCAGTTTTGGCAGAAGTAGCATTCACACAATATCGGTATATTTGATAGAGGCGTACAATGCAGTTAACTTTGCCTGCTTTAGATGTAGCATTAGATGCAGCCTACAGAACTCTAAAATCGTTTTTATTGTTAGGTTAATTACTAAGTTCTAAACTTGATACCCGTATTTTCTCTCAGTCAAAAATGCTTTTTTTTGGACAATGATGGCACAAATTTAAAGTTATTTTCCTATATATTTCCCCAGTCGACTGTATCTTAACGTTCACTTTAGATAAAAGAAATCTCATCAAAATCGGTGCAGTGGTTGCTGAGAAAAACTTCTCCATTCCCAATAATTTTGAAAGGAGCTCCCTAGTTAACATTTCCAATTAGTGGTGGACTCGCTTCTCAAAAAAAAAAGGAGTTCCTCGAATAATAAAATTACATTTATCTCTCAGTGACAAATATGGCGCACTGCTGTATATACCGTATATTTAGGCGTTACTTGTGTACACCTACCTTTACCTGTTGTTGTCAGGTTTGGCTTTCCTTGGGTTGGCTCCTCTGCGACAAGTAAGAAAGCGCGATTTTGGTGTCTAACTCTCGGATACGGTACGGTAAAAGTGGAGCATTTTATATTTAGGTACAAGCCTTACCTGGGGGCCAACTACAAGTTCTAATCCAAATACTACATGTGAAACACAGAAATGCCCTCAAAACACAACCGCTGAACCGATTTTAATGAAATCGAAACTTTAAGAGGGAAAACTGAGTTCCCGCGACTGCAAAAACAATATTTGGATATAAATGTTTCGTTACATAACAGAATTTACCTCATTTCAATAACATTCCAAAATTTAAGCAAGCTGTTTTGCAAATCCCTATTAGCGCACTGAAAACAAAAATATTTACTTGCCATCGCTGCCCTGCGAAAGTGGATGTCCGGCGAAGCTGTTGAAAACCACCACCAGAACAACCGAGTGGTCATGTCGTGCGTTATTGCTTCAGAGTAATCGGGTCAGTGCACATTGCCACAGAGCAAACTGGCGGCGCAGTGCGCAGGTCGAACGCTCCAAAGCTGGAACGAGCACTGTTTGCTTTTGCATTTAAATTTCTTGCGAGCAAACAAACTGACAACCCAACGCGTCGAATGAGAAAACAGCATCTTCTGCTTGCACGGCTAAACTAAAGCATGCTATGAAAACGATGTCGCCTCGCGGCGTGTGTCACGGTCAACTTCAGACTTTCCGAAGCATTTATTATTCCTGCTACGTTGTCTGCGGAGATGAAGTATATTAGCGAGGATATTCGTGCTGATTAAAACATTAGTAACACTAACGCAGTGGCAAAAAGGGTATAAATGAACAAAATCTAATGAAGTTTAAACGTACATCACTAATTTATCAAAGCGTCCGCCTAAACAAAGCACGCTCCGTGATTTGAAACGCTAGCAAGGTATTCGAAGGAATGTTCTGCTCGCCGTGAAGAAAGAAGTCCCGAGTGAAGTGTTTCGAACGAACCGGTATCGTATCATCCGTTTGCAACGTGCCGTACGAGACAGACTGTCCGTGCCAGCCAATATATCGCGAAATGAAAACACGTGTAGAACTGCGCCTAAATATTACATTAAGGGGTGTCTAAACCATCGGTGAATTATTTTTAACTTATACATTTTTGCTAGGTTCTAAAGAACTTTCAAGGTATAAACCGAAATTCTGTTTGCAGCGCTGTGTATAATTGGACTTTGTCTCTCATAGGCAGTAAATTTCATTCATCTTGGTGTAGGAATTGTCTAACAAAGCACTCGTGCGTTTTACTTGTATTTTCATTGCCTGCATCAATGTCGGCATCGAGCTAAAGCTTCCTCTTTAGGCAGTATTTATTTTTTCATGCTACGTGAATGCCTTTGATGAGCAATTAAAGGTGATAGTTCAAGTAGAGAATCAATGGTGTTAGTTTATTTCTTCAAAGGTTATTGATGTTGTCTGTCTGACGAATGCCACAGCTGATCGCACACAACGCCGTAAAAGAGTAAATTAAGCGCTTCTCCGAACTGTGAACATTCTAATTTCGTGCAGTAATTTCAACCATTCTGCACACTCTTCGCACTGCCACGCTTTTTCAACATGCCAAAATGTTCGAAAATCCGGCTGAACACATGACTGAAAAAGGTTTGCTCCGACTTAAGATAACAAATTAAGAACAAAACAGTACAGATATTTCACCACCTATGCAGGTGGCAGCTTCTGTGTACACTGACACAAATAAGGGGACGTCTAGTCTACTCGTCCGACACGTCCTTGTAAACGATTACATTCGGACGAGTAGACTGCAGCTCTGCTCCGTTTTGTCAGTGTACGCTGAAGATGTCACCTGCATAGGTGGCGACACGTCTATACCATTTTGTTGTTAATTTTTTTTAACTAAGAGCAAACGTTTTTTAAGCATGTAGATGGCAGCGCTCTGCCAACTCTTCGCTGAAGATCCACGTAAGCGGAATAAGTAGCGCGCCGTTTAACACCGGCGCAATCGTCAAACAGCCACAACAAGCAAGCGAAAGTTTAGAAACTGATAACCCTCGAAAGACGAAGGCTCCTCAACCGTGAGTCTCCGGTGTGTCGCCGGCGTGAGGTCGGTGCCGCTCAGACCATTAGGAGACTCTGGCGCAACCGTACTGCCGCGGTGACCTGTTTTCTCTTCGCTCGCCTTCATCTGATGAGAGAGCGTTACTGCTCTGCATTTAAGACGGCAATTAACTCTCAGGCGCCCGTCTCTACATTGAGCCTAGGCGCCCCTCGGAGTAACCGAGTGAGCGAGCACAGCGAAGAATCAAAGAGCGAACGCGGAACGCAACGGGGGATGAGAGACAGCGATAGCGAAGAGAGGAGGAGGAAAGCGGAGGAGGAGGCCATAGCGAAAGCGTGAGAATAAAGGCGCTGTGCCGCGCAAACCAGGCTCTGCAGCGACGACCGCTGCGCGATGGCGCCAGAGTAGCGCGCCGTCGTCTGTTCGCCGTTGACGCCATCCGCAAGGCATGCGGCGAGAGCGTCCACGGATACCATACATTGAAACGAAGCGCTGCATGAGTGGAGGTCTGTCTGCGGCACCCACGCGCTGCCTCTCGCGATCTCCCTATTAGCGAGGCAGTCGCACCACGCTTCGCTCCATTTGCAACGTGCCACACGAGGGAGCAGACTGTCCGCGCCAGCCAATATATAGCAAAATGAGAACACGTCTGGAGCGGCACTCAGATTTCGCATTAGGCAGTATCGTAATCGTCGGCGATATTACTTATCCCACTTTCCGGTCCCCCCGAAATCCTTTCCACCTGTGCGGCTACTCGGCTCTCGTTAGCCAGTTCAAATAGGAAAGCTTGTAACGGTAGGCAATGTTGTCCATCTTAAAACCAATCAAAATTGCTGTAAACTAGAAAAGCGTCTGATCGAGTTCTGCTAAAAAGAAACATTACGGGTCCATCCAACGTATGCATCCGCGGTTACGTAAATTTCACGTCCGCAAAATTTGGAAACCGTGAAATAAAATATCCCTACATCATAGCACCCCAGAATCCTCTACAATGTCGGCAACGAATTATTCAAAGCTACGCACGTTCGTGACCTTGTGTACATTCAGCAGTATATTTGGCGATAAAGGGACGAATAGAAATAACTTGTGAATTCCGAAGTTACACAGGTATGTGTCCGATAATGTGGTACGGAGGATTTGGTATTAATTTCAACGCAAAAACATTTCCTAATATTCACCGAAATGCGGCAAACCAAGGTATTTACATTCCGTCCCCATTGCAATGCGTTCCAAGAATCAAGTACGTCACCTCGTTCCAAGCGGCGTATGCCGTAAGCACTTAGCCATCACAGCAATTAAAACGGGTGATGTGCCAATGCTTGCACCTTCATTTGTGCGGTCTCCTCTCAAGCTCTTCTTTTATTCTCTCACTTTTCTCCCTTCTAAAGTAGGTGATTCGAATGTCTTACCGTCACCGAGTCGTCCCCAGCCAGACACTGTTATGCGCATATCTGTCAGGTTCATCGGGTTCGTTGGTATGCAGATGGGCTTCGTGTAGCGGCTTAACACCACAGGCCGCTGAACCTGCAGGCCAAAAATAACGGGATGTAGTATATGCAAGCTTTCCCAATGACCCTCCCGAGACACTCTAGTCTGATTATCACCAACTTATGAAACGCTATTCCGCACGACCAACTAACTGTAAGCGCTAAAATTTTCTTACGTCATGGAAACTGCGATTCCACGGTGAACAAAACTATATTAAACATATCATAAGAAGCCAACAAACACAGACACCAAGGACAACATGGGGGAAATTACTTGTGCTTAATAAATGTAACGAAGAAACGATAAACTATAGGAAATTAAAGTGGATGAAAAAACAACTTGCCGCAGGTGGGAACCGAACCCATTTCGCGTGCGATGCTCTACCAATTGAGCTACCGCGGCGCTGTTTCCCCATCCACTTTCTTGGGTATATATGTGTACTAGTAGAGCCATGGGGGAGTTAGCCAGCGCCATCACTCACAGAGCTTAGCGGCGGACGTGGAACGTCCTTGTTGCCGCAGGCGTCACGAGAACGTGATCTTTTTGGTTGAAGGCAACTGGTCAATAAACCCACATATGCTACCTGAAGGCATCAATGTTGCCGGATTCGAGACCGTCGTTATGTAATAAACGAGAAGAAAGGGGGTTAACCGAGGGGCCCTATTATTATTAGTCATATCATATGATGATATGACTATCATATGATGATCATATGATGATATCATATGATGATATGACTAATAATAATCGGGCCCCTCGGTTAACCCCCTTTCTTCTCGTTTAAAACTATAATAAAGAAATACACCATGTGCTGCATATTTCACTGCAAGTCCAGCAGAGGCAAGCACAGGTGTGCGATGTGCACTTCTCTTTGCATGGGCCTAGCATTGCAACAATCCATCTTGTCTGGCCTAAGGATTGTGCTACTATTTGCTCAGGTACTTATTTAAAAAAAATTAAATTACGAGGCTTTACGTGCCAAAACCACGATATTATTATGAGACACGCCGCAGTGAAGGGCTCCGAAATTTTTGACCACCTGGGGTTCTTTAACGTGCACCTAAATTTGAGCACACCAGTGTTTTCGCATTGTGCCCCCATCGAAATGCGGACGCCGTGGCCGGGACTCGATTCCATCACCTCGTGCTTAGCAGTCCAGCACCATAGCCGCTAAGCAACCACGGCGGGTCATGTACTGATCATCGCTTCTGACTGAGAATTTGACCGATTCTTGAGGCTCCCTAGAAACTCCATAAATAGATTCATCAATCGTCAATTATCCAATACTGCTCCTGTAGTTCTTTTTCACTGCTGATTCTGGGTGAACAGGTTCTTTGAGAATTACGCGCAGCAACTTAATCTCTGTGTAACAGGGCTGTTACAGCGAGCGGTGCGCAAAAGTGTTTGTCTGCGGATGCCTCCACGGAACTGCTTCAGCGCATGTGAAGTAGTGCGGTGGGGGATGTTACCTGCGCTGTAGTCTGTAGTGTTGAGGTAAGGCGTGAAATTCCTTTGCGATTGGTTCCGAACTCTCCTGGTCACGGTTGTCCCGCTCTGAGGCTCAGTGAGTGTGCGCTCGAGCCGAGGTGTGAGTCTTCAGGATCCCAGCGAGAGAGTCGTGTCTGGGTGTCCAGACTATTACAGCCGTTTCGGGAAGGGTGTAGGTCTTTAAAATTGAGATCGCCTTAACGAAATTCTACCAGCAGCGTATTTACGACATGCTTCGTGCGAGTCCGTGATTGTCTCGATGTGTTTTCTTGGGGGCCCCTGACCATTGCTATGGCTATGACCGCCTCATCATCTCCAAAGTGATGAAATCGTTTCAGAGCACGTGCTTTTTTATCGTTTATATTTTCAGTCTATTGAAAAGTGCGAAAACATATTAGTGCTCACAATTTTAAAGTTATGTCATTTCACTGGCAACGCATTTTTCGCGCAGCGCAGTGGCGCCATTGCGGCCGGCCTCGGAAACTCCGCCGCTTCTGTGGCAGTAAAACCCCTTAAACTTCGTAGAGTAGTGGCACCTTTTGAAGAATGCCGCCTCCTCCTCACGCGTTCTGGCCGTGGCCGAAGCCGCGTGGCTATTGGCCTAATAGCATCACATGGGTCCTCGCGCCGTGCATCAGCGCCACTTTTGATCGAGAAGCGTCCACGGAGTGGCGAGGAGCGCATGTTGGCGCCGTTACTACGCTCGAGCCGTGTAGGCGGCGCTACGGTCGAGGAGGGAGCGTGAAAGAGAGGAGAAACGAGGAGGAGTGAAGGCGGAGGAGGGGAGTGTCGCTAGTTTACGAAGTTTAAGGGGTTCTGTGTGGCAGAGGTAATTGGCGCCATCCATCAGCAGGACAGTAAAGCAAATCCACTACCATTGCACGGCGTCCTGAATCGGCGCGCGCGCCCTTTTGTCCCTCCTCTAAACTCCTCTCTCCTTGCCCTCCCTCGCAACTCCCTCACTTTCGACTAGCGGGAAAGCGCGCAACGCAGAACGTTTCCCGCACGCCGCTTCCCGCACAAACCGGTTTTTCTCCCGCAGACAGGCTGCTCTGCCGTCCCGCAGAGCGATGGGTCGGGTACCTATTTTAACGCGATAGCGTTAAGGAGCTCGTGTCGCAGAAAAGCCGGTGTCGTCGGCGTCGGTGTCGGCGTCGGTGTCGGCGTCGGGTGTCGGCGTCGGTGTCGACGTCGGCGTTTGCGGCGTTGACCGTGAGCGATAAATCACGGCAGGCGCTTCATAAATAAAAAGCAACTTCCAAGATTGGCCCGGTGGGAATCGAACCAGGGTCTCCGGAGTGTGAGACGGAGACGCTACCACTCAGCCACGAGTTCGATGCTTCCAAGCGGTGCAAACGCGCCTCTAGTGAATGCGGTGTTGCCTTCGAAACGAGCCGTGGAAAGTTATACTGCGGTGTATATTGGTAATTATGAACATGTAACGTACAGAAGTCACAATTACACGAGTTGCGAAGTGCGTTTCCGCTGCATTTCTTCTGCGCTTTCCGCACACGCAGAGCCATCTTGCGGCGAACACAGAAGACCCCCTCTCAATGTACGGCGCTGCCCCGACAGGAGGCGCGCCGCGCGCGCATTGGGACCGCTGCCAGGCGCGTCGCGGGACTCCCTCTCCCCTGACGACGCTTCGCCGTGCTCCCGGTTTAGATCACTATCTATCTCTCTGCCCGTGCCGATCACGACGTTTGGCTGGCGTAGATCGTTTCCCCTCCGAGACACCGAGTTGTTTGGTTCGTTCCGTTCGCTCAGGCGCACGTTTCGTTGCCGCGCCGAACGCTGCGTTGCTCGACGCTCACCGCGTGATAGGTGGGCGCTAAGTCCGATGCGGGGCGCATCGTCAGTGATCGCTGTGCCGTAGCGCATTGTCGACCCCTTGGCGGGTCGACGGGAACGCTGTCGCGTCCCACTCTTGAAGGCGAAGCTTAAGCGTCCTCCAATTTTTTTGCCGTGCCGCTGGCGAGAACAGCCAATGGGGGCCGACCGTGAACCGTGACGTCGGTCCCAGTTCAGTGACCCCGTCGGCGGAGGCAGGAGGCTGCGCGCGTGCTGCGGGACACTCGGCTGTTGCTCGGCGCGCTGTCCTGTGTGTTCCTGCCTCGTTAGGGTCCTCCCTCAACGCCTCCTCTCTCTACATTCCAAGAACCGCAGCGGGAAAACGCGCGCAGTGTGATCGTCATTCCGAGCAGCTGCGACGCAGCGGCGTCGTTTACGCTGTGCCGCTGCGGGAAGTCTCCCGCTAGTGTGAGCGCGCCTTTAGTCAGCTGCAAGAAGTTTCATTATCTGCTGTTAACGGGAAGCGTGCGCTGCTGTGCTTTGACCAGCGTGGGCAGTTTCGTCAGTTCCGTGGTCTTCCATAGCTGTGTGCTTGTGCTCCGTAATTTCACGACTGGCACCGCTCGTGCATCGTGCAGTGGTCCACGAATACGTCAAAAACAAGCCCTGCAAGGTTCTTCCGAGCGCCTAAAGACAACACGTCAGCGCGCAGAGCCAAAGACATAAGAAGACGAATGTACACGAACACGGCCCTGTCCATGTGTGTGCTCGACGAGTCTCCGGACGTCGTTGGGCCTTGCTTGTGCTACACACCCCTCTTAGCGGTAGAGAAAGCTGACAAATAAATGTTCCTCCTCACTGTCACCTGGGGCCCTATAACGTAAAACTATTCCAATATGTTTCTATTCCAATTTCCTGACGTCAAATTTGCGTAACCACCGACGCAAGCACCGGGTGGTCACTCATAGGGTTGTCTGAATAGACCAATCAAACGCTCTCCTCGTTCATAGGAGGTACCTCTTGTTTGCTTGAAAAACGAATAACATTGCCTACACTGAGCGGCTTGTTGTATCTAAATGGCTGACAAAAGGCGAGGAGAACGCTCAAGTGGAGAGGGATTCACTAGGGCAGAGCCAGTGCACTGAAAACCGATAACCGGATGAAGAGGGTGGTGCCGGCGTTTGCGATTGGTCGGCTTTCCCTTACTTAGCTTGCGGTGGCTGGTCGAAAATCGCGGCGGCATGCAACGGAAGCTTAACAATGAAGATAAAATTGACCCTCAGCAAAGAAGAGTTGGCAGAATGAGGTAGTAAACGTGTCGAAAGTGCTTAAAAACGTTACACGGTCACGCAAGAAGTTTTATTATACGCAAATACACCCATGCTCTCCGGCAGGTGCGAATAGCCAGCGTCTCAGCGATCGGCGGCAGCTATCTTTTATTCCTTTCGGAACGGGGCAGCCTGCGGCTATTCCGAAAAAAATTCAGTTTTGTTCGGCATATTAATGCATCTTTATCGCGTACACGTCACTTTGACGCGGTGAGTTCGAGCGGTTTTGTGACGTCGCGTGACAGGTAGGTGAAGTGGGTGCAGCCCGAAAACTTTTTACCAATAGCCGAGGGCTAATGGCGAAAAGGGGTCGAATCAGAAATAACTGTTTTTCATTTTTCTGTGAAATCATGCATAATCAGTGTGCACACATCATATCAGATGGGGAGGTATTGCGGTTTTTGTAACGTCGCGTGACAGACAGGTGAAATGGGGGGTGGTCGAAAAAAGTTTTTGACCAATCGCGGAGGGCTGATAGCAGAATTGGAATAGAAAAGTTTGGAATAGTTTTACGTTATAGCGCCCCTGGTATATGGCTTGTGTTTTTCTGTGCTAAGTCTCAATCTGCAACTTCAGTAACTCGCCCAGCTTTCCATTCCGCCCTCAGTGCTTTTTCTGTTTGTCACCGTTTAACAAACGTACTAACAGCTGAAAAATTACTGTTCGTGTTTATGTATCATCTCAGTAATTGCCGATGGGAAAGCCGCGCGGCACACCTTGGTGTGCAGGCATGATACGCTTTTTTTTTCTCTGGAAAGCATGAATCTCTGGAAAGCAAGTGTCCTATATTAAGATTCTCGCAGTTCGTGTTTATAACACCAAGGAGTGCCGAGTAGGTATGAGTCAGTGCCTTAAGTGACGTAATCTTACTGCTAAGCATCGCATTCGTGGTGAAAGAAAATTCGTGTTATTCGCTTATTTCCCATGGTCTTTCATTGAGGAATAGGGCTTTCTGCGAATGTTTTCTATGTGCTGCTACAAAAGTTGACTACCTTCTGCTCCTCCTTGTCACCGTTACTCAAGTTGCGGCAAAGTGCAAAATAATGTGATAATGTGTTTTTATGTTTTTAGTTCAATGTTCTTTTTCTTTTTGTTCTGCCATGTCCTTCTCATTTGGTTCAGTAGCAACAAACATTTCACGCATTTCATATACATTTGTGCAGGTTTATAATTAGGTTTTTATTTTTTTCTTGTGGCTGTCAATAAAACAACCTTAGCATTTTATTATATTTTTAAGTTTCTTACGTGTCATTGTTTTTGCCATTAAAAGTGAATTTTCCCTTTTAGTTGTCATGACTATGTCATACACGTCGTCCAGTTTTGTTCAGTAACGCAGTGAGTATATCAGAAGCTCTCAGTGCGCATATCAGAAGCTCTTCTATACTGTGGTCTTTAGGGCATTATATAAAAATCTCTTATATATTTGTACATGAAACGGCCTTCACGTTTTCTTGAGTTTTATTTTGATTTTGTTATTTCACGTTTGTGAACTTTCTCTTGTTTAGTAGTCATGTACATGCCCTGCATTTTTCACTTTTGTTCATTTTCTGAGCGTGTATCACGCGCTCAGAAAGTCACGCGAAAGTACTTGCTTTCGGAAACGAAAGTCAATAAAACGAGGCGAAAGATCTGTCGTGTTGGAAGTGGAATATATATATGTTCTGACATATGCTGGCATACTCAAAGTATGGACAAGGCTGCGTGCGTGCTAACGCATAAAGAGCCCATGGTGTACCACGCACCAGTTCACAAACAATGCCTGGTGTAGCGCGCGCACGCGATAAAAAAATACGCGCCGCGGACATGTAAAACGAAAGCAAAAGTGAAAGTGCGCGGGGCATGAGGAAGGGTGGAAATATAGCGGAGTGGGTCGTCATAATAAAAAGAAAAGAAAAAAAGAACGAGCAATAGGGTAAAGAGGCGCCGCGCGTCTGCTGTTTCTGTTGCCATGACAACGTAAACAATCGTGTGCGCCGCCATTTCGCCTAAGTATTGCGCTCCTGCTAGGGCCGTAACTGAAGGGGACCTTGGCGCTGGCGTTGAAAGAGTGTCTGCTGAAAAGCAATGAATGGCAGCCACTCGAAGATTCACCCCTGGGATTGCGACGCAATTGCATGTCCTAGGTGGCGTGTTATATATTTCAAGGGTGCAAGTAATTTTTGCACGCCCCCATATGTAAGCGCAATGCCACACCCTGCAGTCATTGACAGGGATTGGCCCTTCGGACAAAACAGCCCATTTTTATTGCTGCAAAGCCTTTTGTATATCCAACTAAATGCCATTTATGAAGTAGTGCTTGATAAATTCACACCTGTTACGAAGAATAACGCATAACATATATTGGACAAAAGCAGTAGATTGCGGCGGCAGTACGTCACTGACACTGACGGCCACCGAACGATCTTTTGCAAGCAACAACCTATTGCGAAGCCGCGTTGAGCTTTCTGGTCGGTTCATCGTATGAGCTGCTTCTTCAATTAGCAGCTTCACTACAGTGATGATGGAAAAAACATTTCTCGTGATCTTGTGCAACAAAAAAGTTGATATACAAGTGTTAGCATCCTCACAACTATGCTATTTCGCGTTGTCAATGCAGTTCTTATTTTATACCTGCTTAGATCATTCGAATATTTGAAGTCCGACAAATATAGATGCACTGCTAACTTTTACGACGATTGCAGTACAAATCCCTGTCGATGCTGCGAAGCAAATCACTCTCAGTACGCGTGGACTGAAATTGTTCAAACTGTATATGGCGCAGGCGCTAGCGGCAATACACATTGGCAAGTTTGTAATAAAGTACTAATAAAACAGAGTAACTGTCGGCGTGCTCCGCGAAATGTTGAAACTTTCTTTGTGGTAGCGTAAGTGTGAATACTGGGTCACGGCACTGACGGGCACGAACTGTATCACGGGCGAGTCTAATATAGAATGTAATATAGTTCTTGCTAAGTCTCTGTTTTAGTAGCACTTTTTCCATCAGGATCGTTTACTAATACAGAAGGGAAGGCACGTCGCGTGGTCCAAGCTCACCGTTAGAAGGGCGATGTTGTTCCGGTAATTGGTGGCATTGTAGTCGGTGTGTGGTCGCACCTGGTCCACGTAGACGAAGTCGCCCTTGAGCCTTTCTGTGCTCATGTAGTAAGCCTTAGTCCACACAGGGTACGAGCCGTTCCTGCGCCATGTTAGACTGCCTGGTAGACTCCAGTTGCTGCTGAAGTGTCTGTTACACAGCAGGCATAACAATTTACTTCTGGTGGCACAGAAGGCACTGAACGTATCAACACCTCTCCTCTTGTCCTTTGTGTTTTTGACTGGATTTTTCGTTCAAGTATGTACCAACTGGCCGAGATTTCAACCCTTCAACACTTTTGTTGCGAAGGTCCCTGACATTGAGGAGCTTGTTCAACTTCCGTAGCCTTTCATATGATTGGTAAGGAATGACCGAGCATTCTCTGCGCATTACCCTTTTAGATTAATGTAATCTATGGTTGACAAAAAATTACATGGCGAAAGAAGAGCGTGATAAAAGAAAATGTGCTCACCAATGCAAAATACAACAGCTTGAAGTTACCCGCGGCAGGTCTGTTCATTACAAAACGATGTTCGCAGCACCCGCCATTTACGCGCAATCAGTGAGTCTACATCTCTAAAGAAATCTGAGGAACGGGTTTTTGGTTCCGCCAATTGTAAGAGCAGTATAGAGTGTGTGGATAACCATTCAAACCTAGGCAGGAAAGTCATTTCTTCAGTTCTTTGTTGTAGCGCTGACAGCTGATAATTATAATTATTAACGTATTATGTTTTCCATGGTGCTGCGCCAGGTTATTTGACCAGCAGTCTCTCTTGGCCACGTAATGTAGTGCTCTCGATATAGGCTTGCTTGACGGGATCAAATCGTGGTGACCACATTTTGATGCGTGCGAAATGCACAATCATCCGTGTACCGGGCATGACCTTTAATGAACCCGAGGTGGTCAAAATTGATTCGGAGTCCCCCACTCTGTCGTGCCTCATAATCAAAGCGTGGGTTTTGTAACCTAAAACCGACCAGTATAGATACAGGGTGTCCCACGTAACTTGAGCCAAGGATTTAAAAATGAAAAGCACGTCGGAAGCGAAATTAATTAAATGCATACTATTCGCATTACCCAATAGTAACTCAGACAATTTTGTTATTTTCACCATTACTCATTGCTTAATACAGCTTAATTGCCGAACTTTTTAATTATTGGCTGAGGACCTCAAGCATGATACGCAGATTTGTAGAGCACCTTCAGAAACCACCGATCGAATTGTTTCCTTTACGATACGTCTCACGTAGTCCTTTTTTCCGGATTGGAAACAAAGCCCGCTAAATATGACAAAAGCCGCGTGACGGAGTGTTTGCGCAGTGGTATTGTGCTGCCCTCGAGCATGCGTTCGGTGAACAAGGTCGGCTGCATCGCCACTGGCGGCGACGGAACGGCAGCGCGTTCTTTATCGCATCGGCAGCGCTCAACCGGCAGCATGCATTGTCGCCGTCTTCCGACGTCTTCCTCTGAATAGGTGGCGAGTGAGGTGCCTCCGAGCGGATAGCTTGCGGAAACGTCAAGGAAGGAGAGCAGAAGGCCGTAGAGTATCCGAAAGCGCTTGCGTTACGCCCAGTGAATTACTTGCAAAAAATTGGAGGACGCCTAAGCTTCGCCTTCAAGGGTGGAACGCGATAGCGTTCCCGTCGACCCGCCAAGGGGTGTAGGACAATGCGCTACGGCCCAGCGATCACTTACGAGGAGCCCCGCATCGGACTTTTCACCCACCAATCACGCGGTGAGCGTCGAGCAACGCAGCGTTCGGCTCGGCAACGAAACGTGTGCCTGAGCAAGCGGAACGAACCAAAGAACTCGGTTTCTCGGAGGGGAAACGATGTACGCCAGTCAAATGTCGTGATCGCCACGGGCAGAGAGATAGACAGATAGCGATCTAAAGAAAGGAAGGACGCTTGATTCTGCAACCCGTGAGGGAGCATGGCGAAGCGTCGTCATGGGACAGGGAGTCCGGGCCGCGACGCGCTTGGCACCGGTCCCCGCACAGCCCCAATGCTAAAGCCCCCCAATCTCCCAAAGTAGCGCCATTCACTTCCCTCCTCCTCCGCTCGGCTCGGCTTCGACGGTGGCGCCGCCGGTGGTGGGCCTGCCGTAGCAGACGACGGCTAAAACGCTACGGGAGGAAATCCGCGGAAAAGTTCGTTCGAGTCCTGCGGAGCAGTTTTTTCAATCTAGATCTTGCTTCGTCAGTCGGTAACTGGCCTTAAGAATGTCGTGTCGGATTTGCAGAAGAAATAGAGAAAAGCACCATTATTCAAGGCGCATTTAAGGCGTAAAGCGCACGCACGTTGAAAGTTCGTGTTGCTGAAACACGACACAAGCACGCGGTGTGCTCAGATACGCGAGTAATTACCAGAGTTTCAGGTTTTGACAGCGTGAAAGTATGTGCACGTGGTTTCGTAGGTTAATTTACGTACCTGCAGGATGCTTTTGTTCGGCCGGCGCGTGAGAGATTCCGACTGTCTGCGGTCAGCAATGCCTGGCAGCAGGGCCGTTTCTGTTCCGCGCCTTTTACAGATGTACGTAGCTCATGCACAGGTTGTGGTGGCCATGAGCAACGTTTTCACACATAGGCGGTATAGATAATTTGAACAACGTACCAGCATATGAAATCGTTATTTATTTATTACAGTGCAAATGGTTAGAATTTGATAGAAAAAAAAGAAGGAACTTGATGGGACAACTGGAAAGAGGTTCAGAAAATAATTATCCCCCTCCCCTCATTGGCACCAGCAACACTCTTGTTGAAGTGCTAATTTTATCTCTGTATACTACGTGCGTCTGTATTCTTTTGCGTTGTAAGTTTTCACAAGGAAGCAGTGTTGCGTTAACTGGAACAGTCAAGGCACACAAGACAGAAAAAAAGTTGATTCTTCGGTTTTACATCCCAACACCACGATCTCATAAGGCACGCCATAATGGGGGCTCCGGATTAATTTTTTTCCAGCTGGGGTTCTCTAACGCGCCCCCAATGCACTGGACACGGGCCCGTTTTGACACGGGCGTCAAAGGAAGAGGTTGGAGGAGCCGTGGCACTTACTTCACAAAGCCGCGCGTTATTTGCCACTTGCTCGAAGTCAGCCCGCCCGATCTTGTGAATCCACACTTTTCTTTGCTTTGCGTTGCGCCCGGCGGATGGTAAAGCAAAAAGCTTTTTGCCGTCACTGGGTCTGTTGTGGCAACCGTAGGCGCAGCAGCACGGCATCGCAATTAAGCACTCGGCCCTAACACATTGTATAAAACTACCGCGCTCCTTCAAACCGCCTGCCGTACTTTCGTCGCGTAGGCCCAAGAATGGGGGTCGCAGCGCGCTGGAAAGAAAAGATATACAAAAGCGCGGCGCCTGCTCTGCGCCGGAAAGAAAAAAATATACAAAAGCGCGGGGCATGCTTTCACGTCACACAGATTGGCCAATGGGGGAGCGGAGGAGGCTGGGGCGACAGGAGGGGTGGAGGAGGAAGCGCCTGGGTGAGCGGGGTGGCGGAAAGATCTAAGAATGGCGCTACTTTTGGAAAATTGAGGGGCTTTATCCAATGCGCGCGTGGCGCGCCAGCTGTCGGGGCAGCGCCGTACATTGAGAGGAGGGGGTCTTCTGTGTTTGCTGCAAGATGGCTCTGCGCGTGCGGAAAGCGCAGAAGAAACGTAGCGGAAACGCACTTCGCTACAACTGCGCCTTCTGTAAGTTACATGTAATTTACATGTTCAGAATTACGGATACATACCGCAGTATAACTTTCTACGGCTCGTTTCTAAGGCAACACCGCATTCACTAGAGGTGCTTTTGTACTGCTTTGTAGCATCGAAGTCGTGGCTGAGTGGTAGCGTATCTGTCTCACACTCCGGAGACCATGGTTCGATTCCCAACCAGCCCATCTTGCAAGTTCTTTTTTCATTAAGTGCCGCCCGGGATTTATCGCTCATGGCCAACGACGCCGACATCGACACCGACGACCCCGGCTTTTCTGCGACGCGAGCTCCTTAACGTTAATATTCGTCGCGCAGCAACCTTTGGGAGGAGGCAGACAGAGCAGAGTTTGTCGTTGGGGCAGGCGTGTGCTGAGTATCGCCAAGGGTGGACGCAGGTGATGTAGGACGACAAGACGCGCGGAATGACGCCGCGACCTTTCAAATGACGAGAGCTGCTGAGCACTCGAGGTGGCGTAGTGAGCAAGCACGGCTGCCCGCAAGTCCTCGTAGGTGTCGGGGCCGGGGGGTGACAGCCGGAGCTTAGAACACAGCCGCAGCCTGGTACCTTCTTGAGTATGAAACGGCTAACTGGATGAACCAATGTCCGTCGCGACGGTGTTTAATTCCAAGACACCCTACAGCCGCGCGACGTCTGCCGGACCGCGTGCCCCTACCTTAGTAGAGACGGTGCGTTGACGCTTGCATGCCTAGACTCGGTCGTCCCGGTCGCCAATTTGTGAGAGGTGGCGCGAAGAGGGTGCCTCTTCGCGCCACCGCAGCCACGGTTTATTTAGGCCGGCCAGCCACGATGCCGCTCGACCTCTGGAGCCTCCGATACCGCGGCTGCTAAGGTCTAGCGCGCCACTGGGTTCTTGTTCTCGTTCCCTATTGAAATGGCGCAACCCACTCTGGGGGATCGGCCATGAATCGGGCGGTGAAGGAGCTGTTACCATTTTTTTCTGAATAAATTAGGCGGAAATAAGTATCTTCCAATTGTGATTTAAAGCGTCTATAGAGGTATGTATATTCAATTATCTAGATATTCTTGTGAATTTTGTGAACATTATAGGAATTTTGAAGAATTTGAACTTGCAATTCGTTTTCCCTCACGCACAAAGATGCAGAGAGCATTTTTGTCGCGCCACCTGCACGTGAGTTGTCTTCTAGGATGGCAGATCGAGCCAGTACCCATCAAGACGGCCCTTCCGGAAGACTGGAAAATGACAATTCAGACAAAACCCCTTCCCCGGAACATGACGCCGGGCAAGGACGACAAGAGGCGCACCGCGCGAGCCAAAGCCCTAGCCCGTAAGCTGGAAGAGAACCCCAGGGTCCTCTACGCGGACGCCTCGCTCCGAAAACACAGTGACCGTGCAGCCGTGGTGGTTACTTCAAAAGAGAGGCTGATCGTCAGCGCGTCCCTGAAGACAACAGACCCCGCAGTTGCCGAAGAAGTGGCCGTAGCCCTCGCACTCGCACAGCCGAGCGTGGACACCGTAGTCACCGACTCAAAGACAGCCTACAGAAGCTTCCGCAGGGGGGTAATCTCCTCCGCGACCCGAGCCATTCTAGCCAAGCACAAGCCTCCGGGAAGAGCCATAGAGCTCATGTGGGTCCCGGCTCACTCGCAGGTAGCAGGCAACACCATCGCCGACTACCATGCCCGAGAAATGTCAATCCGGGCCGAGCACGAGCCGGCAGAGCTACCGCACCCGGTTACCAGCTTTCGGGACATTACCCGGATGTACCGAGAAGAAAGGTGCAGACTGCCAGAACCGCACCCCAAACTCACCAGGCAACAACAGACGATCCTGCGTCGAGCGCAGGCGGGATCGCTTGCGCATCCCGTACTGATGAAACGCATGTACCCTGCGGAATACGATATGCTCTGTCCTTTTTGCAGAAGGGAAAGGGGCACCCTGCCGCACGTCTTGGCAGAGTGCACAGAACTCAAGACCCCCCCTCCTGCCCTTCCCACCAACACCCCCAATGCCCAACCCCTTGAGCGATGGGAGACCTTGTTATCCAGCCCCGCCCTACCGATTCAGCTCGCACTGACGGACAGGGGCCAGGAGCTGCTGGAAACATATGGGTCCCGTAACTAGGGAACCACCCCGTCTGGTGCCTGCGTGCATCACCGATTTATTTCGGGCCCAGTGAATGCTGCTTCATCACTCCCTGACTCCAAAAGCAATAGTCGCGCTGCTACAATTACAACGGTGATTTCTTATGAAATGTCATTTCTTGATTATTGCAGTATGCCGCAATAAGATTTAATATGCATCAACATCTGAAGCGTTGCCTTCGGTATGGAAGAATGTAAAATAAAGCACACTTTACACAGTAAAGTAGACATAAGAACGCTTACGTACACCCTGAAACGCCTTTCGAAATCATAAACTTGAAGAAAAAAAAGTAGACAACTTCTAAGGGATGGTTGCCGGTCAGTAAATTTCACTGCGCAACATTAGTGGCGTATATATAATGCAAGATATGTTTCAAAATAATAAAAACATGTAAAAAATTCTTCCAGAACGTAACAGACGCCCTGAGGTAAATGTTAACACATTTTTTTTGCGCTCTTCATTGTGTTTTTACCTAGACTGGCTCTTCTTTATTGTTCTTTCATTCTGGACAAGTAAATATTGCAGCTGGATTCGTTGGTTGTTTGGTTGATTGATTATTTGATGGATTGATTTATAATAACGCCTTTAAGCATTGCAGGTGTAACAAGAGAGGCTATGGATGAGGTATCAGGATAAAGTTTTAGCACATAATCCTCGATAACCTCTTCCGAAACATGGTGGGTGAGCGTACTGGCTTTCTGCTTTCATTGGAATATGATCTTCATGCTACTCATTGAAAAGCTTCTCTAAGGCTCTCAAACAGAACGTGATATCTAAGTAGCCATACGACTGAGCAGCCGACCTGGGGCCGCAAAGATGTAGCTGCATACAGAGGGCCACAAGGTCAGTAAGTACCTTTTATTCCTTGTCCTTAATTATACCATTGACGCGGACTAGTTGGCACATTTCCAAATTGTATGTGAAGGACGTCATTATTTCCTTGCCCTTTATTGCATTTATATTCTGTGCGGAGCACGAATCGAACTTTAGTTCAAGGGCAGTGCCTTGTCGTTCGTGCGTCTTCCTATTTGTCCCACCCTTGGCTGTATTATAATTTTCTTGACCTTACCTGTACAAACAACTTGCCGCGGTTAGCAAATGCACCTCGGTCAGAAGAACTGCGGAGCAGTATGTGACCATGGTGGTGAAATTCATCGCCAGAAACACCTGGTGAGTAACAGAAAGAGTAACGGAATGTCAACTATTATCTGCACTAGGCATTTCAAGTTTCTACTCATGCACAGTCACATTTCCCATTTCTACTTTTACGCATGTGCATTGGAATGATCTGAAGTGATGTGCAAAGATGCCGTACACCTTACAAGTTTCCTCATTTATTCGTTACGGACAGGATTATCTGTATTAGGTTATATGCTGACCAGCTACCGTTTTCCTGAATGGTACAAAGGACGGGTACTGCACATACTCGCAAGGCCATATGCCTTAGTCGTTCCGACTGTTTTCCCTGCATTACAAATCGACTACGCCCACAAACAGAAGATCCGCTCTAAATACCCAAGGACATCCTTGAGACTACTTTTATTATCCAAATTATATAATTCAAATCCTTGGTTCTATTTCAGAGTTTTCAACATGAATGTAGCAGAAAGACCCTCGACTCACCGTGCTATAACGTTTGCCCGAAATTGTGTGTTAATTATTCAAACTGGTGGAAATATTTGGCGTCGGTCAGACATTTACAGCCTATATCAGTTTTTCTTACTTAGTAACATAGCGCACTGTACGGCTTTATCCAAGTGAATTAACACCGCACTTAGCGATATACGTGTTTGCGGAGCCTAGTGTCTTTGTGCAGCAACAACTCATGTAATGTTCTTAGAGTGGTGTTATACGCTGTAGTTCCATGCTGTATTATGTGCATGCGTCCACTCGGGCTAGCCACCAAGGGAATGGTAAGCGCTCGATATACAGAGTCAGCGTTCGCTTGCATCGCGTAAACAGCTGTGGCACGCTAGTTTAGCGCTGCCGGGTGCGTGACCTCCGTGAAGGATGACGGGGTGGCCGGAATATGATTGTGAAATTTGGAAGATGTATTACAGGGCTACGCAGCTCACTTTTACTATCAGCGTGTTTTTGTATGTTTTAGATATATGTGCGGAGACTTATATTTTGTATTAGCATTGTACTAGTTATATCGTAGGAGTGTGGTCATAACGGTGATGTAGGCCATAATAATCACATAGATCACTGGTTCATGTAATACATGAGATGACCTTGCATACTTTAGATACTTAAAATACTTGAGATCACCTTGCATAACAAATAAAGGAGCGACAACCTCGTCATTTAAACAAACGGTTGAAAACCAATTAAAAACGAAGGCTGTTTGGAAGGGCAGTTTTTGCGATCAGATATAAAGTACCGCTTAGAAAATATGGACTTGTAACGTTACGTAAAATATCTTCTCGCCCTTTCGAAAAGGTATCAAAAGGATATAAAAGAGCCAATATGCAAGAATGATTTGCTGTCCTAAGTATGTGACCATGTGTCTTACCGGTGTTCGCTATACTAGGTGAACCTCAAATTAGGAAAAGCATTTAAGGCACGGAGGTGAAATTAGGATACCTTAATACCCTAATACATGCCTATAACGGGACGCTATATGGAATTGATAAAAACATAAATAATTTGTTGTTGCCGCTCAGTGATCCCGCCCACCAATACTTCCACAGGCGGCAGGCCTCAGCGCAGCTTCCCCTTTCAGCGTATATATAGAGACACTAAAGCCAAATACGAAGTCAAGCTTAACTGATAGATTTATGCTCGAGAACGTGTAAGTTTTAGTTATTGTGGAATTGAGGTAAATGCCTGACGCAATTTGTGACTCACCCAGGACTTTCAAGTACTAGCCCATTGACGAAGGCACTGCTCCTTATTATTATTATATATTTATATAGTTATATAATAAAGAAAATGGTACTTGTCCAGTTCTGTCTTATATTTATGGGAAAAAAAGCTCATTTACGTTACTCTTGGTATCGATTTCATCCTCGCTCGATTCTTTGCCACCCAAGCTTTCGCGTTTCAGTTTCATTATCGCTTACTGCTGCGCTGGTTTTGCTGCCTCGCAAAACAGACAAACGGCAAGTAGCAAAGAAAGTGTGCATTCCCATGTGATGTCGCAAGGTGCCCGAACGGCCCATGCCAGTTTGACCGAAAGCAGCCGCAGTGGCCAATCCAACGCTCTGTCCTGGCTCAGTTTCCTCCATCGCCGCCCGTCGTTTTACCCCAAAACAGAAGTAAAGGGCGGTTATGGGTTATGCAACGTCACTACTGCCCATGGTCAAATAAAAGCAATTTGAAGTGCGCTCAAGGTATACGGACCCTTACGACGCGATTTTCTCTTAAACTAAGTATTTTCCTTAAAGGAAACACGTGCAGCGAGGTATATGGAATGTCATTTTAACAATCCGCGTTGACCTATTATTTGCCTTGAGTGTCGCTTTAGTAGGAATTCATGCCAGAAGGGGCTAGTGCTATGTACGTCGCCGGGTATTCCTTGTCCGAAAGTGTGATGGCAGTAGGACAGGCAACTAAATAAAGGTGAATAATGACATAGCCAAAAAACATGACAGCACTGTGGACGACCGTTGCAATGGTTTAAAAGAAAGTATCCTCCGTGACGACAGAAGAGCAAGCGAGCTACGCTGGGGACGGTGTTTGTGCTATGCACACTGTTGTGCCTTGGAAACCTCAGCAGTCATGGAGCCATTACGGAATCAGTGTGTGGATGAGCCGTATGTAAATATACTGAAAGATATCTATAGCGGCTCTACAGCCACCGTATTCCTCCATTAAGAAAGGAACAAAATGCCACTAAAGAAAGGCGTCCGGCAGGGGGATACAATCTCCCCTGTGCTATTCACAGCGTGTTTACAGGAGGTATTCAGATACCTGGATTGCGAAGAATTGGGGATAATAGTTAATGCAGAATACCTTAGTAACTTGAGATTCGCTGATGATATTGCCTTGCTTAGTAACTCAGGGGACCGATTGCAATGCATGCTCACTGACCTGGAGAGGCAAAGCAGAAGAGTGGGTCTAAAAATTAATCTGCAGAAAACTAAAGTAATGTTTAACAGTCTCGGAAGAGAACAGCAATTTACAATAGGTAGCGAGGCACTGGAAGCGAGGCACTGGTAATCTACTTAGGGCAGGTAGTGACCGCTGATCCGGATAAAGAGACTGAAATAATCAGAAGAATAAGAATGGGCTGGGGTGTGTTTGGCAGGGATTCTCAGATCATGAACAGCAGGTTGCCATTATCCCTCAAGAGAAAAGTGTATAACAGCTGTGCCTTACCAGTACTCATGTACGGGGCAGTAACCTGAAGGCTTACGAAAAGGTTTCTACTTAAATTGAGGGTGACGCAACGCGCTATGGAAAGAAGAATGATGGGTGTAACGTTAAGGGATAAGAAAAGAGCAGATTGGGTGAGGGAACAAACGACTGTTAATGACATCTTAGTTGAAATAGAGAAAACGAAATGGGCATGGGAAGGATATGTAATGAGGAGGGAAGATAACCGATGGTCATTAAGGGTTACGGACTGGATTGCAAGGGAAGGGAAGCGTAGTAGGGGGCGGAAGAAAGTTAGATGGGCGGATGAGATTTAGAAGTTTCCAGGGACGAAATGGCCACAATTAGTACATTACTGGGGTAGCTAGAGAAGTATGGGAGAGGCCCCTGTACTGCAGTGGGCGTAACCAGGCTGATGATGATGACGACGACGATGATGATGATGATCCTCCGTGACAAAAGAAAAAACGTGGCTGCCTCTTGAGAAAGCTGTGAACAGCCTGGATTCAATTATCTTTGGTTGGCCTCGTCGCGACTAAACTCTGTTGAGAGGATAACTCAGCTCCAGGCAACGAGCGCTTGCTCTTTCTCAAGAGCACTGATAAAACCGGCGGAGCAAGCATTGTGGTGAAGTTCCGTCTAGCGGGAAGCCTTTTAATTATTTTGTTTTTGTTTCATTCAGGTCACTACCTCATCACGGTGAAGAGTTTCAAATGGGGGATTGATGGATGGATCTTATGAGCGTACCCTATGGAACTGGGTGGTGGGTTGCGCCACCAAGCTCTTGCTATTCTACTGCCCTACCTAGCTTAAAAACAACAAAAAAAGAAAAAGAACAAGAAGCCGCGCGATGAACTCCCACAACCAAATATTCTGACCCCCTATGGTGATCTTTGCTTTTGTAGGTCTCCATTGTTTGTCATTTCCCTACTTTTATTCCGCCAATCTTCCAATCACCTCTTACGAATCTCTATTACGGACATGCTTACTTTTCCCCTGCTATCGCTGAACGCAAGGTCCTCCCTTTCATTCCGACATAGTTCTGTTGCACTCTTCCAAAACATAATTCTCAATCACCGGCGGCTCTTCCGGGTCTCTAAGGTGCGTTTCTGTAACCACTGTCAGGGTTGGGGGCTCAATCCCATCGCTCGTGATCCGTTGTCGAGATTGGAGTCGGGCATGAATTAGAAGGTAGCTGGCCCATGCCGACGTCCAACTTGTCCAGGCTGAGGACGTTGATGAAGGGAAGGACTGCTTCTCATCAAGAACGAGGAATATCGGTTTATTTACAATATTTATGTCAGTCTTACGTGACTGTTTGAGAAAGTATATCAGTCTAACATGACTGCTTGAGAGAGAGTGTCAGTCCAACATGACTGCTCAAGAGAAGTGTGTCGAGCATCCGCACAACAGCAGTTTTAAACACTCCTTCCTCCGGCCATACAAGGCGGCGAACGTTCGTTTCGTCATCGCAAACTAGTCGCCTCCCGCAGGACGGCCTAAGCACACAAAGGCCCACACGTTCGAATGTCCGGAGCCGACGTCAGAGGGGCCCCGTAGAACTCGGAGCCGTTCCGGGTAGCGCGTTGGGGAGTTTGGGAACAATAGTTGGCCCGCCGAACTCATTCCGTCACAAAGTCGATTTAGTCACGCTGTGGCTAGAAGTTGGCGGCAAAGCTCACGGTATGTTGCCCACATAGTCGTAAGCGGGTGGCAATCTTGCACTGCAGCTGGCCATTCTTAACAGCGCCGGGAGGTTGCCTTCATAGTCGTAAGTGGGTGGCAATCCTGCACTGCAGCTGGCCATTCTTAACACCACGTACACCCATATTTGTTCCTATTTAACTGCTCCGCAATCTCTTCCCACTTTTCCCTTCTTCTAGCGCCCTGTATGTTATTATTCTGTTATTGACGGCGATGCTATTCTGAGGATTCCCTTGAATACATTCTCCGTTACTACCTACGCTGGCCTCCTGAGTGCCCATGCCCCATGTAAAAAAAGGAACAGCGCGACCAGCAAGTCGCCAGCCCACTTCTCGTCCAAGCCTACAAAGTGGATCGCGCCAGGTTCAAAAGCATTCCACCTTCTCACTTCCCTGTTCGACAACCTTCAAACCTTTCTCTCGGTTCATTTTCCATATCGCCTCATTAGCAGCCACTACGGCCCTTTGTACGAGACTGTCACGTACAGGCACCTCCGGCAACGTGCACACCATGTTATCTGCACCTGAGGGGACCGCTCGTACAAGTCGCCAACCCCCTTCGCCAAGCACTGGGCTAGTCCTGTCCCTTTCCTGTTTAGGATGTCATTTAGCCCACCTGCTACTACGACAAGGTTGCACACGTGGGCTTTTTCCGCAAGCTTTGCTTTTTCTCACTCCATGACAGAACCCAGTGTTCGCCCTGGAAATGTCCCTACTGCCACTCTTTTATCGCCTTTCACCCTCTCCAGAACTGTTTCTGAGCACCTAGCGAGGTTTGAGTCGCCATCGATAATCACCGTTTCACTCTCTCCTTCCTCTCCCTGCTTCCTTTGTACTTTTCCACGTGATTCGGGCTTGACAAGGGGCACTGTCCCATGCGCTCCTGCTTTGCCTCGGTGCCGTGCTTCACGCTACAATTAAGCGCTTTTTGAGCTCTTTGACCTGTTTGACAAGCTCATCCTGAAATGCCTCCTTTATCTTCAGCCTGGCGTCGACATCACTGTGTGGGTCGATTGACTCGATTCCCTCTCCATTCTCACCCGTCCCATCGTCTGCCTAGTGGGACCCCCCACACACTGCACGCTTTGCCGGCTTTCTTGCCGTGCATTGCATGGCATTTTCTAATGCAAATGTTATGATACTGTAATGCAGAGCACGTGCCTTCTAGCAAAAACCGATAAGCACAGTATCTAAATCCTTAAAATGCCGCAAAGTAATTCTCACCACTGTTTTAAGAGCAATGAATGCCGCACAGGCTTAACGTATGGAACGTTTTCCCACGTGTTCAAATACGCGGCCAAGCTCTCACTTTCTTACCAAAGCAATATTCCCGATACAATAGCACACACAATAAAAACAATAATAGCGATCAGTTTTGCCACTTCCAAGCTACTATTGAAAGGCGATAAATACTTCACGTCCCACCCGGTTGCAAGTGTTCAAACATGTGGCGCGAAAGGACGCTCTGAATATCCCGCAATACTAAATATACCGGAAACACAACCGCGCAACCAAAACGTGCGTGGGTAGTTCGGTTGCAAAAATATCCACGATTACAGTATATCACGCTTTTTTACGCGCAAGTTCAGCGAGCCACCCCTCCGAAAGGTTTTGAACAAGCCTCACGTCGAAAACACTTAACGCAGTTGGAAAGTCGGCAAAAAAAAGTGGGGTTCCTAATCTTCCTCCTCCGCTCCACACTCTCCATTGACCCGAACTGTAGACCGGACCACAGCCCGGGCCTCGGCCATTCTGGGACGAGTCGTCCTGGCCTGACCAACTGGGGCCAAACTGGCCATTTCGTACACAACTGAATACAAATGATACCCCACCGGTGTGCATGGTGCAAGCCGTTGGCAGCAACCATGCGCCCGCCTTCGGAAGACAAGTTCACGGTTACCTGTCAATGAGGCCTAAAACCCACTGCACACCTACCCAGTGGTACCCAATACCTCGAGTCACAGGGACACCACTGCAGTGACATTACGGATGTTTAAAGCAAGATACATCTCTATTGATTCAAATTTATATGCATTCCAATTTTATTTGTAAAATATGCCTATTGCAAAACCGAGTGCCACTGGGACCCAGTGCGCCGGATTATGGGCCCCGTGCAGCGCGCAGGGCGCTGGGCAGGCACGGCGCACAGGGAGGCGCTGGATACTGGTGCGAAAAACAGTTCTAGCGCGTTAAATATGCGGTGCCTGGATACCATATATTTTTTTTGAATCCTGAAAAGAACAAAGAGCGTTTCAGCGCAATAAAAGAAAAACACACACCGACCAGGATTCGATCGTCCGATTCGGTTGTTCTTCATAATCAATGTTACTGTGAGCTTCTCTCACTTCAAAACTTGTCCAGCCCATGTCACCCTGGGCAGCTCCATTTGTAGTCTTCCCGTGAGCGCCTAATGTGAGGCGTCCCGCCCACCTTTGCTTGCCATAGCATACTGATTGTAACCTTGATTTCAAGCAAACAACAGCATTTCTAAAAGTAAGTCATCCTTGAATCATTAGACCTTTCCACATTAGACCTTTCCACACCCACAGCACTCTCCACTTCATTGTGGCTGCATTTCGCTTCGACTTTGCTGTTATTGTTTTTTCCTGTGTTTTCATATATCTATTGCCTTCGTTTATCTATATACCAAGATATTTATATTCTTTTAGCTGAGGCGTTTTCTGGCCCTCTAATACCACTGGTTGTTCACTGTTTTCATTGAATACCATAACACATAATTTTCTAACGCTAAATTTCAAACCTTAATTTCCGCCTGGGAAAAAGGCGCTGAGTACTGCGGACGTGCCCAAATCGGCTCCCATTTTTCAAGGTTTTCAGCTGGTTTGCAAAGCCGACCCACGGGAACTATACCTTTTAAGAAGCGGCAAGTTCCAAGGAATGCGCAGATAGTTGACTCTTATCGGTGGGTGGACTTTTTACCATTTTGTGACACCTTGAATCTCCGACCAAGCCGAGAGAGCGTCACCCTAACGGACTAAGCGTACTTACAGCACGGCAGTGCGAGAAGGCGTAGGCCTGACCACCCCGCCGGCGCAGACGATCGGCGTTCCAAGCGAACTACTGACCAACAGAAACCATGCCCGGGACCATAGTCGTCAAGGGCATGGAAATCACCCCAGAGCAGCTCGATGAAGCGGGATGGACGACCGCCATCGCCAGCAAGCGAAAACAACCAACGAGTGCGCCGTCATATGGCGGGCAACGTGTCACCAAGAATAATCCGGCTGGTAGCCGCACGGCCAACTCGCCGGTCAAAAGTTTCATCACGCAGGTAACGGCAGTCTCGAGGCTACCGAAATTACCCAAGGACCAAATCAAGATCATCGTGTGGCCCAAGAGATCGAGGCCTCGACGTTTCCAAGACGGATATCATACCCCTGGCCCAAGCCCTGGCCATGGGGTGGCCGTTACGGAACAACAGACTTCCGAGGACACCGTGTGGCCAAACAAGATGCACGATCAAAACGCGAGAGGATATGCAAGAATCTGCAAGATACGTATTATAATCTCAGAACCTTTGAGATGTCAGCCTACATCTCTGCCCCTGATGACATCTGCAAATATGTAATATGAAACATCGACCCTTCATTTGACGAAGGAGCCCTTAAGAGGATGATTCTGAACCAAAGAAACCTTACGGCATTTGAAGTCAGAAGAATTAGGAACAATCAAGTAGTTATACTACCCGACTGCATGCGAGCGCCCAACACGGTTATGTGTGGACCCACCGTCGTTTCATGCTTTCTGTACAAACGGCAGATGGATGTATGCTATGCGTGTGGCCACGTGGGTCACCGAGACGACGTGTGCCCCAGTAGCAAAGAGGAAAATAACAAGTGCCGCGGCTGTGGGAAAATTGTCTTTAGACTCGCAAGAGGAGGAACACAAATGCACACCCAAATGTGAAGATTGCGTCGGCCCCCATATTATCAGGGATAGGACATGCAAACAACGCTACCAGATCCCATATACCTTAAGGCGTCGGCGTCGAAGGTGACGACAAATGGTGCGAAAAGCGCAGATGGCCAGCGGCGATGACATCAGTATCTCCTAGGCACAAAGCTCGGTGACACCTGCGGCAGCATATGGTGGCTCCACCCTGCGAGCCCGCTCGCAATCGAGGGGGCACTCTCACTCGAGGAGGCGAACCGGCTCAGGGAAATTCGGGAAAACCAGCGCATCCAGATCGAGATCCCAGTACCGGTCTCGCTCCCCGCCGGCGAAACGGGTCACGTGGTCCGAGAAAGGCAAGGGCTGCGACACAGTGCCTTCGATGGGAAAGAAGACTACAACAGCCAAACGAGCAAGTGGTGAGGCACAGTCAGAGCAAGTGCCCCGAATCCGGTCACCTGACGCGGAAAATCAATATCTCAGGCGTGCACTTTCGGAACCGAAGGAGGCGTTAAATAGCATTAGAGGGCAAATCTAGAACCGCGATGAGGATAGAATTAAAGCGCGATGAGGATAGAATTAAAGCTCTAGGTCCGCTTGCTGGCAAATCCAAGCGTAAAGCTCCCAACGCCGAACCGGTGAGTGAGAAAGAAGAGGAGGATGAGATGGCTGATCCGAGCGAAGCCGCTGCTACCGCCGCTGATCCTCCTGCCAAAATAAACAGCAGAGGCAAGCTAGCTGTCATAGAAAAGATCCGAGGACGCATGATGGAAATTCTCTCCGGGACGACGACGAGATTAACTCAACTAGAGAGACCCAAGGTGCAAGCCAAAGCCAGGCTTACGGTGTCGACAGTGCAGAATCAGGTGAACCCGAATCCCAAAAGTGGTGCTAAAGGGCTAATTGATCGTTCTCAGTAGGCAAAATGGCGAACGTGAATAGCAACAATCTGAAAAGCTGGCATCGGAACTGCACAAGTTTTCAGAGGCGCAAGGCCGCATTGGGACAGCTTCTCAGGTCTATTGCGGACAAGCCGCAAGTTTTATTCTTACAGGAAACGCACAAATTTCGCTTTCGGGGTACCGCACGGTAGCATACAGGAAAGTAAAGGGCAGAGGTATCGCCAGCCTAATCCGAAATACCATCTCGTTCTTTGAGCACGAGGTCGTCACGTACAAAGTGGGCCTCGAGTCCCAGTTAATAGATATCCTATCCAACAGATCAAGCTATTCTGAAGTTTTCATTCTCAACGTGTACAGCGCACCATTGGGTAGGAAAAGAGACTTGAAAACATTATTAGGCACCACGTCTAGGGCGACGAGAAGCGCGTCTTTCGTTCTTGCGGGTGACTTTAATGCACCCAATACGAAATGAGATACGGTTACAAAAGTGCAGAAGGGACGAACTTGGCTTTCAACGCTGCACAGTTCGGCCTAATACTCATCACAGACGCAAGGCTCCCCACCAGATCGGGTATTTCGGTCAGTCGAGATATGACCCCCGATCCCACCTTCCTCCGAGATATAAAAGGCACGTGGGACAACCTCCAGGAGGGGCTAGGCAGTGACTATTATACACTTTAAATTCTGTTGTGTATTGAACCCAGACCGCCCGCGAGATATGAGTATGTGGGCTGACACCTTTTTTGGAAAATCAGAAATGAAACAGTCCCGCCAGACGAGACTTATTCAGATCTGCTAGAGAATCTGGACATCGCAGGTAAAGGAGCAACGAAAGAAATCATTGCAGATCCTGAAGTTCCTAAACTGGACTCGAGACTACCTCACCTTCTGGAGGCCGAACACGGCCTTTCAGCCAGGTGGAAGACCCAAAAGCTTAATCGTACACGGAGATCGAAAATTACGCTTCGTAACAAGGAGATTGAAACCTATTCGGCCCAGCACGCCCGGCAGCAATGTGATGAGATGTGTACCAAAACGGATTGGCGTATGCGAAGAGGAAGCAAATGGACCGTATTGAAAAGTCTCCGCAGCGATAAACAGTCTAAGGACACCCTTAGCCTTGCTACGAATAACTCATAAAGGAGCAAATCGCAATCGGTCTCACCGACAGGGAATTAGCCAACAACTTAGCACATACTTATCTCCCCCTCGCCAAAGACGCGGATCGCCCGGCAGAGCGTGTAAACTACATGGGACTCTCGGCACCTTATCTACACGAACCTTTCACCGTGTCAGAGATCAAGCACGTTCTCTTCAATCTAAATAGCAGATCAGCGTCGGGACCTGATGCAATCACGAACAAACTCGTCAAGAACCTAGTCGATAGGGCAGTCGAGATAGTCATGGCCGAAATCAACGGGGTATAGAAAACTGGACAGGTATCGGTAGACTGGCGTACCGCAAAAGTGGTACTCATACCCAAACCAGGAAAACCCCATATATAAATAATCTGCAACCTATTTCCCTTTGATCACACATCACCAATGTTGCGGAGCATGCGATACATAACAGGATCACTGAACATATTGAAAACAAGGAGCTCTTTAGACACAACGTAAACGGCTTCAGACAGGCGTTCTCCACGCAGCACACTCTGCTTTTGCTAAAGAGAGCAATCTTTGATAACCCTACTCGCGACGTGAAAGCGATCCTCGCACTGGACCTCTCCCAGGCCTTCGAAAGGGTCGTGCATAAACACATCTTGATGGAGATTTCCTCTCTTAACCTGGACCGCTGTTTCATGAATACATGAAACATTTCCTCCCGGATTGCAAGGCACACCCCCGACTAGGCATGGTCTCGGGAGGACCCCATGAACTAGGCACCTGCGGCACCCCTCAGGGCTCACTCCTCTCCCCAGTCTCATTCAGAATAGCCATGCGCAAACACTCCACTCGCCTCGCTGCAATTCCTACCGTGGATCACAGCCCCTTATGCGGGCAACATAACGATCTGGACGCCGGGACGATCGCTAGCCATGCTCGAACACTCGTTACAAAGCGGGTCGGAAGCTACCGAAGACTTTCTTACAAACACGGGCCTTGCACTCTCCTCCGCTAAATCAGAGCTACTGTTACAACGCCAATCCAGACAAGGGCCAAATACCTTGCGCCTCTGGAAACTCTGCCAGTAGAAATTCCAGCTAAGAATGGGCATCCCATACCGAAGAAACACTCGGTCAAGATTCTAGGTCTCCTCATTGATGCGAAGGGCTGTAACTCGACGGCCCTCAACAGGCTCACTGGACAGGCTAGTAATGTTCCAAGACTTGCAGCCCGCGTCTCAAATTGAAGAGGCGGTCTCAAAGAGGACAATTTGCTCAGAGTTGATCAGGTATTCTTCCTAAATCATGTTATCTACATCGCACCGTACCTTTATCGGGGTTAAGCGGAAAAGGTGAAGCTCGATTCTCTAATCAGAACCGGCCTCAAGCGCGGGCTCAGCCTTCCGCAGTCAACAAGCACTGAGAAGCTGCTCGAGCTAGGACTACATAGCACCATCGATGAGTTAATAGAAGCTCACACAGTGGCTCAGATAATGAGACTTTCCTCCACTAAGCCACGGATCAAGATTTTAGAAGAAGCGGGAATCCAACCCCGACACGAACCGGCAGCCAAAGTTAGCTTGACCCGGGAAACCAGAACCCGCATCATATTTGACCCCATCCTGCCAAACATTCACCCATTGCATAACGAGGGCAGATTATTCACGAGAGCCAAGTCCATCCTTAAAAAGATAAGTCAGCAGAAACTAGATGCCCTCTTTGTCGATGCTGCCAGATATGACAGTGGGGATATGTTCCCTGTCTTGATGATAGACGTCGGGAGGCAACCTGGTCAATGCAGCCTCTATTTATACAAAGTTTGCCCATTAATAAAGGGAAAATCAGACATCCACCGGTTCGTAGCAATTGCTACAAAGGAAATCCATACGTGTTCTTCGAAAGAAAAGTCTCGCAGTTGAAGAAAAATTCCGCCAGCCTGGTTAGGCCTACCATTCTAGCTAACCAGGAGGCTAGCAGATGGTAAGGAGAAGTTGAATTCGTCAACAACTCAAAGCAAAGCTAAGAGCTTGACGTAATATTATCTGCGGAAACCCGCAAGGTGGAGAGAAGTACTCAAAAATCAGACATCCACCCGTTTGAAGCAATTCCCACAAAAGAAACCCATACGGGTTCCTCGAAAGAAAAGCCTCGCAGTTGAAGAAAAGGTCGTTCTGGTCCGGGGTTCGAGTCCTGGACAAGGACAAATTTTTCCATTCCGATTCCCATTCAACGCAAACGGTATATTCTAGGTAAGTCTCTCTCAAAGCTGTAGACAATCGTCGCCTAAGCCTTCCCCTTCCAGAATATCCAACAAAATGTTGAGGTCTATGTTGTCATGCGCTCCTGTAATGTCTGAAATTGCCACATATAACGGTCTGCCCTCGATTCTTGATATTTAAATACGCTGAGTAAGAACCAATAAGTTTTCATCCAAATGCCTACCTATACTGAAGCCATGTTGAAGTTCTTCCAAAATGCCACTATTCTCTGCCCATGCTTGCCGCTTTAAATTGGTTGACTGCATTGCTAACCTGTGTATTACTCATGTCAAGGTCAATGGTCTATACGAGTGAATCCTTTCTTTCTACCCCTTGCTTTTATAAATTTAATTCTACTTTGTCACCAACTGTCTGGTTTACTACGTTTTGAACTTTTCCCACTCCTTCCACCAGCGCTTCCTTACTTCTTGGTCGTAGTTCATTATAGAGCCTAACGAAAATCTCGTCTAGCTCCGTGGCTGTGCGCTTATGAATTTTCTTTTCGGTTTCCTTCCAGTTGAAACGTGTCAGCACCTGCTCCTTTTCCATCTTGCTCTCTTTCATGCTCTTTATTTCTTCATATACAACCTCGTCATTTCCTTGGAGAGATTCGGCTGTTATTTTTCAAATCTAGTTTAACACTGCTTCCCCTTTCAATTTGCTTCCATCTTCGTCTAGGACATGTTGTTGTATGGTTGTTCACTTCCTGCCTAATAATTTTATGTGGTACCAAAATATTCTAGGTGTGGCCTTCTTTTTCGCATGTATTTCTGACAACCACCATTCAATTTCACCTTTTATCTTTGCTTGTACCCATGTCTGAACCATAGACTATTTCTCAAGGTATTTTTCCCATTTACTGGCCACTTCGATCTGCGACAACTGCGCCTTCTTTCCCTGCCTGGGCTCGCGGGATGCTTTCTGTCGTTCGGCGATCGATTCTCGTATCTCCCTGTTCCACAACCTTTTCGGTGTCTTTTTTTCTTTCCAACAAACATGTTCTTTCTTTTTCCGTACTTCGGTCGATATTACACTGAGAAGCTCACTATATTCCCGCTCATTACTTCGCCATTTGCAAAGTTCTTCCTCGACTCTTGTAGCTTTATTTGTTATTCAGTGTTCAAATTTGGACTGGCGATTTTACACTCCTTGCTCTCTTTGCCAACTGCATATCACATTTTCAAAATGATGCGTTTATGGTGTCATGAATTTCTTCTTTCTTCATACAGTAATCAATGGTCGATTGCTGGTTTCCCATTACCCACGTGATCTGCCCTTCACACTTAGGCCCTGTATTCACGATAACAAAATTACGTTGCCCACAAAGATTTAGCATTCACTTCCCCTTGCTGTCGGTGTAGCCAACTACATCCTGTATGTGGCCACTCATGTCACCTAATCGGATATTATCAGCATCCTTTCCGAAACCGTTTATATCAGCACTTATGCATTTCACAAATTCGGTTCTTGTCTGTGCAATTATTTCGGTTCCACAAATAGGTTAAGCTCGGCCTAGTTATTTTCCCACTAATTGCACTTTGTAAGAAAAGATGCTCTTGACATCTTGAATTTAATCTTCTCTATTTGGCTCCCTGATGGATGAGCATTCTTACTCCTCCTCCCTTTCTTTCCGACTTAGTTCTGTTGCAGCCTTCCAGAACATAATTCTCTATCACCGGCGGCTCTTCCGGCTCTCTCAGGTGCGCTTCTGTAACCACGTACGCCCGTATTTGCTACTATTTAACTACTCCGCAATCTCATCCCACTCTTCCTTTCTTCTAGCGCCCTGTACGTTATTTTTCTGTTATTGACGGCGATGCTATTCTGAGGTTTCCCTTGGATACATTCTCCGTTACTACCTACTCTGGCCTCCTGAGCGCCCATGGCCCCTGTAAAAAAAAGGAAGAGCGCAACCAGCAAGTCGCCAGCCCACTTCTCCTCCAAGCCTATAAAGTGGATCGCGCCTCGTTCAAAAGCATTCCACCTTCTCACTTCCCTGTTCGACATCCTTGAAACCTTTCTCTCGGTTCATTTTCAATATCGCCTCATTAGCAGCCACTACTGCCCTTTGTACGTGGCTGTCACGTACAGGCACCTCCGGCACCGTGCACACCATGTTATCTGCACCTGAGGGGACCGCTCGTACAAGTCGCCAACCCCCTTCGCCAAGCACTGGGCTAGTCCTGTCCCTTTCCTGTATAGGACGTCATTTAGCCCACCTGCTACTATGACAAGGTTGCACACGTGGGGTCTTTCCGCGAGCTTTGCTTTTTCTCACTCCATGACAAAACACAGTGCTCGCCCTGGAAATGTCCCTACTGCCACTCTTATCGCCTTTCACCCTCTCCAGAACTGCTTCTGAGCACCTAGCGAGGTTTGAGACACCGTCGATAATCACCGTTTCACTCTCTCCTTCCTCTCCCTGCTTCCCTTTGTACTTTTCCACATGATTCGGGCTTGAAAAGGGGTACTGTCCCATGCACTCCTGCTTTGCCTCCGTGCCGTGCATCACGCTACAATTTAGCGCTTTTTGAGCTCTTTGACCTGTTTGACAAGCTCATCCTGAAATGCCTCCTTTATCTTCAGCCTGGCGTCGACATCACTGTGTGAGTCGATTGACTCGATTCCCTCTCCATTCTCACCCGCCCCCTCGTCTGCCTAGAGGGACCCCCTGCACACTGCACGCTTTGCCGGCTTTCTTGCCATGTATTGCACGGCGTTTTCTAATGCAAATGTTATGATACTGTAATGCAGAGCACGTGCCTTCTAGCAAAAACCGATAAGCACAGTAACTAAATCCTTAAAATGCCGCAAAGTAATTCTCACCAATGTTTTAAGAGCAATGAATGCCGCACAGGCTTAACGTATGGAACGTTTTCCCACGTGTTCAACTACGCGGTCAAGCTCTCACTTTCCTACCAAAGCAATATTCCCGATACAATAGCACACGCAGTAAAAACACTAATACCTATTAGTCTTGCCATTTCGAAGCTACTATTGAAAGGCGATAAATACTTCACGTTCCATCCGGTTGCACGTGTTCAAGACGTGGCGCGAAAGGACGCTCTGACTATCCCGCAAAACTAAATATACAGGAAACACAACCGCACACCCAAAACGTACGTGGGTAGTTCGGTTGCAAAGATATCCCCGATTACAGTATATCATGACTTTTTTACGCGCAAGTTCAGCGAGCGACCCCTCCGACAGGTTTTTTGACCACTGCGAACTACCATCTCCTGTAAGCACACAAGGCCTAGCGCGAGCACGGCGCTCGAGGGCGACGGGCAGCGTCGACGACTTCGACGCGGCCTGAGATGGACCTCCGCTGCTCGAACCCATCGAACTTGAAGCCCCTCATGAACGGACCCGCCAACGATCCGCCCGAAACGCAAGACATGGACGACGATCGCTACCGCGGCTACTCCGACACCGAAGCCACCGGAGACGGAGAGCTCGAGGGTGCCGCCATGCAGCAGGACCAACCGGGTACGTCAAGCGCATACGATACCGCCGAGCAATGGCAGATTTATACTTCAAAACGCCAGAAAGAACAGCAGAGGAGTGAATCGCGGAACGCTGCAATTTTGAACTCGAACGAGACCCGGAGCGGGGAGAATAATAGCAAGATGGCGCCGGCCACCTCGGCAGCAGGTGGTGTGAGCGGAACGACAGCTGGCGCACAAGGTGCCCACAAACAACAACGACAGCCGCGACAAAGGCTGCCACCGCTCCCAAAGGGCGACGCCAAAATTATTATCAGACCAAAGAATGGCCTACCAATCAAAGCACTGAAGGCGATAGAAATCGTGCAAGCCATCATCGAGGCATGCAACAACTAATTCAAGGATGAAGACTTCATAGTCAGACTAAGGACAGGGTCGAACATCATCATAGCAAGTACTTCGAACGAGGAAGTAGCGAAGATGATGCTCGGAATAACCAACCTGCGAGTCAGAGGCCAAGCCTACGAGGTCAACAGATACGTGGCAATGCCGGAGGACGTCAAGCGAGCCGTAATACACGGAGTCCCCGCGGGAACGCCGACGGAAATGCTCAAGGCGAAGATACGAGTCCGCACCCAAGGGGTGCTCACCGCAAGAATGCTAGGAAAATCGGAAACGGCGGTCATCACCTTTGACGCCTCCATCATACCCAAATACGTGATCTTTGCGGGCGCAGAGTTTAGGTGCTACCCATACCGGCCGACGAGGCAGGTGTGCTACATTTGCTGCCAACAGGGCCACCGCTCCGACGTCTGCCCGACGCCAAATGCCAAGGCGTGCAGGCAATGCGGAATGCAGAATCCACCGGAAAATCACCAATGCCAAACCAAGTGCCTGATATGTGGAGGCGACCACGCCACCGGATCCAGGGACTGCAAGGATCGCCTAAAGAAAGTCAGAGAACTGCGAGGTCGACAGCACCAGTCGCAGCAGCAGGGAGAAAGAACGGAGGCAACGCCATCCGAGATGGTTCAGCTCGGAGGGCGAGCGGAGCCGATCCCGGAGCCGATCCCGGAGCCGGTCACGGAACGGATCCCGGAACGGGTCACGGAGCCAGCCACGGAGCCGTTCACGGAGTCGGTCCCGGTCCTTCCCACCCCTGTCGCCCCCGGCCATAGAGGGCCAGCAGCAGCAGCAGCAGAAAAAAAAGAAGCCCAAGGGTGGCACGAAGGTGAGCTGGGAAGCAGGCCCTCCCAAAACTTTGTTTCCGCACTCGGGTAATAACCAGAACAATAGAGAGAAACAGCTAGAGGAAGAAAACAGGGCACTCAGGCGAGAGCTAGAAATTAGCCGTAGAGCGCGCGAAGAGCAGGACGCAAAAATCAATAGACTAATGCAGGAAGTACAGGACCTCAGGTCAGGTAGCGCTCCCAGGCCGCCATCAACACCCCCGCAAAGTCAACCTACCGAAATGACTCAGGCCAACCTCACCAAGTTTATAGCAGAAATACAGCAAGCTATGCAAAGAATGGAACAGCAGATAACCATGCAGGGAACAGAAATCCGCACCCTACGAAAACAGAAAATTACCGAAGGCGTCAAAGACAAGTTCAACCAGAGACGTCCGGCGTTAGAAAACTACAGTACTAGAGACGACGACCCCGAAATTTAAGCATGGACAGTACAACCAAAAGAACTAAAAAAGAAGAAAAACTAGAAATATGGCAGTGGAACTGCAGAGGATATAGAAGAAAACAAGCACTACTACAACAGTACATCAACACACAACTAACTCCACCCGACGTAATAGCTCTACAAGAAACAGGGATTACCCCAACACTACAGGGCTACACGTGCTACGAGAATCCGGAGGAAGGGAGAAGAACGGCAATCCTAGTCAACAAAAACCTCATCGCTATAAGCCATGACAGGATAGCCAACACAGACGTAGAGCACGTAATAGTCGAGATCATACCAAAAAAGAAAAGGAAGGGAGGAAGCATATTCATCGTAAATATATACAGCCCCCCGAGACAAAGCAGGGCGAAATTCGACGCGCTGTTCAAAGGAGCAGACAAGCTGGCTAAAGGAAATGCACTAGTCATACTGGGAGATTTCAACGCCAGAGAGGAGAGCTGGGGATACACGAGAACGGATCAAAAGGGAAGAGCGGTAACTGAAGCAGCTGACAATATCGAGTGTGAACTCATCACGGAAGTCGATACCCCTACGAGGATCGGGAACAGCGTGAACAAGGACACGTGCCCCGATCTCACGTTCGTCAAAAGAACTAGGCAAGCGGAGTGGGACAACCTAATGGAAAACCCAGGTAGCGACCACTATATCCTCAAGACGCAAATCACAATAGCAGACAAAATTAGACGACAAATAGGGAAAGCAAACATAACGGACTGGAAAGCGTTCAGAGAAGCATGTGGCGATACAATAAAAAGCATCGAATCTATAACAGACTGGGGGAACATGCTCAAAGAAACACAACGCAAATTCACCAAAGAAATTGAGCGTACGCCGCAGACGCCGGACGTGGACTCTAGGCTTCTCAGACTATGGGAAGCCAGAAGGGGGCTCACAAAAAGGTGGAAAAGACAGAAATACAACAGAAAGCTCAAGCTAAAGATCGCGGAAATCACGAAAAAAGCAGAAGAATACGCGGCGCAGCTAGCGAAGCAAAATTGGCAACAATTTAGTGACTCTCTAAACGGAACCTTGAGCACTGCAAAAACATGGCGTGTACTGAAGGCACTCCTAGATCCGGCAAAATCAAAGACCGAAAACAACAAAGTCATATACCGACTGGTGCACCAATACGAGGGAACAGATTCGGAACTATTGGACAAAGTACGCAAAAAGTGCTACGGCGACGGCGACCCAGCAGCCTACACAGAGCGCTACAAAGGAGACGAAAATGGAAGGCTGGATAGACCCATCACCCGGGAAGAGGTGTACGCGGCGATACGAAGCGCAACAAAGAACACAGCCGCAGGTGCGGACAAGATCAAAAACGCGCTCATCCGCAACCTCGGAGACGAGCTAGTCGAAAAGCTTACCGAATATCTCAATGGACACTGGCAAGCGGGAACAGTACCAGAAGAATGGAAACACGCGGAAGTCATCATGATCCCGAAACCAGGCAAGAAACTTCAAGTGGAAAACCTCAGACCAATCTCTCTTACATCATGCCTAGGCAAGATCTATGAGAGAGTGTTTACGAGGAGGCTACAAAATCATATGGAAGAAAACGAGCTGTACCCCCACAGCATGTTTGGTTTCAGAGCCAGGCTCTCGACCCAAGATGTACTGCTGCAAATCAGAGAAGAGGTACTGAGCAATATCCCGCTCAACGGAGAGCACATCATCATGGCACTCGACGTCAAAGGCGCCTTTGACAACGTAAGCCACGAAGCCATCCTGACAGGACTAGACAACCTAAATTGCGGCATGAAAATACACAGCTATGTCAAGGCATTTTTGTCCAACAGAACAGCAACAATCGGCCTGGGCGAGCTGAGATCCGAAAAGTTCAACACCCCAAACAAAGGCACACCGCAGGGATCGGTCATCTCACCCATCCTGTTCAATGTTGCTATGATTGGACTGGCCCAACAACTAGACCAAATCGATGGCGTACGCCACGCCGTGTACGCCGACGATATCACTGTATGGGTCACCAAAGGCTCACTCAGGGAAAAGGAAGAAAGACTACAAGAAGCTGCGACATGCGTAGAGAAATATGTCAAGGCAAGAGGTCTAGCCTGCTCAACGGAGAAGTCTGAGCTCCTAAGAGTATGGCGAGGCAAGAAGAATCGCACCGTCCCAGAGGAACTAAACATGAAGTTGAACATCCACCTCGAGGGACAGCCAATCCCGGAGAAGACGCTCATCAGGATATTAGGAATGTGGATACAATCGAACCAACGATGTACCCACACCCTAACACTACTTAAAACTGCAGCCAACCAAGTGGCCCGCATGATAACGCGGGTCTCGCGGAAAAGACACGGCATGAAGGAAGCAGACACACTCAAACTGGTCAGAAGCCTGGTGGTCAGTAGAGTGACGTACAGCCTCCCGTACTACCACTGTACGAAACACGAAATGCAACAAGCGGACGCAATCCTGAGGAAAGCCCTCAAGACGGCGCTCCACCTACCGCAGTCAACATCGACCGACAAACTCCTGGCCCTGGGGCTACACAACAGTCTCGAGGAGCTCCAAGAAGCGCAGATAATCGCGCAAATGCAAAGACTAAGGCTATCGGCAACGGGCAGAAGACTCCTGAGCAGATACGGCGGTGAAGCTACCATAAAGGAGACACAAAGCACGGAGACGATACCGGACGAATACAGAAACACCATCAAAGTAGCACCGATACCCAGCAATATGGACCCGAACCTACACATGGCACGAAGACAAGCAAGAGCAGAGTATGTACAAAGAACACTGGCAACTAGACATGACACAGTGTACGTAGACGCCGCTACCTACACTCAGGACAAAAACCACAAGAAAAACAAAGTCGCAACGGTGATCAACTCGGACCTAAAAGAAATCACCAGCGCATCAATTCGGAACTGTACGGTAGTTGAGGCCGAAGAGGCAGCCGTGGCTCTAGAGGCAGCGGAGGGCTACCGATCCAACAGGTCCTTAACCATACTCACAGATTCACAAGCAGCATGCCGCAACTACCTAAACGGCAGAATCAGCCACAGCGCGCTCCGCATCCTCCGCTCAAGTGGCAAAACCGTCAACAACCAGGCCAAACACACGATAGTTTGGGTGCCGGGACATACCGACATTACGGGAAATCAGGAGGCCGATAGGATAGCTCGAGGGCACGCAACAAACCGAGCATCCAACATTCCCGACCCCGCTGAGGAACCCGAGCCGGTAGCCCAAAGCTATTCAGGGATACTAAATTACTACAGAGGCATCAGACGAAAATACCCGCCCCCTCACAAACAACTAAACAGAGAAGACGCCGTAGCATGGCGACAGCTACAAACGGGAACATTCCCGTGCCTAAACATGCTAAGTAAGATCTACCCCACGCAGTACGAGAGCAAGTGCCCATGGTGTGGAGACAAACCAACCCTATACCATACCACATGGGCTTGCCAGAAAACAGAAGGGCTAGCCATAATAAAAAACCCGAGTGCGGAACAGTGGGAGAGAATGCTATCCAGCGACATCCTGAAAGTCCAACAAGGACTAGTAGGGCGTGCGCGCAGGGCAGCTACCCTCAGCGGAGCCCTGGACTAGGGGAACCGACCCTGGAGAGAAGATGGAAGACTCCATCTGATGCCGCAAAAATCACTGCAAAATGGAGGAAATAAACGTTTTTCATCATCATCCGACAGGTTTTGAACAAGCCTCATGTCGAAAACACTTAACGCAGTTGGAAAGTCGCCAAAAAAAAGTGGGGTTCCTAATCCTCCTCCTCCGCGCCACACTCTCCATTGACCCGAACTGCGGACCGGACCACAGCCCGGGCATCGGCCATTCTGGGACGAGTCGTCCTGGCCTGACCAACTGGGGCCAAACTGGCCATTTTGTACACAACTGAATACAAATGATACCCCACCGGTGTGCATGGTTCAAGCCGTTGGCAGCAACCATGCGCTCGCCTTCGGAAGACAAGTTCATGGTTACCTGTCAATGAGGCCTAAAACCCACTGCACACCTACCCAGTGGTACCCAATGCCTCGAGTCACAGGGACACCACTGCGGTGACATTACGGACGTTTAAAGCAAGATACATCTGTATTGATGCAAATTTGTATGCATTCCAATTTTATTTGTTAAATATACGTATTGCAAAACCGAGTGCCACTGGGACCCAGTGCGCCGGATTATGGGCCCAGTGCAGCGCGCTGGGCGCTGGGCAGGCACGGCGCACAGGGAGGCGCTGGATACTGGTGCGAAAAACAGCTCTAGCGCGTTAAATATGCGGTGCCTGGACACCATATATATTTTTTGAATACTGAAAAGAACAAAGAGCGTTTTAGCGCAATAAAAGAAAAACGCACACCGACCAGGATTCGATCGTCCGATTCGGTTGTTCTTTATAATCAATGTTACTGTGAGCTTCTCTCACTTCAAAACTTGTCCAGCCGATGTCACCCTGGGCAGCTCCATTTGTAGTCTTCCCGTGAGCGCCCAATGTGAGGCGTCCCGCCCACCTTTGCTTGCCATAGCATACTGATTGTAACCTTGATTTCAAGCAAACAACAGCATTTCTAAAAGTAAGTGTTCCTTGAATCATTAGACCTTTCTACATTAGACCTTTCCACACCCATAGCGCTCTCCACTTCATTGTGGCTGCATTTCGCTTCGGCTTTGCTGTTATTGTTTTTTCCTGTATTTTCATATATCTATTACCTTCGTTTATCTATATACCAAGATATTTATATTCTTTTAGCTGAGGTATTTTCTGGCCCTCTAATACCACTGTCTGTTCACTGTTTTCATTGAATACCATAACACATAATTTTCTAACGCTAAATTTCAAACCTTAATTTCCGCCTGGGAAGAGGAAGGCGCTGAGTAGTGCGGACGCGCCCAAATCGGCTCCCATTTTTCCAAGTTTTCAGCTGGTTTGCAAAGCCGACCCACGGGAACTATATCTTTTATGAAGCGGCAAGTTCCAAGGAATGCGCAGATAGTTGACTCTTATCGGTGGGTGGACTTTTTACCATTTTGCGACACCTTGAATCTCCAACCACGCCGAGAGAGCGTCACCCTAACGGACTAAGCGTACTTACAGCAGGGCAGTGCGAGAAGGCGTAGGCCTGACCACCCCGCCGGCGCAGGCGATCGGCGTTCCAAGCGAACTACTGACCAACAGAAACCATGCCCGGGACCATAGTCGTCAATGGCATGGAAATCACCCCAGAGCAGCTCGATGAAGCGGGATGGACGACCGCCATCGCCAGCAAGCGAAAACAACCAACGAGTGCGCCGTCATATGGCGGGCAACGTGTCACCAAGAATTATCCGGCTGGTAGCCGCACGGCCAACTCGCCGGCCAAAAGTTTCATGAAGCAGGTAAAGGCTGCCTCGCGGCTACTGAAATTACCCAAGGACCAAATCAAGGTCATCGTGAACCCGAAGAGATCGAGGCCTCGACGTATCCAAGACGGATATCATACCCCTCGCCCAAGCCCTGTCCATAGCGGCGGCCTTCAAGGAACAACAGACTGCCGAGGACACAGTGTGGCTAACCAAGATGCAGAACATTTTGGTTATCTCTGCCCCTCACGATCAAAACGCGGGAGCATATGCAAGTATCAGCAAGATACGTATTGTAATCTCAGCACCTTTGAGATGTCAGCCTACATCTCTGCTCCTGATGACACCTGCAAGTATGTAATATGAAACATCGACCCTTCATTTGACGAAGGAGCCCTTGAGAGGATGATTCTGAAACCAAGAAACCCTACGGCATTAGAAGTCAGAAGAACTAGGAACACACAAGTAGTTATATTATTCAACTGCATGCGAATGCCCAACATGGTTATGTGTGGACCCAGCGTCGTTACATGCTTTCTGTACAAACGGCAGATGGATGTATGCTACGCGTGTGGCCACGTGGGTCACCGAGACGACGTGTGCCCCACTAGCGAAGAGGAAAATAACAAGTGCCGCGGCTGTGGGAAAATTGTCTTCAGAGTCGCAAGAGGAGGAACACCAATGCACACCCAAATGTGAAGCTTGCGGCGGCCGCCATATCACCGGGGATAGGACATGCAAACAACGTTACCAGATGCAATATATCGTAAGGTGTCGGCGTCGAAGGTGACGACAAATGTTGCGAAAAGCACAGATGGCCAGTGGCGATGACATCAGTATCTCCTAGGCACAGAGCTCAGTGACACCTGCGGCAGCATATGGGCGCTCTCGCTCCAGGATGAGAACCGGCTCAGGGAAAGGCCTGAATAGCAGCGCATCCAGATTGAAATACCCATCCCGGTCTCGCTCCCAGCCGGCAAAGCGGGCCACGTGGTCCGAGAAAGTCAAGGGCTCCAACACAGTGCCCTCGATGGGAAAGAAGACAACGACGGCCAAAAGAGCAAGTGGTGAGGCACAGTCAGAGCAACTTAATGATCCCCGAATGCGATCACTTGAGGCGGCAAATCAACAGCTCAGGCGTGAACTTTCAGAACCTAAGGAGCCGTTAAATAGCATTAGAGGGCAAATCTGAAACCATGATGAGGATAGAATTAAAGCTCTAGGTCCGCTTGCTGGTAAATCCAAGCGTAAAGCTCCCAACGCAGAACTGGTGAGCGATACAGTAGAGGAGGATGAGATGGCTGAGGCGAGCGAAGCCAACGCTACCGCCGCTGAAGCTCCTGCCAAAATAAACAGCAGAGGCAAGCTAGCTGTCATAGAAAAGACCCTAGGACGCATGATGTAAATGCTTTCCGGGATGAAGACGAGATTAACTCTACTAGAGAGACCCAAGGTGCCAACCAAAGGCAGGCTTACGGTGTCGACAGTGCAGAATCAGGCGAACCCGAATCCCGAAGGTGGGACTAAAGGGCTAATTGGTCATTCTCAGTAGGCAAAATGGCGAACGCGAATAGCAACAACCTGAAAAGCTGGCAATGGAACTGCACAACTTTCCAGAGGCGCAAGACCGCATTATGACAACTTATCAGAGGTCTATTGCGGACAAGCCGCGAGTTATATTGTAACAGGAAACGCAGAAATTTCGCTCTCGGGGTATTGCACGGTAGCGTACAGGAAAGTAAAGGACAGAGGTATCGCCACCCTAATCAGAAAGAACATCTCGTTCGTTGAGCATGAGGTCGTCGCGTACAAAGCGGGCCTCGAGGCCCAGTTAATAGATATCGTACCCATCAGAACAAGCTATTATAACGTTTTCATTCTCAAAGTGTACAGAGCACCATTGGATAGGAAAAGAGATTTCAAAACATTACTAGGCACCACGTCTAGGGCGGCGAGAAGCGCGCCTCTCCTTGTTGCGGGTGACTTTAATGCAGCCAATACGGAATGGGGTACGGTTACTAAAGTGCAAAAGGGAAGAACTCGACTTTCAACGCTGCAGAGTTTGGTCTATTTCTCGTCAAAGACCCAAGGCACCCTACTAGATAGGGTATTTCGGTCAGTCGAGATACGACCCCCGATCTCACCTTCCTCCGAGGTATCGAAGGCACTGGGGACAACCTCCAGGATGGGCTAGGCAGTGACCATTACATACGTGAAACTCTGTTGCGTGTCAAAACCAGACGGCCCGCGAGATAAGAGTATGTGGACTGACACCTTCTTCGAAAAATCAGAATTCAAACAGTCCTGCCAGACGAGACGTATGCAGATCTGCTAGAGAATCTGAACATCTCAGTTAAAGGAGCAACGAAAGAAATCATTGTATATGCTGAATTTCCTAAAATGGACTCGAGGCTAGCTCACCTTCTGGAGGCCGAACACGGCCTGTCAGCCAAGTGGAAGACCCAAAAGCTTAATCGTGCACGGAGATGAAAAATTGCGCTTCGTAACAAGGAGATTGAAACCCAGTCGGCCCAGCTCGCCCGGCAGCAATGTGATGAGACGTGTACCAAAACGAATAGGCTTATGCGAAGAGGAAGCAAATGAAGCGTATTGAAAAGTCTCCGCAGCGATAAACAGTCTAAGGACACCCTTATCCTTTCAACGGATAGGCTCATAAAGGAGCAAATCACAATCGGTCTCACCGACAGGGAATTAGCCAACAACTTACCACCTACTTATCTCCCCCTCGCCAAAGACGCGGATCGCCCGGTAGAGCGTGTAAACTACATGGGACTCTCGGCACCTGATCTAGACGAACCTTTCACCGTGTCAGAGATCGAGCACGTTCTCTTCAATCTAAATGGCAGATCAGCCTCGGGACCTGATGGAATCACGAACAAACACGTCAAGAACCTAGACGATAGGGCAGTCGAGATAGTCATGGCCGAAATCAACGGGGTATAGAAACCTGGACAGGTATCGATAGACTGGCGTACCGCAAAAGTGGTACTCATACTCAAACCAGGAAAACCCCATATATAAATAATCTGCAGCCTATTTCCCTTTCATCACGCATCGGCAATGTTGCGGAGCACACGATAAATAACAGGATCACTGAACATATTGAAAACAAGGAGCTCTTTAGACACAATGTAATCGGCTTCAGACAGGCGTTGTCCGCGCAGCACGCTCTGCTTTTGCTTAAGAGAGCAATCTTTGATAACCCTACTCGCGACGTGAGAGCGATACTCGCACTGGACCTCTCCCAGGCCTTCGACAGGGTCGTGCATAAACACATCCTGATGGAGGTTTCCTCTCTTAACCTGGTTCCGCTGTTTGATGATTACATGAAACCTTTCCTGCCCGATCGCAAGGCACACCCCCGACTAGGCATGGTCTCGGGAGCACCCTGCGAACTAGGCACTTGCAGCAACCCTCAGGGCTCGGTCCTCTCCCCACTCTTATTCAAAATAGCCATGCACAAACTCTCCACTCGCGTCGCTGCGATTCCGAACGTGGGTCACAGCCACTTATGCGGGCAACGTCACGATCTGGACGCCGGCACGATCGCTAGCCATGCTCGAACACTTGTTACAAAGCGGGTTGGAAGCTACCGAAGACTTCCTTTCAAACACGGGCCTTCAACTCTCCTCCGCTAAATCAGAGCTACTGTTATACCGCCAATCCAGACAAGGGGCCAGAAACCTTGCGCCGATGGAAACTATACCAATAGAAATTCCAGCTAAGAATGGGCATCCCATATCAAAGAAGGACTCGGTAAAGATTCTTGGTCTCCTCATTGATGCCAAGGGCTGTAACTCGACGGCCCTGAACATGCTCACTGGACAGGCTAGTAATGTTCTAAGATTTGTAGCCCGCGTATCAAATTGAAGAGGCGGTCTCAAAGAGGACAATTTGCTCAGAGTTTACCAGGCATTCTTCCTGAGTCATGTTATCTACATCGCGCCATACCTTCATTGGGGTAAAGCGGAAAAGGTGAAGCTCGAGTCTCTAATCAGAACCGCCCCAAGCGCGGGCTCAGCCTTCCGCAGTCAACAAGCACTGAGAAGCTGGTGGAGCTAGGACAACATAACACCATCGATGAGTTAATAGAAGCTCACACAGTGGCTCAGATAATGAGACTTTCCTCCACTAAGCCAGGGATCAAGATTTTATAAGAAGCGGGAATGCAACCCAGACACGAACCGGCGGCCAAAGATAACTTGACCGGGGAAACCAGAACCCGCATCATATCTGACCCCATCCTGCGAAACATGCACCCATTGCATAACGAGGGTAGATGATTCGCGAGAGCCAAGTCCATCCTTAAAAAGATCAGTCGGCAGAAACTAGATGCCCTCTTTGTCGATGCTGCCTGATATGACAGTGGGGATAAGTTCCCTGTCTTGATGATAGACGTGGGGGGGGGGGGGGCACCTGGTCCATGCAGCCTCTATTTATACAAAGTTTGCCCATTAATAAAGGGACAATCAAACATCCACTGATTCGTAGCAATTGCTACGAAGGAAATCCATAGGGGTTCTTCGAAAGAAAAGCCTCGCAGTTGAAGAAAAATTCTGCCAGCCGGGTAAGGTCTACCTCCTGAGCAAACCAGGCGGCTAGCAGATGGTCAGGCGAAGTCGAATTGGTCAACAACTCAAAGCGAAGCCAAGAGCTTGACGTAATAGTTCTGCGGAAACCCGCAAGGTGGAGAGAAGTAGTCAATTAAGGGAAAATCAGACATCCACCCGTTCGAAGCAATTGTTACAAAAAAAAAAAACCATACGGGTTCCTCGAAAGAAAAGCCTCGCAGTTGAAGAAAAATTCGCCCTGGTCCCGGGTTCGAGCCCCGGACCAGGACGAATTTTTCCATTCCCATTCCCATACAACGCAAACGCTATATTCTAGGTAAATCTCTCTCAAAAGCTGTAGACAATCATCACCTAATCCTTCCCCTTCCAAATTATACAACAAAATGATGAGGTCTAAGTTGTCATGCGCTCTTGTAATGTCTAAAAATGCCACATATGACGTCCTGCTCTCTATTCTTGATATTTCAATACACTGAGTAAGAACCAATAAGTTTTCATCAAAACTCCCACCTATTCTGAAGCCATGTTGAAGTTCTCCCAACATGCCATTATTCTCTGCCCATGCTTGCAGCTTTAATTTGGTGGCCTGCTTTGCTAACCTGTATATTACTGATGTCAAGGTCAATGGTCTATACGAGGGAATTCTATCTTTCTGCCCCTTACATTTATAAATTAAATTTATTCTACTTTGTCGCCAACTGTCTGCTATTCTACGTTTTAAACTTTTTCCACTGCTCTCACCAGCGATTCCTTACTTCTTAGTCCAAGTTCATTAACCAGCCTAAAGGGAACATCGTCTTTTCCTGTGGCTGTGCGCCTAAGAATTTTCTCTTCGGTTTCCTTCCAGTTGAAACTTGTCAGCACCGGCTCATTTTTCATCTTGTTGTCTTTCATGCTATTTTTTTTCTTCAATTACAACCTCTTCATTGCCTTGGAAAGATTCGGCTGTTATTTTTCCAATGTCGTTTAACACTGCTTACCCTTCCAGTTTGTTTCCATCTTTGTCTAGGATATGTTGTTGTATTGCAGTTCACTTCCTGCCTAATAATTTTATGTGGTACCAAAATATTCTAGGTACGGCCTTCTTTTTCTCATGTATTTCTGACAACCAACATTCAATTTCTCTTTTTATCTTTGTTTTCATCAGTATCTGAACCATAGACTATCTCTCCAGGTATTTTTCCCATCTACTGGTCACTTCACTTTGCGACAACTGTGTCTTCTTTCCCTGCCTGTGCTCTCGGGATGCTTTCTGTCGTTCGGCGATCGCTTCTCGTATCTCCCTGTTCCACCAGCTTTTCAGTTTCCTTTTTTTCTTTCCAACGAACATGTTCTTTCTTTTTCCATATTTCAGTCATTATTACACTGAGAAGCTCACTATATTCCAACTCATTACTTCGCCATTTGCAATGTTCATCCTCGACTCATGTAACTTTATTTGTTATTCAGTGTTCAAATTCGGACTGGTCATTTTACACTCCTTGCTCTCTTTGCCAACTACATATCCATTTTCGAAATGATGTGTTTATGGTATCATGAATTCCTTCTCTCTTCAGACAGTAATCAACGGTCGATTGCTCGTTTCCCACATCCCACGTGATCTGCCCTTCACACTTAGGCCCTGTATTCATGATAACAAGATTACGTTGTCGACAAAGATCTAGCATCGACTTCCCCTTGTTGTCGGCATAGCCAACTACATCCTGTATGTGGCCACTCATGTCACCTAATCGGATATTATCGGCATCCTTTCCGAAACCTTTAATATCAGCGCTTATGCATTTCACTAACTCGGTTCTTGTCTGTGCAATGATTTCCGTTCCACAAATACGTTAAGCCCAGCCTACATTTTTTTTTTCACAAATTGCACCTTAAAATCAAAGATGCTCTTGACATCTTGAATTTACTCTTTTCTATTTGGCACCCTGATGGATGAGCATTCTGACTCCTCCTCCCTTTCATTCCGACTTAGTTCTGTTGCACTCTTCCAAAACATAATTCTCAATCACCGGCAGCTCTTCTGGGTCTCTAAGGTGCGTTTCTGTAACCACGTACACCCGTATTTGCTATTTTTTACTGCTCCGCAATCTCTTCCACCTTTCCTTTCTTCTAGCGCCCTGTATGTTACTATTCTGTTATTGAGGGCAATGCTATTCTGAGGTTTCCCTTGGATACATTCTCCGTTACTACCTACTCTGGCCTCCTGAGTGCCCATGCACCCCGTAAAAAAGGAACAGCGCGACCAGGAAGTCGGCAGCCCACTTCTCGTCCAAGCCTATAAAGTGGATCGCGTCCCGTTCAAAAGCACGCCATCTTCTCACTTCCCCGTACGATAACCTTGAAGCCTTTCACTCGGTTCATTTTCCATATCGCCTCACTAGCAGCCACTACGGCTCTTTGTGCGTGACTGTCACGTACAGGCACCTCCGGCACCGTGCACACCATGGTATCTGCACCTAAGGGGACACCTCGTGCAAGTCGCCTACCCCCTTCACCAAGCACTGGTCTAGTCCTGTCCCTTTCCTGTTTAGGATGTCATTTAGCCCACCGGCTACTATGACAAGGTTGCACACGTGGGCTTTTTGCGCGAGCTTTGCCTTTTCTCGCTCCATGACAGAACCCAGTGTTCACCCTGGAAATGTCCCTACTGCCACTCTTTCATCGCATTTCAACCTCTCCAGAACTGCTTCTGAGCACCTAGCCAGGTTTGAGTCGCCGTCGATAATCCCCGTTTCACTCTCTCCTTCCTCTCCCTGCTTCCCTTTGTACTTTTCCGCGTGATTTGGGCTTGACAAGGAGCACTGTCCCATGCGTCATACTTTGCCGCCGTGCCGTGCATGAGCCCTTTGACCTGTTTGACAAGCTCATCCTGAAAAGCCTCTTTTTTCTTCAGCCTGGGATCAACATCACTGTGTGGATTGATTGACTCAATTCCCTCTCCATTGTCATCTGTCCCCTCGTCTGCCAAAAGGGACCCCCCGCACACTGCACGCTTTCCCGGCTTTCTTGGCATGTATTGCATGGCATTTTCTAATGCAAATGTTATGGTGCTGTAATGCAGAGCATGTGCCTTCTAGCAAAAACCGATAAGCACAGTATCTAAATCCTTAAAATGCCGCAAAGTAATTCTCACCAATGTTTTAAGAGCAATGAATGCCGCACAGGCTTAACGTATGCAACGTTTTCCCACGTGTTCAACTACGCGGCCAAGCTGTCACTTTCCTACGAAAGCGATATTCCCGATACAATAGCACACACAGTAAAAACAATAATAGCTATTAGTCTTGTCACTTTCAAGCTACTATTGAAAGGCTATAAAGACTTCACGTCCCACCCGGTTGCACGTGTTCAAGCACGTGGCGCGAAAGGACGCTCTGACTATCCCGCAAAACTAAATATACAGGAAGCACAACCGCGCACCAAAAACGTACGTCGGTAGTTCGGTAGCGAAGATATCCCCAATTACAGTATATCATGATTTTTTTACGCGCAAGTTCCGCGTGCGACCCTTCCGACAGGTTTTGAACAAGCCTCACGTCCAAATCACTTAGCAGTTGCAAAATCGGCACAAAAAAGTGGGGTTCCTAATCCTCCTCCTCCGCGCCACACTCTCCATTGACCCGAACTGCAGACCGGACCACAGCCCGGGCCTCGGCCATTCTGGGACGAGTCGTCCTGGCCTGACCAACTGGGGCCAAACTGGCCATCTTGTACCCAACTGAATACATATGATACCCCACCGGTGTGCATGGTGCAAGCCGTTGGCAGCAACCGCGCGCCCACCTTCGAAAGACAAGTTCACGGTTACCTGTCAATGAGGCCTAAAACCCACTGCACACCTACCCAGTGGTACCCAATGCCTCGAGTCACAGGGACACCACTGCGGTGACATTACGGATGTTTAAAGCAAGATACATCTGTATTGATGCAAATTCATATCCATTCCAATTTTATTTGTAAGATATCCCTATTGCAAAACCCAGTGCCACTGGGACCCAGTGCGCCGGATTATGGGCCCAGCGCAGTGCGCTGGATGCTGGGCAGGCACGGCACACTGAGGGGCGCTGGCTACTGTTGCGAAAAACAGGTCTAGCGCGTTAAATATGCGGTGCCTGGACAGCATATATATTTTTTTGAATACATAAAATAACAAAGAGCGTTTTACCGCAATAAAAAAAAACAAAAAAAACGTATTAGCAAACGCACTCCGACAAGGATTCGCTCGTCCGACCTAAAGAACCCTAACCCAGTAATTTACCGCTACCCCACGCCAATGCCTCCTTTACTAGATGCCTGCCGCGTTGTCCGGTAGCTCGGTTCCGGGCCTTCTCCCTTTTCCCTCCTCCAGGAAAAGGCAACGAGCGCCTCTCATGGCGAACGCTTGTAACTTGCAATCACGTGCTAAGGCCTCTTGAGATTAACATGGCATCTATCACCGTCTCGGAAGCCCGCGATAACGCCCGCTAACAGACGCCCGCGATAACGCTCGCTAACAGACGCCCGCGCATATAACGCGCCGGCGGATGCATCCAGCCGCCGCTGCCACATCCGCTGGAAGTTGAAAAGGCAACGAGCGCCGCCTCACGCAATATATGCTGAACTAACTTCAACTAAGGGAACCGCCGCTAAATGGGAAAGCTAGCAACACGGCGGGCATCTATTAAAGCAGGCATTGGCCACGCCAACAGGTGAACAAGAACGGATAACTTGCCGTTTTAAAATCGAGAAGCAGTTTTAGGTTCGCAGAGGTACGTCTCGCACAGACGTGGTAGATGCTCTATTGCCTGGCAATGAGAACTCGCGCCTGTATGACAAAGTAAAATTTGCTGTTCGTATTCAGTATCATGCTCAGAAGTGCCAGAACATCGATTTGCACTTGCGATTGGTATTTTAACTCGGAAAAAAGTCTTAAATGGACCGTCAACCCGGGGCGCTGTATGGGCTGCTACTGCCGATTTCGATAGCTGTTTCTCGTTCGTCACGCGAGGGATATGCAACGTTTTCTTACTTCAGTGATGCCTTTCAGTCAACACGTCTGTCTAGTGATATATGTTAGTCAGAGAAGCGCAGGCTATAGTGCGAGGTGCCTTCGGCGACAGCACATATACCTGTGTTTATGACGCGTCACATCGGCAGTCATTGCTTCTTATGCTGGCACTGTAGACATGAAAAAAATGCTTTATTGATGAACGCCGATGCGAAAGCTGAAATATAGAGTGGTGTATCCTTGTTATACTTTTTCATTTCTGTGCATAGACGCGCCGATAGCGTGCAGACGGACTCGGCGGCAACACTAGGCCTAGGCTTCGGCGAGGACCAATCTCTGTGCGGGTAGCTGGCGAAAATTAAAATGTGTGTATTCGAGCCTCAGAACTTTTTTAATACGATAAGGAAAGTGGAAGTGCAGGAATCTCCTCAACCTTGTTATCGGTGCGATAATATCAGTCAGTGATAGGCTTCGAACTCGGGGTCCGTTCGCGCGCGTCTGAACGACTTCTGCATCTCATGTCGACTCCACAACACTGCGACAACGACGACAATTCCCAGTCATATTATTACGATATCATCGAGCCATGCTCAAGAAACGAGCCGCCGCGAGACCGACGATGAAGTTGGTCGGTGCGCTTGGCGCGAGCGAGTGTCGGCCTGACTGCCTGGCTCCCGTGTATATAGCCTGTAAATAGCCTGTAAATAGCCTTTTCTGTTCTGTCTGTGTCTTTCCACAAGTTCAACTAGCGATTATGCCCATGATGCAATCGCCCATGCTGACCACGCTCGCCAACTTGCGCGCCCTCCTCTACAAGTGTCTCAAGACAAGCAGAAGCAACGCTACGACCTCTGTCACCGTGATTTCCACCGTGATGTCCAGCCTCGTGTTGCTTTGGTCACTCCTTTCTTGTTACACAGGTCCATATCGCGTGCTCCGCAAAGTGACCGATGTCACCTATGAAATCGTTCTAGCCACGCCCACTACGTCCTCCGCTGTGACAACCAATGACATTGTCCACGTCGCCCTACTCAAGCCCTACAACTCTCCATGCGCCTTGGGCATTTAACAGCACCATGACGGTGCTTATGCAGCCGGGGAGGGGGGGCAGTATTACGATATCATCGAGCGATGCTCAAGAAACGAGCCGCCGCGAGACCGACGATGAAGTTGGTCGGTGCGCTGGCACGAGTGAATGTCGGCCTTGCTGCCTGGCTCCAGTGTAAATAGCCTTGTACATAGCCTCTTCTATCTGTGTCTTTCCACAGGCAACAATATCTTACGAGCGAACTACTAAAAGCGCGGCGTCCTCTGCGTTTGCGTGCTTTCATTCAAGAATTTACCTATCCACCCAGTCAAAAGGGAAAATGCAAAAAAACGAAAGTGATCTTCAGTGTCAAATGCGCATGAAAAAACAGGGCAGCTCGCGCACCTTTATTGCAAGCTGCGACACGATATAGAGTTTTATCACCCCAATATATAGCATTATTTAGGACAAGAGACCAGTATGAAGCGATGAAATTGTATGAAGCATTTATTATTCAGGAGCGCTCGTCCTTGCGTACTGGAACCAGTGCGGCACAACCACAACCAGCGCAGTTTCCAGTGCGAACCAGTGCACTGCAGCAAGAACCAGCACTTGTACCGCATCAACCAGTGCGCCACAGCGTCATGACAGTGGAACCAGCGTCTTTCCCAGTGTCAGCAAGCTCTTATCCAGCGCTCTCACTGGAGTCTCAGTGAGTCCCAGCTAGCGCAAGCGTACCCAGTGCGATCCAGTGCCAAAAACGCGCTAGTTTCACACTGGAAGGCACTGGGAGTCGCTGGCTTTTTGCAATAGGGATACATATAAAAATCCTTATTGGCACGCGAACACGCATAGACACGTAGACAAAAGCAAGCAAATACCACCGTACGGGATAGGCAGCGCTGGTGTTCTGATCGAGTCAACGCGTGATATGCTCTGCTTGCCAGTCCTGCGCTTAGCTTAGCGTTCTCAAGCATCCCCGCAAATGCAGTGTGCGTCAAGTACTCTGACATAAATAAATGTCTGAATATTTCTGAATAAGAGCTGTCATCCTCCTACTTTTTCACACATTTATACGAATGTCACCTTTCTCAAAGCGCCCACATTCCTTAATTATGTGCTAGACAGTCGTGCAACTCTTTAATGTAAGCAAGTGTGAGTAGCTGTGCGCAAGGACTTTGAGAATGTGGGCAGCCTTCTTGACGTTCGAGATCTGCTAATCTACCTCGCGGCTATATTATAAAAGCAGAACGGCTACAAGGTAGACAATATGGAGGACCCAGAAATCCTGCATGTATTACTTACTGTGGAATTATCTCTCATATGCGGTCTTCCTCCGCGCACGTGAGTGACCGTGACAGATCACTACTTTGACAACTAACTGCAAGTACTGTATATGCCATATCCAAGATTGTAGCTAGCCTGGTGACAGTAAATGTGACGTAGTACAGTGAGCAGGTTCGGTTATAGCATGCTAAGTGACGACGACACAGAGGCAGTTTTGCACAGTTTGTGTGTCTTGCCTTTTGCCTCAAGCTCGATAACCAACCTTTCCATGTATCAATGTTAATACTTAAGCACACCTATATTTGCAGCTGCTGCGGTAGCCCGTGACTATGGATAGAGATATTGCTATGGAAATAATCGGGGACACCTTAACGAACGTGCTAGGTCAAAATATAAAGCCGTCCAGGACTGCATCTCTCATATAGGGTTTGCAAGGTTCACACGCTAAGAGTACGTGTCGACTGCAGAAAAGCTGCCGCGTTATGCTTCAGCCCATTACCTAGCCAGTTGACTATGTAGCAGTGGAAAAAAGGTGGCTGAAAAGGCTCTAAAAAGCCAGGATTCGTGACTGAACACTCTTGGGTAGACAAGTCATCCGTAGCCTACGAGCTGCTGCTCTTTATCAAAAGCTTTGATAACATAGGCGCAGCTAGAATTGTGGTAAATTTCCGTCCACAGGGATTGGTTTTGTTTCATTGACGGCATCACTACGTCACGGTGAGAAGTTTCAGAAATTTATGGTCAGTACGCCAGGTGGTGGCATTCACGCTAACTTAACTCTGTTGTCCAGAAAAGCTGGATTTACGGCACCATTTGTGCACCAGAGACAAGCATGATCGTGTAATTGTTTCTTTCATTTCCACAACTATACTGTTGTAAGGTGCGTGGCCAGTTAGGCTGCAAAGGTATTGTTATGAGGAGAAAATATATGGATTTACAATATATACAGTTACAAGGTTGTAGCTCAGTAGCCCGGGTGACACCATCTACAGATCATCGAGACACTTCAACCTCCTCTTCACGTCCAAATGTCCTTTTGTCCATAGTACCGTCTCGATGCTTATTAGGGTGTCGAATCAGTGAGCGAGTTATAGGGCATTAGTCGCGAAACGGGTGCACGGTATCAGTTCTTGGTGGGGTAGAAGATGTCGAAGTGACAGGTGATATCTCATATGCGAGGCTGGTGACTTGGCGAAGAATTCGATATGGCATGACCTATCGCGGCAGCAGTTTTTCGCGAAGGCCGACGGGACGGGAGGGTAACCAAAGCCGAACAAGTTACCTGGGGCTGAAATGAGCGTCGCGACGACGACTGTCGTAATGGTGCTTTTGGATAGTCTGAGACGACAAAAGAGGGCAACCTACTATGGCCGTGCGAACAATGGCGTTGTGAGCACAGAACGTGGTAGTGTTGGCATCTGAAGGGAGCAGCGAGTCAAGAGGCAGGAGTGTGTCATGGCCATATACTATATAGAAGGGAGAATAAGCAGTAATATCGTGACACGAGGAACTGTACGCAAACGTCACGCCATATAAAGTGCAGTCAATTGGGATCATCAGACACGTACATGAAGGGCATGTCCGTGAGTGTACGTTTGATCCGCTCGGTAAATCCGTTTGTCTGTGGGTGGTAAGTCGTCATGAACTTGTGGGACGTGGGACAAAGAAAAGGTGGCCTCTATCAGTGAGTAGCTGACGTGGCGCACCCTAATATAGGATCACTTCATGAAGAAGAATATCAGCCAACACGATTGCACAGCTCATAGGAAGGGCCTGCGTTATCGCATAACGCATAGTATAGTCCGTCGCAATGGCCACCCACTTGTGGCCCGTGGATGAAGTTGGAAATGGGCCAAGGAGGTCCAGGCCGACGCGAAAAATGGCTCACTGGGGATATCTATAAGCTGAAGGTGCCCAACTGGATACATTGGAGGCTTCTTGCGACGTTGGCAAAGTTCACAAGCAGCGACGTAGCTTCGAACAGAGCGATATAGCCCAGGCCAGAAAAATCGCCTGCGCACACGGTCGTACGTACGGGAGACGCCCAAATGACCAGCGGTGGGCACGTCGTGCAACTGCGACAGAATTATCGAGTGCAGATGCTGGGGAACGAGGAGAAGCAGTACAGCACCATGTGTATTCATATTGCGTCATTATAAGGTCCCGTCCTGGAGAATAAACATAAGAAGGGAAACGTCCTGTTGCTCCGAGGTAAGTCGGTCGAAGATGCATCGCGAATATGGGTCACGACACTGCTTGCCGGCGATGCGGGAAAAGTCAAAGATCGAAAAAACGTAGATATCTGTATCGGTTTCCGTGCCATCGCGAGGGTCGACAAAATAGCACGAAAGGCAGTTGGCGTCCTTTTGTACAGGACAAGGCGTTGGCGGGCTAGTTCGTACGAGTCCATGAATACTTTGTTTAGCGCGTGGGTGGTAAGCGCCTTGTCCTGTCGTCTTTCTTGTGTCTGTCGTTTTGCGCTAAACGAAGTATTCATTTCCTTACGTAGCCGCCCAGATTTGTAGGACACCGAAAAGGTGCATTCTTTCAGGCGTAAAGCACAGTGACCAAGACGGCATGTCGGGTCTCTGAGCGAGGATAGCCAACATAAGGCATGATGGTCTGTCACGACACTCAAATGTCGATCGAACAGGTAAGGGTGGAACTTAGCAATGGACCAAACAAGGCCTAAGTATTCACGCTCTCTCATGGAGTATTTGCGCTCTGGTGCTGAAAGAAGACGGCTAGCATACGCGATCACGCGATTGGTGTCCCTCTATCGTTGCGACAGGATAGTGCCAATGCCATACCCGCTTGCATTAGTGCGAACTTTCGTGTAGCCATGCGTATAGAAATAACCCAACACGGATGGATTGATAAGGCAATTGATAAGCGTTGAAAATGCTGCAGCTTGGTTGGGCCCACAACGAAAAGTTGTGTCCTTTTTGAGGAGGTGTGTGAGAGGACGAGCGATTTCGGCAAACTTCTGGATAGATCGCTGAAAATAGGAACACAGCCCTAGGAAACTTCGGCCATCTGTAGAAGAACGAGGAAGTGGAAACTCACCAACCGCAAGAACTTTTTCAGGAACAGGCTGGACGCAAGCAGCGTCAACAAAGTGACCAAGTACTCGTATTTGTCGGTGGCCGAAATGCCATTTTGCAGAATTGAGTTGCCGGCCAGCTCGTCGAAAAAGAGAAAGATAGCTTATAGTCGGTGGAGGTGGCTCTGAAACGTCAGGGAAAAAAGCAATGACGTCATCAAGGTAGGAGAGGCATGTGGTCAATTTGAAACCGCGCAAAAGAGAGTCAATCATGCGCTCGAAGGTAGCCGGGGCATTACACAGTCCGAAAGGCATCACTTTAAATTGATAGAGACCATAAGGGGTGACGAAGGCGGTCTTTCCGCGGTCTCGTTCATCTATTGCGATTTGCCAGAAGCCAGAGCGCAAATCAATCGACGAAAACCAAATGGCACCATGTAAGCAGTCCAGCGCGTCATCAATACGCGGAAGCGGATATGCGTTGTTTTTTGGTAATCTTATTCAGGTGACGGTGATTGATACAAAATGTCCAGGTATTGTCCTTCCTGTTAACCGAAAAGACAGGTGACGCGCACGGTCTGCAGGAAGGCTAGATAATATCTTTGGAGAGCATGTTCTCCACCTCCATTTGGATCACCTGGCGTTCAGCCGCAGACACGTGTGGCCGCCGGTGTATAGGAGCGTCACCAGTGGGGATCGGATGAGTGACGATACGGGTTCGACATAGCGGCTAATTGCCAAAATTAAAGATCTCTTCTTAGGACATTAGAATGCGGCGAAAGGCGTCGGCGTGAGCAGGTCGTACATCAATAGCTATCATTGGGGTAAACATGTAGTTGCGTGAAACAGGAGGGGCAAAAGCTGCAGCAGTGTCGAATCATGGTTGGGGCGTAACAGCAGCTACTCCAGTCTTCCAAAAGGGGCAGCACAGTGAGAGATGCACCCGCGGGGAGCATTTGCAGACACGAACCAAAATTCACAAGAGGAAGCCACGCTCGATTGTTGAGAAGAGTTACAATTGAGCTTGGTAGGGCTATTTGACGTGCCAGGAGGGCGTCGCAGAGTGGGACACCACGCAGGGACCATCTCGAAGTGGTGGAGATAGTGACCTGAGGACGTAAGTCGCAGCATGAGGTTGTACTCGCAACCTGATGCTACGACCTGAGGGTATTCGTTGGTCGTGTCGGCAAAGTAATGGGGCAATTCTAGGCGAAGGGTGCCGGTTGCAATCAAGTGCAGAATGGGCAGCCAGAAAATTGATTCCAAGAATCACTTCGTGGGAACACTCGGCCGCTACAGGGCAGTGGACTACCACCGGACAGCCGGCAATGGTAACACGGGCGACGCACATTCCCATCATTGCTGTTGTAGTGCCATTAATTACTGGGACAGCAAGCGACTCAGCTGCTGTCAGGACCTTACGGACACGGCTAAGATAATCTGATCGCATAACCGACACCTGAGTGCCAGCATCCATGTGGTCTTGAACGGCTACATTATCAAGAAAACTTTCAACAAGATTCCTTCGAGAAGCAGGGGTCAGCAGCGATTTTGCAGTCCGAGTCGTCAACACAGCCTCGTGTCCGAGGGTTGCATAGCTTAGTTTCCCGAGAAGCGGATTGCGTAAGACGGGGACATGGGACGTCGAGGCGTACGTGAACGGGACTGACTACGTTGCGGCGAGGGCGAGCAGTCAGTGGTGTTTCCCCGACAGGGAAGGCCGACATGATATGGTTCAGAGAGGGGTTACAGAGGTCGAGGGTCTCGGTCAAAGCGGCGATTAGCATATGGTCGAGGCGACAAATACCAGCAGTGGCGGCAGATGTGACCGACCCGGCAGCAAGCAAAGTAAACTGGCCTGTTATCCGGTGTTCGCCACTCAGACGGGTTCCGATATCAATTCGGCAACGGCTCTCGAGGTGCAGCAGAGGCAGTGACAGGACCGGCAGGAATGGGAAGTGGGCTGACGGCAGAGTGGATGTCCAATTTGCAATTTCTTGGTGGACAACAGCTTGAATGAGCGAGATGGTCATGTTGTCATGCGTATGAGGGCAGTGCGAACTTGGAGCCATAGCCTCAAGTTCGCCTCGGGTCCTCTGTGTCACGCTTGGCTTTGTAGGAGGATGTGACGCTGGAGGATCGTTGGAGGAGGAAGTGGCAGCCATATTCGGAAGGCGGTCGAAGCGTTGTACGGTGCGTTTCCTCTTCACTTACTCAAAATTCCGGCATTCCTTAATGATGCACTCAATCGTTTAGCATGTAGCGGCAGCAGCATCGGCGTCGCACGAGAGTTGACGTAGACGCTTGCGTCTACACGAGGCACGAGCGGCTGGCACGCTCCGGCACGGGCTAGCGTTCCGAAGATCATTATTAAAAAATTACCGACGATTACGTTACTTCCTAATGCGAAATTTGAGGGCAGCAAATAAGCTGTTTCACGCAATTTCGGCTCGGGCGTGCACATATACAGATCCGCCGCCACCGATCTGGCTCTCTGATTGCCACCGCACAGGGCGAACGGCAGCGGCAATTTCGGCTCGGGCGGTGCACATATACAGATCCGCCGCCACCGATCTGGCTCTCTGATTGCCACCGCACAGGGGTTGCATTGGAGGAGGAGCGAAGAAAGGAATTAAGTTCGAGCCGGCGCTTTGACAACCGGAGACTCGCAGGAAGAGGGGGGAGGGGGGCGGCGTGTACACCCAGCGGCAAACGATGGGGGCAGAAGCGCGCGCAGCAAGCGGACAACACGATAAAGGGAGGAGGGAAGAGATAGCAGCGACTGACTGATGCCGCTGACGCCGATAGTGAGTCAACCCCAGCTGCGGAGTTGGTTTCAGGGACAACGCCGCCGATGCCGACACAAACAATATGATACCCTCGCTTCCGCAGCGCTAAGAACCAGGTCTAGCCGTGGGAAGGTGGTCACGTATTCGTCGACGTGCCGGGGCCTACGTGAAATCACCGGCGCGTCGGCAACTGAGGAGCACCCTATCCGCCACACAAGAACAGGGGGGGGACCCTTTCCTCCTCTTTCTGCATGGCGGCGACGGTGTTCTATGCAGTCACGTTATCTTGACTCTCTAGCGGCATCAGTGGCATCCAGCGGTATCAGTCGGTCGCTGCTAGCGCTGGGGGGATGAAAGGGGGGCGGAGCTGGTTACGAGGCCGACGACAACGCCGACGACGACGCGAAACCCAGGAACGGACGCCAAAGAGCTGCGCTCTAAAAGAATGCTACGCTAAGCGAAGGAGTGTCGGTTCTTCCTCTCCTGCGGGAGCCCGAGACTTTACTGGTCTACGTGGTCGCTCGTCGCCACAGTTTGGTGACTCCGGACGTGATACTGCCATACGCTCCTGTGGTAGAGACGACTATGGACCAGACCAACGCTACGAGAGGTCAAGGCCAGAACCCTTCCGAGGAACGTGGTGAGCCCTCCTGTTCCGCCATCGCTGTCCGCCTCCCACAGTACTGGGACCAGCATCCTTCGGCGTGGTTTCTTCAGGGCGAAGCACAATTTCAAGTCGCTGGTATCCGCTCTCAAGCCTCGAAGTTTCATTACGCCGTCGCAGCAGTCTCGCCCGCCGCCATTGACGAGGTAGCAGATTTGTTGAACTCCCCATTGTCTGCCGCCGCTTATGACGATCTCAAGGCAGCACTGTTACAGCGCCCAGCAGCTTCACAGCGTTCTCGCATCCAGCAGCTTCTGTCCGCTGAAGAACTCGGCGACCGACGCCCTAGTCAACTTCTTCGCCGAATGAGTCAGCTGCTCGGAAACAACGCGAGATCCATCGACGACACGCTGTTGCGCGAACTGTTTTTGCAACGACTCCCGGCTAACGTGCAGATGGTCCTGGCGACAGCCTCTACCATGGACCTTACCGGACTTGCCGCTTTGGCCCACAAAGTCATGGAAGTAGCCACCCCAACCATCTCAGCCACGTCACCGTCTCCGGGTGACAATACAACCGCTCTGCAAACTCTTCCCTGCTCTTCCACAGTGCAATCTCCGCTCCACTCCTTGTGTAAGCGCCTGGAACGCATCATCTATGGAACGGAACATCGCCGCGCGTCTCGTCACCCACGCAGCCGTAGTTCTAGCAGATCAAGACGCACGGACACCCGCAATGAAACCTCAACTACAACGCCTGGCGTTTGCTGCTACCACCGCCGTTTTCGAAACGACGCTCGTTACTGTCGGCGTCCCTGCGCTTGGCAGGAAAACAGGCCGGCCGACCTCTAACGGCGACGAGTGGTCCGGCCCAGCACACAAGTCGCCTTTTAACGCGATAGCGTTAAGGAGCTCGTGTCGCAGAAAAGCCGGTGTCGTCGGCGTTGGTGTCGGAGTCGGTGTCCGAGGCGTTGGCCGTGAGCGATAAATCACGGCAGGCACTTCATAAATAAAAAAAAACTGGCTGTGGCTTAGCTAAGGTTAAGCCCAGGATGCGAAGCATACTAGCCTTTATTTTAACGCGACAGCGTTAAGGAGCTGGTGTCGCAGAAAAGCCGGTGTCGTCGGCTCAGGCGTGCGGCGCTTGCCCAGGCGCACATTTCGTTGTCGCGCCGAACGCTGCGTTGCTCGACGCTCACCGCGTCCGATGCGGGGCGCGTAGTCGCTGCGCCGTAGCTAAGCCACCTAGAAACAGTCTCTGTAGCACACCGCAACCTTCGCTTCTCATTCCAACGAGCACCTCTGTCTCCAGGAGGCATCTCACCTCGTGAGTGTCTAGCAGAGGCAAGCGCAGCTGCTTATATACCGCCGCGAGTTGCAGCCCCGTGTCTCCTCTGTCGTAACGTCACGGTGTCACGTGGTATTGAAGGCGACACCGCCGCACCTGAGGAGCTGGGTTGAGCTCTAGTAATATGCTTCGCATAAAAGCAACTTCCAAGGTGGGCTGGGTGGGAATCGATCCAGGGTCTCCGGAGTGTGAGACGGAGACGCTGCCACTCAGCCACGATTTCGACGCTTCCAAGCGGTGCAAACGCGCCTCTAGTGAATGCGGTGTTGCCTTCGAAACGAGCCGTGGAAAGTTATACTGCGGTGTATATCGGTAATTATGAACATGTAACTTACAGAAGTCGCAATTACACGAGTAGCGAAGTGCGTTTCCGCTGCATTTCTTCTGCGCTTTCCGCACACGCAGAGCCATCTTGCGGCAAACACAGAAGACCTCCTCCTCTCCATGTACGGAGCTGCCCCGACAGATGGCGCGCCACGCGCGCATTGGAGCTGTGCGGCCCGGACTCTCTCTCCCCTGACAACGCTTCGCCTTGCTCCCTCTGCAGAATCAAGCGTCCTTCCTTTCTTTAGATCACTATCTGTCTATCTCTCTGCCCGTGCCGATCACGACGTTTGGCTGGCGTGCATCATTTCTCCCTCCGAGATACCGAGTTCTTTGGTTCGTTCCGCTTGCTCAGGCGCACGTTTCGTTGCTGCGCCGAACGCTGCGTTGCTCGACCATATGGCTCGACGCTCACCGCGTCTGATGCGGGGCGCCTCGTAAGTGATGGCTGCCCTGTAGCCCATTGTCTTACACCCCTTGGCGGGTCGACGGGAACGCTCTCGCGTTCCACTCTTGAAGGCGAAGCTTAAGCGTCCTCCAATTTTTTCTATGTGACGGACAGAGTTACGGGACAACGATTCTTAGTCGACACAGGTGCTGACGTCAGCATTCTTCCCGCAAAGCACTCCGACCTAAAAGCGACACCTGTCTCGTTTTTGCAAGCCGTCAACGGCACCAGGATTCCAGTTTTCTCGTCACGCTCCGTCATGCTAACCCCTGGCCTTCGACGAGCGTTCCGCTGCATTTTCCTAGTTGCAGACGTCCGTCATGTAGTCATTGGAGCAGACTTCTTGCATAACTACGGACTCCTTGTGGACATCCAACGACGCCGTCTCATCGACTCCGTGACCCAGCTATCCGTTCCCGGCGTCCCATCATCAGGCACATCGCCCATAGCACCTATTTCTGCTATGTTGGGCGAACCTTTCGCCGCGCTCCTACGCGAGTTTCCCACTTTGACGCGCCTGCCGGACTGGACGCAACCGGTGCAACATGACGTGTGCCATCACATCGTCACCTCCGGCCCACCAGTCTATTTCCGACGCCGGCGTTTGTCCCCGGAGAAACTCAAGATCGCACGCGCGGAGTTCGAACGCATGCTGCAACTTGGCATCATCCGCCCTTCCTCCAGTAACTGGGCATCACCACTTCACATGGTGCCTAAGAAGACGGGAGACTGGCGCCCATGCGGCGATTACCGGGCACTAAACAACGTCACAGTTCCTGATCGCTAGCCTCTACCGAACATTCAGGACTTCACAGTAGCGTTGCACGGTGCGACGATCTTTTCTAAGATCGATCTCGTTCGCGCCTACCATCGGCTACCGGTCGCTGAAGAAGACATTCCCAAGACCGCTATCCCCCGCAGGGGCGTCTGCGTAAGCAGGCGTTTGGTGTGTTGCGACACCACGTACCCGAGCACACGAGGGTCGGACCCTCCCGCGTGTAGCCGTGCGCGGCTTAGCCGTGTCTGGGGAAAAGGGGATCCTGGGGGTTGAGCCGATGCCGGGTGTTTGGACCTTTAAGGCCCCCCGGCGGAGGCAACACACCTCTTCGGCCTCTGCTTCACATAGACGGCACCTCCAGGCTGACCCACCTGGAGGAAATCGGCAGTCACCTTTTCCTTTCCTCCTCTTCAATCTTCGTCTTTCTCTCTCACTTTCAATCTTTCCTGTCTTCTCTTCGCTTCTTCTTACTTCCAGACTTCCAGATGGCGAGGGTTAACCTGGTGTAGTTATCCAACCTTGGGTATCGTATATTAGGTTATAGCGGCGATGCATGGCTGGCGTCTGCAGGCATTTTCCCGACCTTGTAGCGTCCCCTTGTTGGGCTCGGTGGTGGGTGGCCACCATCGCCGCCGAATTTTCCAATTTTTTATGGCTGAAGCTTTTCCCCTATTAGCTGATCGCTCCCTGAAGAGGGGGCGCACCGATGAACCTTTCAGCTTTTTTATGCAACCAAAAGAGTCCTTCCCGAAATATCACGTTGTTCATAGCCAACACGAAACTAAGACAGTCCGAATGATATCACCTTTTCTTGTAGCCAAATCCCTCACAGAAGCAATAGGCCCAGGTTACAAAGTAACAAAGATGGGAAGCGGTGATCTTCTTCTCGAAGTTCGCGACAAGCCACAATACGACAGACTTTCGAAACTTGTAGCGTTTGGGGACATTCCTGTCTCAGTAGGCCCACACAGGACGATGAATACAGTGCGCGGGGTCATCTCGGAAGATGACCTTCTCGAACTTAGTGAAAGTGAATTACTTGAAGGATGGCAAGAACAGAACGTTGTCAAAGTGCAAAGGATTAAAATAAGACGAGATGACAAAGAAATACCAACGAGGCATATAATCATAACTTTTGGAACCAGCATTCTCCCTGAATCAATCGAGACCGGTTACTGCAAGCTCCGTGTCAGGCCATACATTCCAAACCCGCGTCGATGTTTTAAGTGTCAACGTTTTGGGCACGGGTCCCAAACCTGCAGAGGGCGTGCTACTTGTGCCAAGTGTAGCTCCATTGAACACGCTTCTGACGTTTGCAGTTCAGCAACCCACTGTGCCAACTGTGAAGGAGACCACCCTGCTTACTCGAGATCCTGCCCTTCTTGGAAAAAAGAAAAACAAATAATAGAACTCAAGGTTAAACAAAATCTGACTTTCCCAGAGGCACGCAAGCGTTTCTATACCAACAATCAGACCAGTCCTTCTTACACCGATGTGGCGCGCCGGGGGGCAGCACCACATCATTCGGCACCCGCCCAAGTCACTCGGAGAGTGACGACGGTCACGCCATCCGCCCCCCTGACTGGGACAGCCAGCGCTTTTCCGTCGCCCGCAAATGAGGGCCAGCAGACCTCCGGGCCTGTTGTACCCAGGGCCACTGCCCGTACAGATCGGCCCACCACTCTCGCGAAAGTGCCTGCTCCGCGGGCAGTATCCACCGCCTCAGACGAGGTGATGGATACAAGCACAAATTCGGCGTCTCAGACGCCCAAGGAACGGCGCAGCTCCCTCGAGCGCGCCGGGAAGAAAGAGAGAACTCGTATCAAGGGGCCTGAAAAGGTCTCGTGAGCTTATATAATCTTTATTTCTTAGACACACAGCACAAAACACATACAATATGGATACACAGATAATACAATGGAACGTCAGGGGTTTACTCCACAACCTAGACGACATTAAGGAACTCTTAAATAAGTATAATCCAAAGATGCTGTGTGTCCAAGAAACACATCTTAATCCTTCACAAACGAACTTTCTCCGGCAGTATGCCATATACCGAAAAGACCGCAGCGACGCTCATGCCTCGTCTGGCGGTGTGGCAATAATTGTAGATAAGGGTGTTGCTTGCCGGCAATTACAACTTAGAACACCCCTAGAGGCAGTTGCAGTTCGTACGATACTGTTTAATAAACTAGTAACAGTCTCCTCAGTATACATCCCTCCGAACTGCCATCTTTCAAAAACGGAATTCCAAAGCTTTATTAATGAACTGGTCGAACCTTATATTCTCGTCGGAGATTTCAATGCACACAACACCCTTTGGGGAGGTTGTCGTTGTGATGCCAGGGGACGCCTAGTAGAAAGCCTCCTCTTCACTACAGGTGCATGTTTGCTAAATAATAAAGAGCCTACTTTCTATAGCGTGGCAAACAAAACATTTTCATCGATCGATTTGAGCATTGCATCTGGTACACTCGTTCCGTATCTAGAGTGGAACGTGCTTAAAAACCCATATGGGAGCGACCATTTTCCAATTATCATAAAATCAACAAAACCTGATCAATGCTCCCCATGCGCCCCCCACTGGATAGTCGAGTCAGCCGACTGGAAACGTTATAAAGAACTTACCCGCATGACCTGGGAAGACATCTCTGCACTTTCTATTGATGACGCCGTGGCTTATCTGACAGCATTTATAGTAGATGCGGCGTCACTGTGTATCCCTAAATCAAATGGTTCGCCCACTAGGCGACGTGTTCCCTGGTGGAATGCGGAGTGCAAAGAAGCTCGTAAAAATCAAAATAAGGCATGGAATCACCTTCGCGAATCTCCAACTACCGAAAATCTTATTAATTTCAAGAAAATAAAGTCACTAGGTAGAAGAACACGCCGCCGGGCCAAACGGGAAAGTTGGCAAAAATACATCAGTAGCATCAGTTCATATACTGACGAACGGAAAGCCTGGAATAGGGTCAACAAAATAAAAGGCCGTGAAACTCACCCTCTACCTTTAGTCAACACACAAGGAGACACTATTGAGGACCAAGCTGATTCGCTAGGGGCACATTTCCAGTACATCTCGAGCTCATCCCATTACTCAGACACATTTCTAAGATATCAGCGACAAGTGGAACGACAGCCTCTGAACAGGAAAGGAAATAAAAATGAACCTTACAACCGGCCATTTAACATGGTGGAATTTCAGGCTGCATTGAACTGTTGCAATAAATCAGCTCCTGGAAGCGATCGAATAGCTTATGAGATGATAGAACACCTACACGCCGAAACACACAAAACACTACTATCACTCTTTAATTCCATATTCTCTGCGAGTTACATTCCATCTGCCTGGAAGCAAGCAGTCGTCATTCCTATTCTCAAAGAGGGCAAGGATCCAACTTCGGTCTGCAGCTACAGGCCTATAGCCCTGACAAGCTGCCTATGCAAACTCTTTGAGAAAATGGTAAACAGACGCCTAATTCATTATCTTGAGAGCAACAAAATACTAGACCCCATGCAGAGTGGTTTTAGGGAGGGTAGATGTACGACAGATCACCTTGTCCACATGGAGGCGAATATCCGAGATGCATTCGTGCACAAACAGTTTTTATTAGCCGTATTTTTAGATATGGAAAAGGCATACGACACAACCTGGCGTTTTGGAATTCTTCGTGATCTGGCTAGTATGGGTGTCAGAGGCAATCTTTTGAACCTTATCCAAAGCTACCTCTCTAATCGTACGTTCCGTGTGAGGGTTGGTAAAGTACTATCTCGTCAATTTACGCAGGAAACAGGTGTGCCACAAGGTGGTGTACTGAGCTGTACGCTCTTCATCGTAAAAATGAATTCCCTCTATAGCGTCATACCACGAACCATGTTTTATTCAGTGTATGTGGATGACGTACAGATAGGATTTAAATCCTGCAATATTTCTATCTGTGAGCGACATATACAGCTTGCCCTAAACAAAATATCTAAGTGGGCTGACGAGAATGGATTCAAGTTAAACCCCCAAAAAAGCACATGCGTTCTATTCTCTAAAAAGAGAGGTATATTACCTGACCCTGTTGTCCATCTTAATGGACAACCGCTATCTGTCAGCCACGAACATAAATTTTTAGGAATCATCTTAGACTCTAAACTAACATTTGTCCCTCACCTTAAGTATCTGAGAGCGAGATGTCTGAAGACAATGAACTTACTAAAGCTCTTGTCCCGCACATCTTGGGGAAGTGACAGGAGATGCCTTTTGAACCTATACAAAAGTCTTATACGGTCCCGCCTCGACTATGGAGCAATAGTATACAGCTCTGCTGCGCCTAGTGCTTTAAAGATGCTAGATCCCATTCACCACATGGGTATACGCCTGGCTACAGGTGCTTTTAGGACAAGTCCCGTAGAAAGCCTGTATGTGGAGTGTAATGAATGGTCTTTACATCTCCAAAGGACATATTTAACTTTTTCCTTTGCTCTCAAGGCCAAATCAGATGTTCAGCATCCATGTCACTCACTTATTCATGAAGAGTCTACAGCCAGATTATTTCGTAACCGCCCAGCTATTAGACCTCCGTTGAGCATTCGTTTGACAACACTGGCAGAAGAAACAGGTATCTTAGTCCCAGAGAATGTCCTAATGGCACCCACTCACCTGCTCCCACAATGGGAATGGCAGACCATTGAATGCGATGTCTCTTTCATAGAAATATCTAAGAGGGCACCAGAAGCACACATACAATTCCATTTTCATGAACTTCAGGAGAAGTACTCCTGTATAGAATATTATACAGACGCTTCCAAGTCCTCTAAAGGGGTGTCCTACGCAGCTCTGGGACCTTCGTTTTCAGTATGCGGAGCACTAAATCCACACACAAGTATATTTACAGCTGAAGCCTACGCTATACTCTGGGCTGTTCAAAACATAAGACTCACAAAACTTGCTAAGGCCATTGTATTTACAGATTCATTAAGCGTAGTCAGAGCCCTACTTAGACCAAGAAAATATAAAAACTCAGTTTTTAGTGAGCTGTACAGTCTGTTGTGCTCCCTATATATGTGCAATCAAGTGATTGTGATATGCTGGGTACCTGGTCACAAAGGTATAAAAGGCAACGAAGCTGCTGACGAAAGCGCTGGGTCAGTAACTTTTAGCGATGCAGATTCAAATATCCCCATCCCTGCCACAGACCTAAAGCCTTTTCTACGCAGTAAATTGCGGAATCATTGGCAAGGCGAATGGGATAAACAAGGAATAAATAAGCTTCACATGATAAAACCAAAACTGGGGAACTGGATAAATGGGAAAATAGCAAGGTACAAGGAAGTACTCCTTTGCCGTTTAAGGATAGGCCACACATACGGAACCCACTCCCATCTCTTGACTGGGGACGATCCTCCAACTTGTGTTAAGTGCGGCAATAATCTCACTGTCCTCCATGCTCTTATTCAGTGCCCTGCATTAGAAACAGAGAGGAAAAAGTATTTCCCTGCTGCATATCGCGAGAATTTACCCCTTCACCTTGCATTTTTTCTTAGCGATGAACCTCTTTTTAATCTGCAAACAGTCTTAGAGTTTTTAGCCGAAACGGACACCCTGAAGATCATCTGGCCAGGCAACTTTTAAGCACACGACTAACAGCCCTGCTTTCAAGGGCTCTCTTGAAACTCTGTTTTGAGTGTAAGTTTTATTGCATCATGTTTTAACGAAAGCCGATTGCCATAGCCCACATCACATCCTAGTCACCGTCATTATTTTAGCACCTATGTATTCTACTCCACTTACAGCGGAAGTTTTTAGGCCCTTTTACAGCCATATCTCATTTACCATGATGCGATCATTGTGCACCTCATCCACAACACATCGTAAACATTACCACCTGTCATGGCGCTCTTTGGCCAAACCTGGCCCTTGCGCCATAAAACACTACACATCATCATCATCAAGACCGCCATCACCACACCCTTCGGCCTTTTCAAATTCCTCCGCATGTCTTTCGGTTTACGGAACGCGGGCCAATCCTTTCAGCGTTTCATCGATTCCTTCACCCGAGGTTTGCCTTTCGTTTTTGCATACATTGACGACCTTCTCGTCGCAAGCTCTTCGGCCGAAGAACATCTTCACCACTTGCGGTTGTTGTTTTCACGCCTTGCCGGTAAAGGAATTGTCATCAACGCCGCCAAGAGTGAATTCGGTCAACCCGAACTCGAGTTCCTCGGTCATATCGTCGACGGTAACGGCATTCGACCTCTGCCGTCCAAGATTCGCGTCATCGAAAACTTTCCCCGACCGACCACATTCACCAAGCTTCGCCAATTTCTCTGATTCGTCAATTTCTACCGCCGATTCATTCCCGAGTGCGCACGACTTATGGCTCCGCTAGACGCTCTCTTGGTGAACAAACGCAAACAACTGCTTCAGTGGACTGAAGAGGCCACAGACGCTTTCACTAGAGTCAAGTCTGCCCTCGCCGACGCCACGCTGCTTAGACACCCAAAGCCAGACGCACCCACTGCCATCATGACCGACGCTTCAAACACTGACGTTGGTGCCATTCTGCAGCAATTCATCGACAATGCGTGGCATCCACTCGCTTTTTTCTTCAAGAAACTGAAGCCTGCGCAGTCCCGCTACAGCGTGTTCGGCCGTGAATTACTCGCTGTTTACCTGGCTATCAAGCATTTTCGCCATTTCCTCGAAGGCCTTGCATTCACTGTCTTGACGGGCCACAAGCCCCTTGTGCACGCAACGAATCGTTCGGCGTCCTGTTACTCGCCCCGCGAGATTCGACAGCTTTCCTGCATCTCCGAGTTTACAACAACGTTCCGCCACATCAAGGGCACCGACAACATTCCAGCCGACGTTCTGAGTCGTGTCAATGTCGTTTCTACGCTGACATCGGAACCTTTCATCATCGAGGCCGACTTACTCGCCAGTCAACAGCGTGAGGACATTGAACTTCGTACACTCCGGAATTCGTAAACGTCCCTGAAATTGGAAGACGTCGTTGTGAGCCCAGATGGTACGTCCATCCTCTGCGACACTTCTAACGACACACCCAGACCGTACATTCCGGCATCCCTTCGCAGACGTCTATAGGAAACCGTGCACAACCTGTCGTACCTTGGCATACGCGCGACACAGAAGCTTCTTTCCAGTCGTTTCGTTTGGCCTCGGCTAAACGCGCAAGTTCGCGATTGGGTTCGCTGCTGTTTGTCGTGTCAACGTTCGGAGATCCAGCGTCACCCCATTCCACCTGCCAAGTCTTTTCTTCCACCGGACGCTCGTTTCGACACCGTACACCTCGACCTCGTCGGCCCTCTCCCACATTCGAAAGGTTATGCTACATACTGACATGCATCGACCGTTATACATGGTGGCCAGAAGCTACACCTATATCTGATATCTCAGCACCCACTGTTGCAGCAGCTTTCGTGTCTACCTGGATCGCAAGGTTCGGCTGCCCATCCGCAATCATCACAGATCGCGGTCGACAGTTTGACTCAGCACTCTTCAACGAACTACTCAAACTCCTCGGAACGACACGTTTTCGCACAACTACTTACCACCCGCAGTCCAACGGACTAGTTGAACGTTTTCACCGCCATCTCAAGGCCTCCCTTATGGCACATGAATCGCCGGAGAAGTGGGTCCTGCATTTGCCCCTCGTCTTACTTGGCATCAGAGCCGCACTCAAGACTGACATAGGTTGCTCCTGTGCTGAGCTAGTCTACGGCACTCACCTACGCCTTCCGTGCGATTTCTTTGTCGCCACCTCCAAAACGCCTATGCCATCACCTGCCGACTACGTTGCCGAACTGCAAGCTTTCTTCAGCCAGATGCGCCCCGTGCCTACACGTTCACAAGAAGCAAGGTCCCCGTACGTTTCTCCCGCTGTCAAGAATGGCGAGCTGCGAAACAAGATTGCCACACAGTTACGACAGGGCGACACGACGCGCACCTCCCCCTCCCCGTCGCTGCAGCGGGGAGGCGTTCGAAGAAGCGGCCTTTGTGCTGGAATCCGCCGCCTTCCACCCGCCCCATCGACATTGTGGCGGAACGAGTTCGGTGTTTGAACAATGTTTCCGGAGTTCCCCAACGCGGAGCTGATTTGACACGCATGGACAAGCTGCCGCGGGAACGACGAATTTTTGTGCTTCTCACGCTTCGGAGTGGCGCAGAACAACGAGCGACCCTCGAGCGGCACCAATAGTTCCCGGAACGGCACCCCGCCAACGCCGTCGTCGGGCATCAGAGCGCGGTTGCCTTTGTGTACGTAAACTGATCTTCAGAGCAGCTGCGAGTTGGTGATGAGTAAACGAACAGTCGCCGCGTCGTATGACCGGCGGATCGAGTGTATAAAAACTGTGGTTGTGCGAATGCTGAGGACACTTCTCTTGAGCAGTCATGTTAGACTGAGTCACGTCTCTCATGCAGTCATGTTGGACTGTTACTCTTTTTCTCAAGCAGTCATGTTAGACTGATTTAATTTCTGTAAATAAACCCTTTTCCTCGTTCTCGATGAGAAGCAGTTCTTCACTTCATCAACGACCTCAGCGTAAATAAGTTGGACGACGGCATGGGCCAGCTACCTTCGAATTCATGCCGCACTCCAATCTTTGCAAAGGACCACGGACGAGGGGATTGAGCCCCCAATCCTGACAACTGGCTGACAGCGGTGAGATGGACTTTGCGACATGGTGCTGTATCTGCGGTGAGTGCTTGGTTTTTGCTTTGACTCTCTAGGCTTCATTTTGTGGTTGTTCTGTTTAGAACAGTAGGGAAGCTAGATTGTTGTGTTAGCCAGGTTGTGTTTTCCTAGCTTGATTTAGAGAGCAGAATCAAGGCAGTAAAAGAGCAGTCATGGAGTTAAGGACACTGCTGAGAGACGAGTTGTTGATTGTTGGTGAGGAACTGGGCCTAGATGTACGCAAGGAAATGCTCAAATCGGAATTATTGGAGCTAATTTCCAATCAGGCCAGTGAGGAAGATATTGAAATGGGAATGGAACTTCTCAAAAAGAGAGAGAAACGGGAAAGAGAAAGAGAAGAACGGGACCGAGAAAGAGAAGAAAGGAACAGAGAAAAGCAAGAGAGAGAGGAACGCGATAAAGATCGCGAGTTTCAGTTAAGGAAAATGCAACTTGAACTTGAAAGCAAACGTTTGGAGTTGTCTCAAGGAAGTGAAGGCGCTCTGGGACGATCAAGTGAGGCAGAATCGTACCGCATGGACAGGCTATTAAAGCCATTTGAGGTCGGGACCGACATAGGCTTGTTCCTAAGCAATTTTGAAAGGACTTGCGAGAAGATGAACTTCGGTCCGAGTACATGGCCACAGCTGTTGCTGTCTATGTTGCCGTGTGAGGTGGCGGAAGTAATCGCCAGATTGAGTGCGCAGGATGCATATGATTATGCAAAAGTTAAGGCTAGTCTCCTGGAGAAATACCGCCTTTCAGCCGAAGCTTTTCGGCAAAGGTTTAGGAGCACAGGCAAGAAAGATAGCGAGGGCTATCCGGAGTTTGCATATAGCTTAAAGGCTAACCTAGTCGAGTGGCTTAAAAGCGCGGAAGCATACGACAGCAGAGACATGATCATTGAATGCATGTGTCTAGAGCAGTTTTACAAAACCATCCCCCAAGCTGTGAAACTGTGGGTGCAAGACAGAGGTAATGTAAACACTGTGGAAAGGGCGGCTGAATTAGCCGAAGAGTACGCAACCCGTAGAAAGTTGAACGCCGAGGAGGGAAACTGGGACGGTCGAAATGGACCGCGGAAACCATTTCCGTTCAAAAAGGGTGCGCAAACTAGACGATCCGAGCCTGTAGACATGGCGGAAAAGCCCGCAGAAAAGAGCGAGGAGAAACTTAACGGAGAAACCGCACAAAAAGAACAGAAAAGAAAATTCGAATCTGTTAGACCAATTCGCTGTTACAAATGCCACAAACTGGGACATATAGCTGTAAACTGCGAGAAGTCTAGCGTAGTTTTTTCCTACGTGGAGGAAAAGGATGAGAATATGGAACTTTTAAGTCCATACCTCCACGACCTGCAAGTTAATGGAAAACCATGCCGAGTGCTAAGAGACAGTGCCGCCACGCTGGACATTGTCCATCCGTCTTACGTGATGGTAGATGACTTCACCGGAGAAGTAGCATGGATAAAACAGGTTGTAGAAGAACACAGCGTGTGTCTGCCCATGGCCAAAGTCAAAATCAGTGGACCATTCGGGGAGCTAGAGACTGAGGCTGCAGTTTCCAAATTTTTGTCGCTGCAGTATCCCTACATCTTTTCGAATCGTTCGAATCAGTTACTGCGTGACAGAGGGCTCAAACTGGGAGAAGGCATAGTACAGGCATTGACCCGAGGCCAAGCTCGTAAGATCGCTGCGCTTTCGGCTGAAAATGCTCAAGCTCCTCCAGCGGAAGCAGAAAAGGGGATAACTTCGATACCCGAATCCGAGCTAGGCCCTAGGGACAAAAGAACAGTTGAGGAGAGCCTGCCAGCTGACCAGCTCAATGAGAGCGTAGCACTAGAGTGTCAGAGTTCTAGCCTGCAGGAAGAGCAAGCAGACGCGCTCCCAAGCGAGACAGGGTCGTTATTATCACCGGCCTCAAAGAACTTTGATCAACTCTTACGCGTGGATAGAGAGTCACTGGCAGCTGAGCAAAAGAATGATGAGAGCTTAGCTAGATTACGTGACACAGCTAAAGAAGGCATTGCTAGGCGCAACGTAACGATACATGAGAGAGGAGGATTGTTGTATCGGCATTACAGAGATCGAAAGGGTAGGATTTTAGATCAGTTAGTCATACCTACTAAGTATAGGGAGGGCCTTTTGAGTCTTTGTCATGGAAATGGGTGGTCCGGCCACCTAGGCATAAACAAATCAAAGGAAAGATTGCTTATGGAATACTACTGGCCTGGCTGTTTCAAAGATGTAGAAAACTTTGTGAGATCATGCGACGCCTGCCAGCGTTCTGGTAAACCAGGAGAGACTTGGAAAGCTCCACTGAAGGTAGTGCCCTTAATAACAGAGCCTTTCAGACGACTTGTAATAGACACGGTGGGGCCTCTTCCAAAAACAAAATCAGGCTACAGGTACTTGTTTACCATGCTGTGTCCGGCTACCAAGTTTCCAGAAGCAATCCCTTTGAAAGAGCTCAGCTCCACCGAAGTAGTAGACGCGCTTTTGACAGTGTTTGCACGAGTTGGGTTTCCAGCCGAAATTCAGGCAGACCAAGGGTCAGTATTCACGAGCGCACTGACTTCCACATTCTTGCAAAAGTGCGGGGTAAAGTTAATACACAGTTCTGTCTATCACCCTCAGTCAAACAGTGTAGAGAGGTGGCATTCGGTGCTTAAGCGAGTTTTGCGTGCGCTCTGTTACGAGCACAAGGAGGACTGGGAGAACTGTCTTCCGGCAACTTTGTTTGCTTTGCGAACGGTTCCACATGAGGCGACAGGGTTCTCACCAGCAGAACTAGTGTATGAGAGGACACTCCGTTCTCCACTGAGAATGTTAAGAGAGATGTGGGAAGAAAGAGGGGAGATTCCGACAGTGGTTGAATACGTGCTAAATTTACTTGAACGGCTAAGCGCAAACCAAGAACTAGTCGGAAAGAACATGGCAATAGCTCAAAAGAACGCCAAAGTCTATTACGACAAGAATGCGAGGCTTCGTACGTTTGAAGCCGGCTTAACGATGAAAGCGGAAAAGTGTAGGTTCGGTTGTTCACAGGTTACTTATCTGGGCCATGTTGTCGGTCAGGACATGAGACGGCCGGCTGAGCTGAAAATAGCTACGATTGGAGAATTTTCTCAGCCGCGCCCGAAAACGGACCTTCGTTAATTTTTGGGACTTGTGGGGTACTATCAACGGTACATTCCGAATTACTCGCAATTGGCAAGTCCATTAACAGACGCCCTCCGAAAGGGAGCACCGAGTAACGTACACTGGGATAAGGACAAAGAGAACGCTTTCCAAAGTTTGAAAACGCTATTGGTTTCTCGCCCTGTGCTTCGCGCGCCAGACTACACAAAGGAATTCATAGTTCAATGCGACGCAAGCGACAGAGGTATGGGCGTGGTACTTAGTCAGGTCGGCGACGATAACGAGGAGCATCCTATCCTCTACGCCAGCCGTAAACTAAATGTAAGAGAGGAAGCCTACAGCGCTTCAGAGAAGGAATGCGCTTGTTTGGTTTGGGCCGCCCAGAAGTTGTCGTGTTACTTGTACGGAGCGAAGTACATCTTCGAGACCGACCACTGTCCTCTGACGTGGCTCAATCAAATGTCACACAAAAACGGCCGCTTGCTCCGATGGAGCCTCACTCTCCAAGAGTACAACTTCTCCGTTAGATATAAGAAGGGAAAGTTGCATAGCAATGCGGATGGTTTGAGCAGGCTAATTTGAATTCTGCGTTTGAGGGTCCCGCCTAAATTTTAGGGTTACTAGTGTTAGCTTTTCTTTATGCGAAGAAAATCCCCTCTCATTCAGCAGAATTCCCTCCATTAATTGCTGAATTTGTCAGCAGGAATTTGCTTCAGAAATTGGCATAGTGAAATGTAGCATTTTTTTTGTTTCTGCACTTATGTTGTTTTTTTTTGAAGCCTAGCGAGTCTAAAGTGAGAGCCAATGCACGTCATCTCGGCGCAGAGCCGTGTTGTGGGGTTCATTTTGCAGTTGCCTGTCCTTGTTGGATGTTTTGGGGCGGTGACATCAATGCACAAGTGGTCGCTGCGAGCCAAGACATCAATCCCCCCCCCCCCCCCCCCTGACCAGCAGCCGTTCTCTTCCTGCCTAGCGGTTGTCAGCGCTAGACAGTCGAGACTTTCCGGGCCATGGAGGCGCTGTCAAGAATGGCGAGCTGCGAAACAAGATTGCCACACAGTTACGACAGGGCGACACGACGCGCGCCTCCCCCTCTCCGTCGCTGCAGCGGGGAGGCGTTCGAAGAAGCGGCCTTTGTGCTGGAATCCGCCGCCTTCCACCCGCCCCATCGACATTGTGGCGGAACGAGTTCGGTGTTTGAACAATGTTTCCGGAGTTCCCCAACGCGGAGCTGATTTGACACGCATGGACAAGCTGCCGCGGGAACGACGAATTTTTGTGCTTCTCACGCTTCGGAGTGGCGCAGAACAACGAGCGACCCTCGAGCGGCACCAATAGTTCCCGGAACGGCACCCCGCCAACGCCGTCGTCGGGCATCAGAGCGCGGTTGCCTTTGTGTACGTAAACTGATCTTCAGAGCAGCTGCGAGTTGGTGATGAGTAAACGAACAGTCGCCGCGTCGTATGACCGGCGGATCGAGTGTATAAAAACTGTGGTTGTGCGAATGCTGAGGACACTTCTCTTGAGCAGTCATGTTAGACTGAGTCACTTCTCTCATGCAGTCATGTTGGACTATTACTCTTTTTCTCAAGCAGTCATGTTAGACTGATTTAATTTCTGTAAATAAACCCTTTTCCTCGTTCTCGATGAGAAGCAGTTCTTCACTTCATCAACGATCTCAGCGTAAATAAGTTGGACGACGGCATGGGCCAGCTACCTTCGAATTCATGCCGCACTCCAATCTTTGCAAAGGACCACGGACGATGGGATTGAGCCCCCAATCCTGACACCGCACTCAGCTCTGCTACCCACGTTTTCGTGCGTAACTGTGCCGTGCGGAAGCCTTTGCAAGCACACTACTCCGGGCCATATTGTGTTCTAGAGCGTCGTCCGACGACGTTTGTTGTGAATGTCAACGGCCGATCAGACACAATTGCCCTGGAACGTCTCAAACCCGCTTACATCGAAGCAACCGCGCCATCAGCTCCACCAATATGCGACGCGACCCTGCTGCATCCTTCGCCGCCGCCTGAGCACGTGACACCCAAGACCAACGCCAAGACCCGCCGTGTCACATGGACTTTCCATCGTTCGTCGAACTTTCCTCCTCTCTAGGGGGGGAGCCCTCTGTAGCGGCAGCAGCATCGGCGTCGCACGAGAGTGCGACGCCGATGCTGCTACGTAGACGCGCGCGTCTACACGAGGCACGAGCGGCTGGCACGCTCCGGTGCGGGCTAGCGTTCCGAAGATCATTATTAAAAGAATGCTACGCTAAGCGAAGGAGTGTCGGTTCTTCCTCTCCTGCGAGAGCCCGAGACTTTACCGGTCTACGTGTTCGCTCGTCGCCACAAGCAGTTCCTACAAAGCAGAAAGTTGAACGCATCGTCTGCGATGCCCTTCAAGATATGTCCAACCTTACTGCCCTGTAGCTGTCCACGTCCGCTTTACGGCACTGAGCCAGAACGTCTTCAGTATACGCGACGTACGATCCAGTTGATGTTTGGACACGAGACGCTAGGTCTTGCTTGGCCTCGATTTGACGTCCCACAGGTATTCCGAAAAGCTCGCATACCTTTTCTTTGCAGGAGTCCAAGCATCGAATGTCGGCTTCATATGTGTCGAACCATACCTTTACGGTTTCTCTCAAGTAAAAGATCACGTTGGCCATCAAAAGTGGGGCATTCCAGTTGTAGTGCTTACCAACGGGTTCATCACACGCCATCTAGTCTTCCACGTCCACCTTGCCAGTGCCGATGAAGATTCCCGGGTGACGTAGCTGGGTTAGCACTACTTCCTTTGGTGTCTGAGCGGCGGATGCAGCGTCAATAGCCATAACAGCGGAACCGATGTGACGCGCGCTGTGAAGATCCAGGGTCGGCTTGAGGCGAGAGTACCCCGCACCTCCAGCAAAATTTAACAGGGAGAAATTGTACGTATTTACGATATGTATAGTTATAAGGTTGAGCTCAGTAGCCAGGATAACACCATCTAATGATCTTCGAGACACTTCAACCTACACTTCACCTCCTAACGTCCTTTTGTCCAAAGCGGAAGGAACTCGTACATGACAAAATCAATGATTACAGTATATCATGTGTTCTTACCCGCAAGTTCAGCAAGCGACCCCTCCGGCAGATTTTGAACAAGCCTCACGTCGAAAACACTTGACGCCATTGGAAAGCCGCGACAAAAAAAGTGGGGTTCCCAATCCTCCTCCTCCGCTCCACACTCTCCATTGACCCGAACTGCGGACCGGACCACAGCCCGGGCCTCGGCCATTCTGGGACGAGTCGTCCTGACCTGACCAACTGGGGCCAAGCTGGCCATCTTGTACACAACTGAATACAAATGATACCCCACCGGTGTGCATGGTGCAAGCCGTTGACAGCAACCACGCGCCCGCCTTCGAAAGACAAGCTCACGGTTACCTGTCAATAAGGCCCAAAACCCACTGCGCACCTACCCAGTGGTACCCAATGCCTCGAGTCACAGGGACACCACTGCGGTGACATCACGGATGTTTAAAGCAAGATACATCTGTATTGATGCAAATTTATATGCATTCCAATTTTATTTGTAAAATATCCCTATTGCAAAACGGAGTGCCACTGGGACCCAGTGCGCCGGATTATGGGCCCAGTGCAGCGCGCTGGATGCTGGGCGCTGGGCAGGCACGGCGCACAGGGAGGCACTGGCTACTGGTGCGTAAAACAGCTCTAGCTCGTTAAATATGCGGTGCCTGGACACCGTATATATTTTTTTGAATACAGAAAACAACAAAGAGCGTTTTAGGGCAATAAAAAAAACGCACTTCGACCAGGATTCGATCGACCGACCTAAAGATCTCTACGCCTGTACTTTACCGCTACGCTGATGACACAGAATGGGCGTCCATACAAGTATGGACGAAACTTCGCAAGAGCCCGCACAAGAGCGAGGCACTCGCACTCAGTGGTTGAATAAGTGCGCTCGGCGAGTGACAGAAGTCAGCTGGCATAGCATAGGCTATGACGGCTAGGCATAGGCTATACCTCGCACTTCCACCAAATTAATGTTACGTGTAGCTAATGCCCTATGCTATTTACAATTTATTTACAGGAAAGCTAACGGCGGCCAAAATGGCGACGCTATATCAAGCAGGCACACGTCGCCTTCCTCCTCCTCAGTGCAGCCACACTGTGGCAGCTGTTCCGTAGCAATATTGTACGGGAAGAGCTCACCCGACACGCGCACTCGGCACGTTATGATGCGGTGCCAATCCCGGACCACTCTCATCATGTTTCTATTGCGGGTAACTGGCGTCGATGACTACAGCAACAGTTCTCGCTCGCCACCGAGGCCAAAGTGCAATCACTACCCAGAGTCGTGGTACGATCGCCGCTTCAGCTATCCTTGTCAGCCGGCTGTTACACACCAGGGGCCGTGTGAAGATGCGTTCTTTCCCCACTTTCGCGACAATGCTTTCCAGGAGCACAATGCATATCGCCATCCTCCTGTGTGTTTTTGTTGTCGGGTACCGGACACATAGCTCGGTTGTGTTGTCGGCGCAGGGAAACATGACGATACGATTTGCCATCAACGTTTCCTTCTGCTGCCTTTAGGTGGCTGAGCAAAAAGCCGAATAGACTATTAGTATGTTGCGTGCGTTGGTATGGGGAGGCCGCGTCTAGAGCGTACTGCCGAAGAGCAAGCTGATCTCGAGGCCCAACTTTGGGACGGCAGACGTGAGCGAGACCGGCGGGCGGCACCAACCACCGTGGAGCATGCCGATGAGGTTGCCCGTACAGCTAATAAGGCGGCGCAACGACGGAGGTACCACACTCGGAAGGCTGATACTTACAGTGGTACGGATGCGCGATTTCGTCGAGACATGGTGGACAAAACTTTTGGCTTCTGTTGGCATCTGTGCGACCGATTTGGGTTGGAAAACGACGTACCGGTGACTGCGAATGTTTTTACCACGATGTTTGCAGCTCCGTTGGTCATCCACCTTCACTGGGCGGAATGGCCTTGCATGTTTTGCTACCTATAACCATTTGATACTTTGTTTAGTGTTACTGCTTGCTTTCATTTTGTTTTTGTTACTGCCCCATTAATGGCCAATGGACCGGAGTTCGCAGGGCCACTTGACTAACGCGAAAACGAGCGACTGAGCCAAATAGGCGGTGGTAGTTTTCCCGTGTTTTTGTCCGTAGATCTGCTTAGTTACCTTTTAAATAATCCCATCGCTTACACAACAGCTCTCTTAAATTTTGCCTCCTCTCGCTATCTAAATGAGTAAACTTATACAGACAAGGGTCAAAGCCTGAAACCTTCCATTCATTGCGCCACTCCTTGCTTTAGAAATCATTCACGCTTCCTTGGTACGAAGAATGCACGAAATGAGGAAGCCTTTGCTTAAAGCTACTTTCACTCTTCCTCCCGAAGGGGTCTCTTTCGTATAGTAAGAAAGATTCTGCACGCATGTGTTCGAGTACATTCGGACCATGCTTCACGCGAACGTTCTCGTTGAACAAAATAAAGTTCAGTCGTGAAATATATATATTTTTTTTTACTTTGTACAGTCAGATATATATGCGCGCTTAAGACCCCTTGCTGAGCCAATCCTAGATAAGCTGGTTTAAGAGAAGATGCGAACACGTGGATTTCTACGTACTGTGGACGCTATTGGCGGCACTAAGATAATAAAAAATTGCCTTTGCGTCTTCTACCACAGTGATAAACGTTTCCAAGAACCTGATGCATAATGCTATTGGAAGCTTTCCCGAAGTCAAGAAAAACACTTAGATGAAAGCTTTATTTTCGAAGTTGTCGAGTAATTACAATGTTTAAGCATTGAGAGCAAGTTCTTAACGTATAATAACTTAAAATAAATTTGACGAACTTATTTCCTGCCAATTTTAGGTTCTGTCCGCACCATTCCCCTACAAAAAAGTGTTTGCTAGTTCAACACTTGCCTAATTAGGAATGTTAACATGGCCAACGCTCTCGCTTGCAGTGTAATGGTTTAGATTAATTTAGAACTTTCTAGCAACCTGTTGCTGATAATTTATTGCCGCACCGCGTACTTTCCTTTTTTACACCACATTGATCATTTCTCTGAGCAAAAAACAAATTATCGCGGAAGGCCAGGCCAGGCAGACAGGGCAGATACTCACTAGCAATCGAGAATATTTTAAAACTCTCCTATGAGCAACCTAAGCACGCATGCTTCTGTTGCTCATAGAAACAACAGAACGCCAAATTACACCACATGGCACTCGACCGTGATTACTACCACCTGCTTACCATCCACGGCTGTTGATCTCTCTGAACGAACTTCCCGCTCAGCACTCTGGACATCGCGTACCCTTTTCCACAAACTGCGGAAGGAGAAAGGGTGACATGCATTATACGTAAAATTTAACTGCTTACTATAAATGGTAAATGTCTCCAAGAACCAGAATATGCTTGCGGCTTCTCCACAACGTTAAATGCTTGCCTGAATTAAGGGTTCTGATGGGGGAAGGGAAACATTTCAGCTTTCTGGCATTTTTTGTCGAACTAGAGGCAGTTATTTCCAGTTTTAAGCACAATAAAAATATATATTAGTAGGCACAACACTATTTTACGTCGCATTCCTTATGTGTGAAGCATGGGCTTTAGAACACGATAAACTGTTCACACGAATTTCGCCGACACTTTGCAGGTGATCACTTTAAACAAAAAAGAAAGAGTAAAATCAAATTTTCGCGGAGTTTTCCAGACCCACACGACAAATACGGTACATATTCTAAACAATATTCCGCTTCGATGCATATTCAACGCAAAGTCAGTCACACTGCGAAGTTCGTCCAGTTTGGCAATAAACATATGTCCTGTCCGAAGCACTGCAGACAATCGCGCAGCTGTCGCTATTCTACGAGTTTCGTACAGAAATCTTTCCGCGGAAGATTATGAAACAAGAGAGCGTGGCTTCACGAGCAATCAGTATTTTTTTAATAGATATGTGGTGCCGCGTTGCGAAAGAAACTGCGCGCGCCTCTGTAAACGTAAACTTCGTAGACAGCAAAAATTGGATGCTGCTTTGGGTTAACATGTGGGGACCTTCTGACTACACTTGAACTCATAGAGGGGAGCTGCTAAGAGGTTACTACATTGGGCCGAAAAACAAAAAGAATTATTGTGTGCCTATAAGGCAGAACCCCAGAATTTTCAACATTCACATGCGTTGTGCAAAGACGTGCATCGTAAATTTTGGCTTAGAAAAGCAAAATTTGACGTGTACCTTGTCGTTACGCAATCGCCCAAAGACAAACGCATTGAAGTCCATCGAAAAACAATGATCGTAATCGAAAAACATTTCACTCGGCGCGGAACTCAAGTGCTACACCACAGCAACACGGAGGGACACAACGTCTCTAGCGGCGCTTGAGGCCAGAAATATTTCGTAGTGGTAACAAAATAACTTTACAAGGGAGGCTGGTATAAAAAAAATGACATCGGACTTTTCGGTAGCTTCACACTGGATGTTGGTGGTTTGCACAAAAACAATTTCCAGTCGCATGTTGAATCCGCAAAACATCATTACCTTTGTTTTGTCAGGTTCTCTCTAGAGACAGATATGAATCACGAAAAAGTTCTTGGAAGCGCTTCAGTTTAGCTGAAATTTTGGACGTATTTCTTGAATATATATTAGGTGATATTTTCTTTATAAATTTGCAGCTGTAGTTTTGAAAGATACTTGTGCATGGCTTTACCATTACGTTGTGGTAGCACACGATCTACGATATAAGACTGGAACATTAATTCACGTCGCATGTTGCATTTGATCTCCGAAGTAGTGCAAGAGCATGGAACGCAGCTTGGCTTCTCGTAGACTCCAACTATAGGCCCTGATTGTTCTAGAACTATACCTAAAAAACTGAGAGAATTTCAACATACCAAAATATAGCCGTTATTTTCACTGGCGATGTACCTCTACGAAACCCAGAGGGACTGAATACTTCATCCGAAGGAGTCTTTTTATTGCGGAAGAAAAAAAAATGCGCGCGTAGTAACAAACAGTTCGTTTGCTAGAACATTTCCACAACCACACGGAATTATACAGCGTGCAAAAAAAGTCAGAGCACTGCGCGACACATGCTGCACAAACAAAGCGTAAGCTGAAGGAGCGGATTCATGGGAGACCATCGTAAACTGCTCGAGGACGGCAACTGCAAGTACTGAATATACGGAAAGTAGGGTTTTAATTTGCATACACTTACTGAAACTGACTCAGGTGGGCTTTATGATTGGAAAATTAGGTCGTGAACTACAATGCAGCGGGGCACTACAGGCACTTCGTTATTCATCAATGCAAAGTTCAAACAACCCTTGGTGTGAAAAGAGGGGCATTGTGTACTGGATACGAATAACACGCCGAAGTCTTCTTGCACGCGCTCTATGAACCAGGCGTTGTGGGGATTCTCTGTATTTAAGCTGAAATCACCCATAACAATTGAGGACCCATTACATTAAGAAACGAAGATCTGTATCAGAAAGTACGTAATCTTCCTATGTTGAGCCCCTCATGACGCATACACTGGGGCCACCACAACACCCTTGGACTTAAGCACTGCCCACACGTCGGCAAAATGTACGTCCGTTGCTCCTAAGTGTTGAAATGGCGAACACTCTTTTCCTCGTTCGTATATCGCCACACCCGATGCCCAGTGCGCACCTCTAGTTGCTGATACGACGTACCTATAGCTGGTGGTTTCCTGTGGAAGACCCCCTGTCTAAGAGAAAGAGAGTAGGGGCACTCGCATTACGTTGTGGTCGTGCATGACGTCAAGCCTGTATGCAGCCAGTGAACGTACTTTGAGCGAGCAGATGGGGGCAAATTGGTGGGGTTGATCCAGCAGCACAAAGCAACGCTTCATGATTGTGTCAAGGCGATGTTGTTTACGAAATTCGTCAGGCAGCGCTCGACCTGGATTTTGGGTGGCGTGGTCATGGCGTGGTGAGTGTTGGTGATGTGAAGGCCCTAAATGGAAGTACCTTGACTCAGTGCCACGCACACAAGTTTCGGGGGGTGACGCTAGTGGTACTCGTGAATGACGCTAGTATACGTGCCGCCCTAAGCCTAATGAATTGTTATTGCTCTAGCCTGAGCAACGGGAAACTGTGTGCGGTAACAAGTAACGCCAACTTTACGGTCCAACGTTGTGATGACCGTGCGTTGTTCGATGGGCACCCACTCGGGGCGAACCGCTCTTCCGCCTGCATTGCGGAACGGTGCCGCTTTTACCCATGCCAGCCTTCCCGTGACACCACAGTCTAAATTGAGCCACAGTCTTTTGGTGAGTCCCAACTTGTCTACTTCAGTGTAGGCGAGATTCCCAACCGCACCCTTGACCCGCCAGTCCATTACGTCTATGTTGACCTTGTCATAACTTTGACTGCATACTGAATCTAGATTTTGTACAAATGTCACTTATAACGTGACACAAATTAAGTGCCTTTACTTGGTCACTTAGTCCTCCCTGCTTATTGAAATGGGATCGTAATGAATATTGAACTTTGCTATAATGAAAATAGGTGCGGACATGCTTATTGACAAAATTTATTTGGCACGCAATGTCAAAAATTATTGAAATGTGGTTGCTGCTTGTATCCGAGGTGATAGCAGATCAGAAAAACATGACACAACCCGGAATGGAAAAATTCAGGTCTAGCACCGAACGCGATTTGCCGGATACATAGGTTGGTGTTCCCGAATTTACACATTTAATGCCATTTCATGAAGTCCAATCTAACAATCGTTTGCCACAAGAATCGGACCGATAGCCCCAAGACACATGGTGAGAAGTAAGATCACCAGCTATGATTACATTCTTTCTGCATGCTGCAACCGCTGCATCAAGAGAACCTGTACTTACACATCCTGTAGAAAAATTAACATTGACGGTCGGAAATGGGGCGCAACCAGGCAGCATTACCTTCAATGCTAGCATCTCGCTTTCTGCAGAGAATGTATGGTGACTAACCTTAGCTGTATCCCAAATTTTTGATGAGATGAAAAATACTAAACTCCCTCTACGAGAAGGGCGACCCTTACGAAAACTATGATAATTGTTTAAATGAAATATCTGTAGATAATCATTTTTCTTGCTAAACAATCAAATCAGGAGAAAGTTCTTCACAAAGGTATACCAAATCAGTGGCTTCAGCAAAAAAGGAACTACAGTTTCACTGCAGGACGTTTCAGGTCCCTATGTTGACGATATTCCGGCAGTAATACCTGCCGTCTGTAAAAAACTATCTTTTAGGAAATTAGCCTTTGATAGATTGTCATTTCGACTCTTTTTAGCCCATGGTCTATGAAGGATAGAAGTTCGAGCATCCAAATTCATGTTCTCGATGTTTTGAGAACCGGACTCGCAACTGTTACCACCCTCGCGTTCGACATTATATGCGGAAGGTTCTGTTTCGTCAGCACTGCGGTGCGAGGTCTCTGCCCATAGGCCTTCATTCATATTCTCATGAAAAGCTTTACTCTCAGAAACAACACTTGGTGGCGCAGCAAATGGCAAATGTTGTGACATCTGAGCAGTGAAAACTTGCTCAATAGTCCCAGAAACGTTAGAAAAAAGCCTGTCAAGTGCTTTTGCCATTGCTTTCTCCACAGGAGCTGCTACAACATCACGAAGAGATGCATTCATAAGCTTTGAGTGACGTGCAGCAGCTTCAGCGTACCCACACGATTCCTCTAATACTATAGCCCAAGCATCACGACGCGGACATCGCTTCCTTTCTATAACTCGTACAATTTTAGGCTTTTGGACCATCGCAGAGCATTTCGAGCAGTCCTCAGGGTGGGAGCATTCACACAAGCAGCATCGCTCACTCTGAGAGGGACATGTCTTAGCACCATGGCATTCTCTGCAAATGTTGCACCGACGCTCTGATCTACCTCCCTTAATGTTGTGGCCGTATCACCAACACTGAACGCATTGCAGTGGGCGGCGAGAAAGTGCTTCAACCCTGTATATTAGAGACCATGCCTTGATCTCTGAGGGCCTGGTTGTACCTGCTGAAGTGATTATGATCGAATTTGTGGGGACTCCTTGATTTTCAGAAGCTCGTGAACATCGGTAGACGGATCTGGCACCTGCCGTGGAAAACATCTGCAGCACCTCGGAAGCACACAGACTCGCGTCGACTACTCGAACTAGCCCCTTAACGCAAGCTAGATGAGCAGGAATTAAAAGGCTCACCGGGTGATTCGTGAACATTCCACAATTCAGAAGATCGGAGACACAGGTCTCTTCGTGCGAACGACATAGAATACCCCATCTGCCGGATTGGCGGACATCAGTTATGCTCTGGAAGTGCGGGGTAGCTTTCCGCAGCTCTTGAATTGTCTTTGGATTTTTCACTCCGACGAATCCCCCATTGGTCGGCACTAAGGCAACTGGAACGCTGTGAATTCCACTGCGCAACAAAGCCTCTATGGAGATATCACTAGTGATATCACTATCAGGATATCAGGAAGCAAGCGAATACGCATTCTGAATGCATGCTCTGAAACCTTACTGATGAGTTCGGCAATATAAAAACATTTTAGTATAGGTACATCAGAATGGAGACTTACGCTCACTGTTTAATGTGCACATGGGGTTGCGGTAAGCCTGCAAGGAAAGCATCAATAAACAAATGAATCACGCGATGATTCTAATGAATGTGCTGAGTGCGAACTAAACATTCAGCATGAACACAGAAAACACTGATGTGCTGTGGTAGGACAGCAAAATTTACAGCTGTGCGTTTTTTATAGGTATAGAAAACCACATTTTACGTGCCGCATGGGGGACATTCTCCACAATTACCGTTCCATAATGAAGCAATAGATTGCTCATCCGGTCTTCTGAATATCCGAGGTTTATCGTCAATTACATTTATGGATTTACTTATCATTATCTTAGCTGCCGTTTTATTGTGTCTGGCAAAAACCTTTACTTGTAACGTATGAGTTATCATACGGCGAAGTTTGTTTAGCTCACTGGTGGTGACTATTTTCCACCACCTTACTCTGTAGTTATTGCTCGGCGCATGAGACGCTTAGCGTATCCAAAATTTATTTATTCGTGTAGTCAATTCTACAAAAAAATAGCCTTCTCTAGTAAGATTGCACGTGAAGTGAATGATGTCCTGAATTATTGAATATGCCCGATGACCAACAATTACGCTAAAATGCGCCACGGGTGATATAAAACTAACGAACGCACATGACCTGTGGTATTATGGTTTGACGACCGACTGCTGTGCTCGCCGCTATGGCTTGGGCCTGAGTATCGGATATATTTAGGGTCTTTCGTTTTCGGGAAGAACCAAATTTGTCCCCAATGTTAGCCTTTCCTAGAGGACAATAACAAGTGCAGGTCTTACAAAACTAATGAATGCTGCACACATTTCGTGAGCAAGGTGTCAGGATACATTATATTATAAATTTTATTATTCGATAGATATATGCGTACATGCACCGTTTTCTCTTAACGCTCACGGTAGAACCGGCATAAATAAACATACTGCTCATTTAGTGCCACCCACTCTTGAGTGAACCAAAGCTTTTTCCCCCCTTGTACAGCGAAGCTGCGTTCCCCTAAACCCCTCCCCCCCCCCCCCCCGCTCCGGGCATCTGTCGGATCCGCAGGCAAAAACTCAACTAATCACAATGGGAAGCGTGCGCCACTTGGTTCCTTGCAACACCACCACGTGGCGCTCCCCTCAACGCATCCGTTGAGGCGATCAAGTTATAATTGCTCAATATGAAATTGGTTTTCCACAACGGCTTACAAATATGGAAGATAATAAATCGGTTGCTTGAGTACTCAGATATTTGTTCAGGAAAAACATTGATTCCCAGGGGAGGAATAGAACTAGGAAGCTTACCAGCAGATATGCGACCGGTACAGTGAGTGACATAGCAAAGAAAGACGTCAAACGCAAAGTCAGAAAGGCTAAGAAAACCTTATGAATGGCGGAAATGGAAAAGAAACTGGCTTTGAGAAACTACCTACGAGAAAAGAACAAAATCAGGAAGGAAGCATTTTATGATAACTAAAAGGGTAGCTCTACTTTGGAAGCGAGATCAGGATGCCTCAGAACGCGTACATATAAAGCGAGCTATGGCAAGGAAGAAGAACCGTGTGCATGCTGCGGTAAAGCTAAGGAAATGATAGAACATGTTTTATTAAAATGTGAAGATATCTACAGGGTTGTCGGTTTAGGCTCCTCTGGTCTCCTTAAAGCCCTTGGGATCCGCGACAGCAGAAGGAAAGTAAACATGTCAGCTGTAGAAATTAGTAAGAGGCGATTGGACGTTTGGTGGCCGAAAAGTAGGGAAATCACAGACAAAGAAGGCGTACGAAAACAAAGTTCCCAATAGTTGTTAAGAAAGCTTGATGCTGTGAATTCTGTTTCTTTTTCTTTTTAATATACGTAAGACATTTGGCAACATATAAACAAGAGCCGGGTGGCCAACCCACCGCCACGTTTCCCAGGAAAGGCTCATGGCATCCATCCATCCATCTACCCATCCATCCATCCATAGGCGAAGGTGAGCGCGGTGGCGAATAATATAAAGAGGGAAATTAGAGGGGAACATCGGCAAGACAACACGAAGGCAAGTGCCTTGCTATTTCGGTCTTGAGCTGGTTGCCTAGCCATAAGCACATACCGGAGCAAATATTCACAGCTAGACGACGCATGTGTATGCTGCAGCAAAAGCCCCGTAAACATCCAGCACGTCCCAATGGAATTCACCGACGATTATGGGAAATTTCAGCGCAGCTGTATACTTTTTCATTCCGCGATATATTGACTGGCGCGGACAGTCTGTCTCGTGCAGAGCGTTCCAAACGGAGCGAAATGTGGCCCGACTGCCTCGCTAATCGGAAGATCGCGAGATGCGGCGCGTGGCTGACGCGTGGGCTCAATTCACAGCTGGCGCTGCACACAGACATCCTCTCATGCAGCGCTTTGGTGAAGAGACGACGCGTAGAGTGCCTCGATGCGCGCGCCCCCGCAAACAGAGCAAAGGCAAGCGAGCGTATCGGGGCATGCTAACGACGTGCGCTACCTTGGAGCCAAACTGTAGCCACCGTCGCCGTGGTCCGTCTTGCGCGGCACTATACGCTTCTCTTCTCACACCTTTCGCCGTACTCCCTTCTTCAGGTTTCCGCCTCTTGGTCCCACAGCACCCTCCTTCTCCGCTTCCCTCCTCACGCTATCTTCGCTCTCGCCGTCTTTCATCGCCCGCTGCGCTCCTCATCTTTCGCTGTGCTCGTTTGTTCGGTTATGAGGTACAACGCCGACGCTCTCAGCAGGAACGGGCGCCTAAGGGAGGCGCTCTGAAATCCAGAGACCACTCAGCACACCTAGGAAGCGCACACCTTCATGAAGCGCTTGGATTTAAAATGGATGGAAGCATCAAGCCACCAGCGATCGAGATAAGCAAAAGATGGTTGGAGTGTTGGTGACAAAGAAGCAAGGAATATAATTACACGACCGCATCCGTTAGAGGCCGAGGTGTTAGTGCAAGGCAGATGGGGATGTTTGGAGGAGGAGAAAACGAATAAATGGATGCGTACAAATTTGCTAGAATGTAAAACATGTACAGCATACCTGAGTAACTCAAGCATCCTAAATGAATTTGTCACCACCCCATGTCAAAGTAAATGTCAGTAACTCATCATCATTATCATCATCATTTCCGCAGCAGCGCCGGCTCCGGCCGTGCCGGGGAAAAAGAAAAGGAGAACCAGAAAGCTCGCCTTCGCACATAGCGTTCGCTGCCAGCGTTTCCAGGTAAAGATTACGGTTTCATAAGCTGCAGTTGCAGGGACGCGGCAACTGTTGCATACGAAGCTGGGAGTGACGTGACCACACTTTCATATGTAAAAGAATAACCCGCCTAGAAACACATTTCATTTGTGTTCTGATAGCACTATGGATAGACTACGTATAGTTAGGACTCCCGAAGAGCTGCGTCAACATGGTAAGCGGCGACGGAACAGCAACGTCATAATGCACAACGGCGTCGCGCTCAGGCTAGGCAGAGCCAGGTTCAATGCTACGTCACATTGGTCAGTCGGATCAGGTGACACAACATCTTCGCTGGCCAACAACCTTCACAGCTTGGATTGGAGCCTTTTTGCAGTTGCCACTTTTATATAAATGGTGCATTGCATTGTATTTCCAGCACGTGTATACGGCGGTAAATCGCTACGCATCGACTTAACAAAACGTTGCTCTCACTCTGCACTACCTAACGACGCCAGCTTGCGACCTGCGAAGTGGCGTCACTATCGTTTGATATATGGGAGAACGAACCTAGCAACTAAATTATTGTTGTTGATGCACCGTAACGGATAGGCAATGCAATGTCAGGGCTCCCGAAGGAGGAGCCTGAATGCGACGAGCGCGAAAGAGAAAAGAAACGGCAGTACGACCAGCGGCAGCGTGTTGCCTCTGGCCGCATTGCCGTGCAATTCGAACACAGAAGTCCGCATGTCCACGTTCTGATTTGGTTGAATATTGCGCCGATGGAGAAATTGAGCTATAAAGCATTGCATATCCCCTCAGCAGTTGTAGTGGTGGTGGTCAACAGCTTCGTTGGACGTCCACTTCCACAGGGCTGGGATGAGGTTTCTTTTCTCGTTTTTTTTTTGTTAAGATGTTCGTTTATATAACAATGTCTGGCAATGAGGATTTCTGGAGTTCAGTTCTTTATATGATATGTGAGAATATCTCTTTGACATTACGTGTTCCCGTGAGTAATCTCGCTTGGTTAATTGTAATGTGCGTGTCCAAAAGCAGACCGACGCTTGTGTTAATTAAGTGTTTAAAAAGTTACGAAAAAAAAAGATCCCTGCACTTACAGCTGCCAGCAATGGTGGCACCCACCAAAGCCATGTTCCCCTAAGTCAGACAAGGATTGACTAGATTTCCCTACATTTTTTAAACGATATTCGACACACCATTATGACTTTAGGGTATTTTTTTCCTTTATGCGAGAAGACTGCAAATTTTTATATAAATATAATATTAAGCTCAAATGAATTTGTTTAAAGGAAATGAGACTGTGCTGTAGCTGGAATGACCAAGGTAAATATACGCGATAACGAAGCTTCCATAGAAACCCATTACGTTCAAAACACGCACGTTTATCGATGCTTCATGGGACTTAGCGCCATCTGTCTGTCGATGGAACACTTCCGGCGCTAGGAAGCCTAATGTGATGCTATATCGGTTAAAAACAGAAGTAACGTAATTTTTTTTTCTCAGAGGGGCGAAATTTCTTGTGGCAGCGTGCCATTGGAGCTGTATATTAAAGCTCCCTGCAATTCGACTCGATTGCCGTTTCGGGCTTCCAACGCCCAGAGCGATGCAGCATAGGGTCAGCCGTACGGGCGTCAAAATCGCACCACTGCACGGAACATAATTTCTTTGCAGGCCGACGAAAGTTTTGCGTGTAGAGTGCTGGTCGCCTCGTCGGACGTCAAGCTTTTCGGCCAGCGCTACCGAACGAAAGCAGCCAGAGTAAACAATTATTTGGTGGTCGTAACTAACCACTTTTGGCTGAAGACGTTAAGAGACGACGAAACTACCCGCGCTATCAGAATTCAGGCAAGCGTTGACAAGCAACACCACGGGACAAAAGAGGGGGGGGGGGTGCGTGTTGCAACAGATGAACATTACGAGCGCGCCTTTTTGTACACTTCAAGAGCTGCATTGCATTGAAAGTCACAGCCGCATCAACGCCTCATCTTTATAGTGGGCGCTGAAAAAGCGGTATTTATTAGACATTTCCTCTATTGCATAGAATAAGATAAGGTGTCTGTTCTTTCCTTTCCTCTCGTATATAAAATTGATTGGGAATTTTATTTTCGTTGAATGAATGAAACAGTGTCTCACCTAAACAGAATAAAACCTTTTCCTTCACAACGTTTTTTGCCTCCTCACTCGCGCTTCCATCGATGCTCCCATAAGTACACTTGCTGATGTCGGTGACCATTGGCTCTGAATCGCTTTTCGGCCGAAGTAACGCGAGCCATTTGCAGAGGCCCTCGAAAGTATCAAGCCGAAGGGGAGCGTAAATAAGCGAAGGCTCTGCAAAGACTGGCGAGGTATTTGATGCGTAACAAAGCGAAGATGGTGGCGAGGTAATTGAGGGGACGACGAGATGCACGCGACCGGGAAGCGCGAGCAACAAGAACAGCGACGCACCACCGAAGAAGAACGGTGGGTCAAGCCAACGGCTGCTGAAGAGGCCGCCGAAAGCAAGCGGCGCCGATTGGAGAACCGTCACTCGCGGAACGCAGATGCATACCTTCAGAAGAACTTCGTCGAAGACGAATTTGCTTGGATGTGTCCAGATCGTACGTCATCAGCATGTGAGGACAACCTCGCGCGAGCGTTTCCCAGAGAGGACGTGAGTTCGTGCGGGCTTTGCGCCACGTGCAAAGAAGAAATGATTAGCACTGGCCTAGATGATCACCGAGGGTGGTTCCTGCTGTAATTCTTTTTTATGCGAAGCATATTACGAGAGCTCAACCCAGCTCCTCAGGCGCGGCGGTGTCGCCTTCAATACCACGTGACACCGTGACGTCACGACAGGGGAGAAACGGGGCTCCAACTCGTGCCGTCACTCGCGGCGTCGCGGCGGTATATAAGCAGCTGCGCTTGCCTCTGCTAGCCTAGCTAGCCTCTGCTAGACACTCACGAGGTGAGATGCCTCCTGTAGACAGAGCTGCTCGTTGGAATGAGAAGCGAAGGTTGCGGCGTGCTACAGAGACTGATTTTCTAGGTGGCTTTGGCTCAACTCTTGCAAGATGGGCTGGGTGGGAATCGAACCAGGGTCTCCGGAGTGTGAGACGGAGACGCTACCACTGAGCCACGAGTACGATGCTTCAAAGTGGTACAAAAGCGCGTCTAGTGAATGCGGTGTTGCCTTAGAAACGAGCTGTTTCTAAGGCTCAGGCGTGCGTCACTTGCTCAGGCGCACATTTCATTGCCGCGCCGAACGCTGCGTTGATCGACGCTCACCGCGTCCAATGCGAGGCGCGTAGTCGCTGCGCCGTAGCCCATTGTCTTACACGCCTTGGCGGGTCGACAGGAACGCTGTCGCGTTCCACTCTTGAAGGCGAAGCAGAGTAACGCATGAGTGGTTTCTTCGTCTAGCCGACCTAAATATAGCCAAGCAACAGCAGTTCACCAGGCTAAACAGTGGTTCAACAACTAAAATAAAGGCTAGTATGCTTCGCATCCTGCGAAGCATCCTGCGAAGCATCCTGCGCTTAACCTTAGCTAAGCCACAGTCATTTTTTTCTGGATATGGTAACCAGGCCTGTCCTACAGAATATAAGAACGTCGCAAGAGTGTGCCACTTCACGACACCAATATAAAAGGTGTGCTGAAATTCTTAGCGGATGCCCTGTACTATCCAAAGCACCACTACGCTAACACGCCTACACGCAATTTGCAGTAAAGCACGCACATACGCTGTTAATTACTTTTCTTTTTTCCATTTCGAAAATCCGTCAAACACGTCACCAAGATGACTCAGTCATAACTCCGTCAAGGTTTCTCGGCCTATGGGCGGTTCCAGGGTAAAAGGACACTAAAGGTAAATGTTAAGTCAAGCTTAAGTGATAGATTAGGTTGCTAGATCTAGGTTAAAATACCTAGATCTAGGAAAATTAACTAGAGGTGATAGCCACTGGATGACAAACAAAAAAACCGCCGATTTTCCCCGTTGTCATGGCAGAAAAAATACACGCTGATCATTCCCCAGTTTCCCTCTAAAAAAATATAACACCTGCTTATTGCACTACCCAATTTAAGACATATAAAACCACAACTTACGGACCCTACTTGCACTCCTCCGCACAGGTATTGTCGTTGTGCAGCGTTATCATTAATTCTTTCAAATACTACTGGCACGACGCCACCTTGGTTGTTCCATTGCCGTTGAAATTCATCGTCCGAGTCTCGTCATGCCATAGTTGTCACGCCATCCTCCTTATACTATTGTGGTCATGCCGTAGTCGTCACGTTGTCGTTTTACCATCGTAAATTCACCCATCCCTTTCATTCATTCAACCATATTGCCATCTTTTCGTTGTCAATATACTACCTTCATCGCTTCATCGACCTCGTTATTTTTTGTCATTCAATCCTAATTACGCTGTCCTTATTCAATCATGATAATCCCTCCGTTGTGATGCCATCCTCGGAACTGCGTCGTCGTCAGTCGATACCATGCCTTGGCCCTCCTATCGCCGTCGTCATGCCATTGTGGTCGTGTCATCTACCTCACGCCAGACCCGCCGTGGTTGCTCAGAGGCTATGGTGTTGGTCTGCCGAGCACGAGGTCGGGGGTCGAATCGCAGCCACGGCGGCCGCACTTCGATGGAGGCGAAATTCGAAAACACCCATGTACATAGATTTAGGTGCACGATAAAGAACCACAGGTGGTCGAAATTTCCGGAGTCCTCCACTACGGCGTGCCTCGTAATGAGAAAGTGGTTTTAGCACGTAAAACCCCATTATTTAATTTTTTTTCCTCACGCCAGCTTCGACATTTGGCTCTAGTCGTGGCGTCATCGTAAAACCATCATCCTCATACAGGCTTCATGATGCAGTAGTAGTCACCTCATTGTCGTCCTACACTCGTCCTCATCCCATTGTGCTTCCGCGCTTGTTACGCCATCGTTATCATTTCGTTGTGAACAGTCGCCATTATGTAACCACTGTCATAGCATCGCGGTCATGCCATCGTGGTCGTGTCATTCTGGTCTTTTCACTTTCGTCATGTGGTTCCCGTCATACCACCGTCATCAGTTGTCGCCATCCGATTGTTCTCTTGTCGTTGTCTTGGTGTCGTCGTATGCCATCGTTGTGACGAAGAATTGTCATTTCACTGTCGTCTGGCCGTCTTCATCGTACCACCTCTGTAGTTGCATAGACGCCAATTGTTCGTCATTCCATCGTTGTCACTCCATCAGCGTCATGCAGCCGCCACGCTCATGGGCGGCCTCGGAAAGCGAGTAGCATAACAAATTTGGACGTTACCAGAGTATGTCGCACATAGCCGAAGCAATGCAGGTGTCACAGTGACTACTACAGATATTAAATAAACGTGACTTCCAAAACACGCTACGTCGCTACGCTGCTCGAACGCTAATGGCGTTACCATCGACAGTCATTGAGAGATGAGTTCTGCCACAATTTTTCAGAAATAGGTATCATCGTGTCAGAATCACAAGCATGGCGGTTTTTACTGCGCGTCGCTCGCCTTCACCATCTCAAAATTAAGTGCTGATCAAGTGGAAACAGGACTTTGCAACCAGCCTACGAAGCTCCTCCAAGCGGGCTATTCGGGAAAATTGGTAGTGCCTCTTTCAGAAAACGTGATCCGGAAATTGAAAAGTAATTAAAGATGCAAACATTCTTGTGAAAGGTTATAAAGATAGGATGACATGCGTCCATAAGATGTAGCACAGCAATAAGGGGGAAGCGAAGAGGTGGGTTCAACTTTTCCCTGCACCTGTTCGCCACATTTGCGTCCAAGACTTTCGTGCAAACAGGACAGGAGACCTTGGCGAGAAACGGGTGCAGCGGTGCGTAGAGTGCTTCTTCGGAATAATGTTTCTTATTATTCTTACCTGTGGTGAAGGCTGGATGAATCAAATCAACAACCAGGTTTATTTGTGTAAACCAAAGAGCACCGGCGCATGCAAGGTTCATAAAAGAATATATTTGTACGTACTATATCACTATGAAAAACGCAAAGATGCGCCACAGCTTAGCCACATGATTATATTATCCATCAGCAGCAATTCAATGGCCAGCAAATTTTTGCACGGAAATTGCTAGCGTCTGTGGTAAAACGGAACTCGACTTCGAGTTTCAGCAAAGCGTTCGTAGTGAGATTTTTCCTAAACTATTTCGATGTGCTACCTTTGTATTTCGAGAAATAATTACCACTGCAGCAAACTCTCTTAATAATGTTAAATTCACACTCCTAACGGACGGCTTTTTGTGAAAAATTGATCTCATCTATCTCATTTTAAACTTCCCTCAGGCGATATTCCATACTAAATAGATTACACTCCGTTACAGAACTTCCGCAGTCTGGCATGATTGTGCACAATGTGTTAAGTTATTTGAGCTAATAACAATACTATTACGGTGGCGTTATAGTTATACTAACAATGGGAATAACTCAGTGGTTAGAAACTTCCCATGTCACTACATCAACAGCTGCAGAGCTAGCGGCTGTCCGCGACGCGCTTTATGTGATAAATTCTGAAAGTCCTCGAAAATTGGCAGTCTTCTTCGATTCAAGGCCCGCCTTACAATGTATGCAGTTGCTTCTCCGAGATGGAACTCACTATCAGCTCAAGTGCCAAATCGTGGAACTTGTCCATCACTTGAGAGAAAAAGGACACATTATCTCTTTTCAATGGATACCAGGCCAATGCGGTGTCATTGAAGATGATGGCGCAGACAAGGCAGCTCCGACGTCACAGAAGACCGCTGCGTCCCCATTTCTCTTTCAAGGACCGACGCTGCGAGACAACTTCGCATTCTTGCACGCACGCTCTCCTTAGCAGAGTAGAATACCGCACATACAAGACGCCCCAGACTGCACAGAATAAACCCTTCACTTTAAGTCAGACCTCAGGCCGGACTGCATCGATGCGAAGCATCTGTTTTGTGTCGATTGCGGCTGGGAGTTGTCTTCACGAAAGCTTACTTAGCACTAATTGGAACGGCTGATAGTCCTGCATGTGATGTTTGCAGATGCGAGGAGAACATTCGCCATTTATTGTGCTACTGTCCTCAATTTGAAGCACAAGTACAATCTTTGTCCTATACAATGAGGAAACTAGGTGATCGTCCTCTTAGCGAACAGGCAGTAGTATATATATATATATATATATATATATATATATATATATATATATATATATGTTCTACTACTTACATGTTGAGCTGCCAAGTTTTTTGTATCTTTTGGCAGTATAGCTACTTCAACAATATATATTCATAAATTTCCTCAAGATAAAGTGTGCATAATGTAGTTCATACCGGGATCGTAGTTTTCTATTCAGAAAGACTTACCCATACTAAACCAGGGCCTTCTGCCGCAAAGAACGAGAATAGTAATAGCCCTAAAATGGCTACAAAGCTGAAAGGGCGAAAGGTAGTGAGCACCATAGCGAAGTAGCTTGCAACCTTGCTTGGCGCTGAAAACTTCGCCTTTTCTGAGGCCAGTCAATTACATGCAAACGGAACTTAATCCCGTGCTGCATCCCCATACGGTCTACGCACTTTGTTCATGTTTTCGTAAGATCCTGCAATCATCTGCTTTCATCTTGTTTTAATTGAGAAGACAAAGATCTGTATGATTTATAACAAACGACAGCTGGTAAGCGACGACCATGCACGTTTTATTACCTTTCTTTGCACTTCTCGTTCCTAATAAACCCTTTTTCACAAACGTGCAGTCAAGCGCGTTTGTAAAAGCAAGCATATGTTACGACGAAAGACTAACAAAATTTACACAAGAAACAAGGATGCCACATGTTTCTTCATTTTGAGCAGTTATTCACGGATGTTATCATAGCACAGCTTACACATTTCTTGGTGTTCACACGTGTATCTTAAGCGCTTGTCCAATAAATGTGTAGACAAACGCTAAGAGCTTTCATACCAGTGCAGATGATTTCCAGGAAGATACAAGTATATTATTCCTCCCATATCGGCCTATCGGCCAACCATGTGCCCCTTATTCTTTTTTTATTGCCATTAGCATTTCAGGATACCACGCACACTCTTCGGTATCTATCAATATTTATGCCCATCGATCTGTTGGTCTATGCCTGTAGCAGTGCTCCCGCCAACTTAGGGCACAGGGAAGAGCTGTGAATTTGGTTAGTTGGTGTGTATTCATTTTTCTCGCGTTTAGTAGTGTAAGACGAAAGGGACGGAACAAATACTGGATCTGAAGCGGCGGACACGAGGTCATGCAGGATTCACAGAATGCTGTCACACAATTCAGGATTTATTTTTGTTTCCGATGAACAATAGTCGTACAAGGAAAGGCTCAGTCAGAAGCGGATAGTTCGACAAGTCTCCTTGTAACGCTGGCTCCTGTACAGAGTTTTTTTGTTCGAGCAGCATTCTGTACATGTTTTTATGTTCATCTGACTTCTTCGTCATTATTTCGTGTTTTCTCCGCTGTCTCACCTCGTTTCCGCTTCATATCAAGTGTTCGTTTCGTCCCCGTTTCGCCTTGCAGTACTGGGTACTGGGTAGGTCATAGTCTAATCGTTAGAGAACTGCGCTGCTATGATGAAGGAACTTGGATGAAAACCGACCATCGGATCAACTCGGATCACTGAGTATGTGCCACTCAGTGTGTACCTCCCTTGAATCTCGGCATAGATCACAGACGACTCATTGGCCAGACTGTTTCACTATGAAAGAATGCAGGGCACAAAGCAGAAACAGAACTCAGGTCGCCCGTTCTTAAATCAAAGTTTCATTTTGTACACGTCCATTTCTTTCCGAGTAAGCTTACCTGTATGCAACTGCAGCCCATATCTGACATTAGATTTTATTTTCCAGTCGTGTTTTCTTATCGGGCGTCAATGTGAACAGCAAAGCCCAGCCACGATGGCAGCACCATGGCATACGAGCTCCTAGCCCCGTTCGAAACGACGACAAATTACAAAAAGTTTGTCAAGAAAAATACCTCGCTCAATAACGACCACCCCGAACACGTCCCATTGGGTGAAAATCACTTTCTTTATATTCGTTTATCCGATAAGGCTATCCTCAGTTGCGTTGAAATAAGTGCGGAGCACTCCTTTTCAAAAAATATCCTTATTTGAAAAGCCATGCAGGTGCGAGATTTGCGAGATGGCAGTGCATCCCCGAACCATTAAATTGTTGAGCTCGATACATGCGTTGCATTCTAGGAAGTCCTTTACATATAAAATTCAGGATATATTTTCGTTTCCGATGAACAATAGTCGTAGAAGGAAATGCTCAATCAAACGCAGATGGGTCGACAAGTGTCCTTGTAACGCTGGCTCCTATCCCGATTTTTGTTCGCGCAGCATTCACTACATGGTTTTACGTTTGTCTGACTTCTTTGTCAGTATTTCCTGTTTGTGCTAACATGCAAATAATAAGATGTCGAGGAACCTGCTGTCCTCTCTGATTTTATGTGTTGTACAGTGCTGTTTAGTCAAGTTTAATGTTAGATTTGTTCATCTAAATGTTACCCTAATACTAATGTTTTCCTCCACAAAACGCCATCGCGTGATGCCCCCTGCGTCGAGTAAATTGAAGTAGCGCCTACTAAAAAGGTTAAAGTTTTTTTTTCAACAAACGCATGCGCTCATGGTACAAAAGCAACACACCTATTTATAGAACCACCTATCTGAATTCCACCAGTTGCAGACAAGACGACAAAAGAAAGTTCCCCGGAGAGCGCGGCAGAATCTTCACCCACCTCAAGTGCTGTTAAGAAGCGTTCTATTGACGTCAGCTGCATCGTGCCTAATTGATGTTTATCCCTGCAGATATAGCCAGAATATGTGATACCAAAGCCCTTTAAAGTGGGATTTAAAGACCGCTTTGAAGCAATTTCAATTCTTTGGTAACTTCACCCAGCTTGCGATATGTCTCTATGTGTGTATGTATGCCAGCACCTAACATCTTTCGCCCCGACTTGGGTCACTGCGCAGTCTATGGTCAAATGCGCAGAGCATTGGGCTTATGGTACGACGCCACCGGGTGCAAAGCCAACCGCCGGACCAAGTTTGGTCACTGCTCTTCAGTGACTCTCTTTGACGCCAACTTAGGTCACTGGGCATGCGCTGCTCGGTATGTGCCGCCGAAGGCCATCCAAGCATTACTGAACTTTTTAAAAATTACAGGCCTGGATTGCAGACTTTGAGCTTCCCAAATTGCTTGCCATATTTTCTACATCTTCCTTCTATCGTCATCGTCACCCATCATGCACCTCTTTCTTCCCTCTTTCTTTCCCTCTTCCCCTTCCCCCAATGCCGAGTAGCTGGCTAGAGGAATATACCTCAGGCCGACCTTTCGGCATTTCGTATCATTAAACTTCTCTCTCTCTCTAGTATGTGCCGCTCTTCAACCGACCTCTGTCGCTTCAACTTGGGCAATTTTATATATGCACCTTATGCGACAGACGCACATTCTCCCTTGATTTTTCTTTGATTATGATGCCTGTACAAATACAAACTCTTAGCTTTAACAAAATCTGGTGCAAATATTTCAATATGCATACTTTGCCAACTGGGCTGAGGACACGATGTTTTCATGTTCTGCTCTTCTATGTACCCCTCGCAGAATGTTTCTTTTCTCTTATTGTTGCTGAGAGTTCTTGCATGATAGACACTTTTTTCGCCTGAGATACCTCATTGCTAGCGACAGTCGCTGTGTAATATCAGTATATTATGCTCCAGAAGAAGAATCGTCTACATTAAATATGTTCAAGCCATTTTACTAATTGTTACTATTTCATTCTGTAAATTTCCAATGGCGCTACTTCCAGTAGTACCTCATTGCAAAGTTCAACGTTATTCGTTACTGGCTATTTTTTTTTCTGAAACGTTCAGTATTGTTTCCTTTCTGATTCTCCTATTGTAGCTTCTGCAGGTACCTCCGCTACCATTACCTCAGAATTCACTTCGCAGCCGAACGACACAATCACGTTAAGGGGTGTGCTAATATTCAAATCTTTCAATTAATGAATCGAATAGTGTCCTATTGGATTCGGTCTTCCAATAAAATTGTCACTATTCGTAAGTGCGAATATTTTTTGAAAAGCTTTTCGAATATTCCAAAACACCAACTGCGCCCAATAAAACATAAAATTGGAGCAAAAGTACGGTAAATTTTCACCCCAGTGGGGATAGCATAGACACAACGCGAGACTCGTATAGTCTGGCAGGCTACATCTTTTAGGTATGCATACGTTAAAGGCTCTACCGCGATTATTCGCACCCTCTGAAGAGTCATTTGCATTCTTGGAAACTGCTTGTTCGCTCCCAATTCTCAATTTGTGTTTTAATGCGTAAGCATTCTTTGGCGAGTACCCCAGCAAAATCTGCATGTTATGCGAAAAGTGTAATGCCTTGTACCTGCACAAAAATGTGTAATTTTCGAGGTTAGGACATTTAATCGTTATGATACTGTAAATGCAGATAATTGGCAGCAACTGCTTTTTATGTAGTCCCAACTTTCTGTCTTGTCTTGTGTCTATGAGCCTGCTTACAATCTTCTACCGCTTGCTTTATTGTCTTGTTGCACCACTTACGTGGTTTTTCTTTTCACTCCAACAATGTTTTACTTGTGTTTGTCTTATCTCCTGCTGCATGACGTCTATCTGCTCATTGTATTTCAGCCTGCTGAAGGTAAATCCTCTATTTTTTCTGTGTGCTTTTTGCGATCTCTGCTATTTGCAATTCTTTAATTTTTAAGCATTCTGCTGCTATTGGTTTTTCTATTGCGTCCATGTCTTCCCCAAATATATCCCAAAAAGTGCATACTGTACTGCCTACTTCCCCTTTGCGACGTGACCTATCCATTACACTTATTACATCTGTCAACTATTATAAAGCTCTGTTTATCGCACAGACCATGCGCTATAGCCGGTGACAACCTAAGATTTAGAAGGAAGCTGCACTCACAAAAGCGCCGTGCACCTGTTCTTCACCTCTGAAAGAAAGCGGAACAAGCTGGACACCGACCACAGCTTAATTGCTTTGGTCGGCTAATGTAAATAACAGGCTAATTAAAAAATAGAAGCTACTTGTTTCAAGCTAAAGTATTATCTTTGGCTGAGCGGTGACATCAGGATCTCGTATAAAACGCGGCTAGACTTGAAGGTTTCATCATGAAACCAGCGACACAATGACCGATATGTACGGAGAAGAAACCTGTTTTATTTACGCGGAACCGCTTAACGTTGGGTAAATATGTCAATCTAGTTGGTTCACGCTCCTACGCAAATTATGCTCTAGTTGGACGGTGTGCATCCTTCTAATCATCATCATCAGCCTGGTTACGCCCACTGCAGGGCAAAGGCCTCTCCTGTACTTCTCCAACTACCCCGGTCATGTATGCATATAACAGTGTGCATATAACATTGTAATTCTTAGGCTGTCACCGACAATACAGAACCATTGTCATCACTCTATCCGTTTAAATCTTGCATGTGCGCGTTCATAAATCCTATTGATGTCGCCTGGCCCGATTTTATGACGACTTTATTATTGCTTCTTATATTATCAATGAATTCTTCATTTATCTCTGCTGCTACTACCTTTCCATAGGTAAGCTATTTCCAGCCACGCCTCTTTTCCTTCCCATATGCCACTAAACAATAGATGCTCCTTGCATGTATGTTTTATCCTTCGCCACTTAATACCTCGCCTAATTAAGCATGCCTACACGTCCGCCTTTTTTCATCCTGTCATTCTATTGCATCCTTCCCATACAAAGTTGTCAATAACAGGCGCCTGTTCCAAATCTTGTTACAAGCCATTACAAGGCATTTCTTTACATTACAAGCCAACTCTTATTACAAGCCAGCCCCTTGTGAAGTCAGCTAAGAAGAGTGTGTCTTCAAAATTGTGCGCGTCGCCGATATACGTAAGCAGCATCTGGCTGCTTTTGCCAGAACGCTACTAACGAAATTCGAAAATGACGAGCAAAAACAAACACACACACACGCTCGAGAAGAGGCCCACACAAAACAGATATTTAATAGCAACTGTTTATTTGAGAGAACAAGAACACTTATGTATTTACAGATTCAGGCGCACGCACAATATGACCACAATGAAATCGTACGAATGAGCGCATCGTCGTGCGTTCAGCGATTACAGGCGCTTTATCCAAGAACGCATTGTTACCAAGTGTCAATCAAACCATTCGCTGATGATAAATTTCCGTACGAGACCAGTCGCCTGTTTCTCAGGACCGTCTCATGAATGTGTCTTTTTCTGTGGTAATGCATTTCGTTTAAGTCTCTTATTTCAGCAACGTGATGGTTTATGGTGACACTGAACATATGGCAGCGGAAGTTGCCTTCCGGACGATAACATGGACGCGCTTAAAGAAGCCCTACGCGCCGCCACTATAAGTGCGCGTGTTCCAGACTCTGAAGCAAAGGTGTTTTGCCATGGCGCCTAATTTCTGTACTCTTCCTTGGTAGTTCTGTGTTTTGTCAGAATGCCGAAAACACATAAAAGCTTCCACTGAATAATGTTACCGTGAAAGTCGAGTGACTTTTCAGAAACTATTCTACTTCATCCGTTTGCTTTCTGTTATGGCGCCAGACCACAAGACACTCGATTCATCGGCTTCGTGTAGGCTATATAAGCGCATAAGTGGAGGGAATGCGGACACACGTCATCGTACCAATGACTTGCTGGTTGGATTTCCCAGTAGCGCCAGTACCGATTCGACAAGAACCATGACGTAAAGACTGTCTTGAGTTTTCTTTATTTTAAATATGGCACTATACTTTCTAAAGAGCACGGAGTGAACAATTACCTAGAGGCAGGTACAGAAACTTGTTCTCATAAACGACAGCAATCAGAGCAACTTGGTATGCAGAAAGGCGAGGATACAAAACACGTACACAGGAAACAGACGTATTCCCCGGCTCCAGCGATTGTGTTACCCTTTTCAGCCCTCTTCTGCCTCTGCTCTCTGCGCCTGCCATTTCGTACAACGCATTGTATTTATGCTATGGGTCTGCGTACTACAACTTCTCGTATGCAGCAGGTGACGGGAGCAGCACACCACATTAAACAGCTCTCGCGTCCTGGGTAACGTGGCCAGTTGCGGAAAACTCAAAATATGCTAGCCTCGAGTTAACACAGCACTGACGAATTGCTTAGGATGCCCTGGATCGGGTCATAGCTCCAATGAACAAATGTTTCCCGCTTACGCTTGAGATTCACAATTGCAAGGAGACACACCATTGGTAGCTATAGAGCTATTTCTAACGGTTAGTTCTAAGGAGAGGCTTCGATCTTGTCACAAAGAATCTTTCTGAAAAAAAAAAATACTAAGAACGGTTTTCTTTAAAGGAACGCCGCTGTGATATTATGTTATAAAAACAGAGTCCTAAACATCAGCTACAGATATTTTTAAAAGCATGTCAGTATAGATGTGTCTCCAGAAAGACTTCAAGCACAATAATATTCTCTATAAACGAACCAAAAAGCAGTCTAGCTTGGTCTAGCAGGCCTCATACATAGTGGTACATATATAGGGCATATGAAAAGGAGTATCTGTTCACGCGTATCCTGCATCCAACTCCTTCATCTAGCGTTTGTGTCCCACAAGAAGCTTGCTACGAATGTATCACTTGAGTTTTCTTGCAAGCAGGAAACAACACGTGTCGTTGCTTACGAAAGGAAATAAATTCCTATCTACCTCTGCTGTGAACTTGCTCCCGTGTGCCAAACGAAGGCTGGCCAATCTAGACAAATAATATGGCACAGCAAGCGCACGAACACTTAACGATCACACAATGTTGATTGTAGAAAGGGTCAGAAGAACTTGGACTCCGCCTAACGCCTCGCTTTGAAGTGACGACACAAGTTTGTAGTCACCTTCTCGTCCACAGCCACCAGTTCAAATAATTCGTACCCCACGTGACCCGCCTAAAGTGACGGATCATGTCGGAAGCCTTCTCGGCTATCATGATGACCGGGGCATTGGTGTTTCCCGACGGGATCTCGGGGAACACGGAAGCATCCACGACCCGCAGGCTGAGCACGCCTTTGACCCTGCGAAAGAGAATGTCCGAAAGAGAAATGTTATTGATCCTGCTAACCTTTAACGGCACAGTGCCGCATTGGTTCACATATGGTTGCTGCGTGATAAACTCCTAGACCTATATCCTTACTTGGCAAGGAATCATTATTCTATCTTTTCGCCTTTTCCTACAATCTCTCGTGGTAGATAAACCATATAGATGATTTTTGCATGCACTTCGGAGATCGTCATCGGACAGTCTCTACCCCTTTCGACAAGCCGTACTCCGTGATAAACATGGTATATCAGAGCTACGGTGTGTTGGCAGTATTGTAATTGTAGTTCATTTAAAATAAATGGCTCCAGAACCCACGAAACAGAGTTCCTAATCAGTACATAGCAGCAAAAGTATTTTACCTTTATTCATAAATTAACGCGCCTTCATTGCACCGCGTTTTCCTACAGGTGCACATGGGTTGCGTCAAACAGCGTCAACTATACATCTTCAAGACCCAATGTGACTTTTCATCAAAATGGCTGCATATCGTAATGTAAATACGATATGCAGTCATTTGGTTTTCAGTCATTTCTTTGCAGTCATTTTCTTGGCTGCATATCGTAATTACGTTACGATATGCAGCCAAGAAAATCTCCTGCGATTTGTCTCAAGTAGATCAAACGCAAATGGCTGTATATGCATGCATCACCATCTTCATATTCATCACCACATGCCGAGTGATATCAGTTGCAGAACAAAACTTTGTTCTGCGAAATAACTCGGTACCACACCAAGTACGTCAGTCTTGTGGTTGCTAACATTTGCGGTTTAATAGCTTCACCTTATTGTCTGTACGTTATTTCGCCCGTACTTGTCTTAGCACATAACCGACCTCTACATTCCATCCCTACTTTGCGGGACCGCCTTTTAAGAATGATAGCACGGTTCATATTGCTGCCTTTGGTGACCGAATACGTAACAAGCCTCGAGGTCAGATTTTCATATCGTAAACTGGGCTTCACTTTCTGCATATGCATCTTGTCTAAGCCAAAACGCCAAGAATCAGCGCACCGAAACCAATTCAGCCTGCAGAAGCTAGGGCATGTCGTTCTTGCTTGATAAGTACCGGGGCGTGCAGTATTACATCGATGAAGCACACGCATGATTCATGACGGTTATAGTTTCGTGGAAGATCATCTGCCCAAGAGGGCGCGATCTTGTTTTTGAGTTTGGTGCTACTGCATTTCGCTTCTACTGAAATGAGGCATCTATCAGAAATCACGCTTGCAGCCTCGAACCATAAGTACGATGCTGCCACTGAATAACCTCGATCGTACAGGGGACTCCATCGTACCTGAGTTGCGGGTCTACGACAGTAGTGGGAAGCTCCGGGCGTCCCATGCGGCACGTACCGCTGGGATGGTAGATGGTAGCCGTGTACGTACGAGCAATGCACGCCAGGTGTTCGTCCGAGTACGGCTCGTACCGCTCGCAGCCCGGGAAATCCGGCTCGAAGATGCGCGCGTCGTACTTGCGGAAAGGCTCCGAGTAGCCCAGCGCTATGAGCTGCTTCATGCCTGGCACAGTCAAGGAGAAAAGCGGTATGAAATCCTCATCACACGATTTTCCTCGATGTTGTGCGCAGTGCCCCAAAACATCTAAGCAAATAATTGATATTTGCTATTGTGCACTCTGCTCATGTTGTGGCATAAACATGGCGGGAGCGACACGATATTTGCAACGCTAAGTACTTTTTTTTCACAGGGTTACTTGTGGATATAGATATCTCTTATCCTAGGTGAGCTCAGTTCGAGACTTCAAGGGTTCAAGAAAACTGGAAGAATGCCATCATTATATCAATCCACATAAAGGGAGACGTTAAAGAATTGAACAAATTATAGGCCCATTAGTATACTTCCTGAATTCTATAAAATATTCACCAAGATTATTTTCAATAAAGTAAGGGCAACAATGGAATTCAGTCAACCAAGAAACAGGCTGGCTTCAAGAAGGGTACTCTCTAATGGACACATCAATGTCACCAATCAGGTAATCATGAAATCTGCAAAGTACAATCATCCTCTCTATATGGCTTTCATGGATTACGAAAAGGCATTTGATTCAGCACAGACACCAGCAGTCATAGAGGTACTACGTAATCAATGAGTGCAGGTAGCTTGCGTAAATATCTTAGAAAATATCTACAGAGATTCCGCAGCTACCTTAGTTCTCCACAAGAAAAGTAGAAAGATACCTATAAAGAAAGTGGTCAGGCAAGGAGACACATTCTCTACAATACTGTTTACTTCATGCTTGGAAGACGTATTCAAGCTATTAGACTTGGAAGGCTTAGAAGCGAGGATCAACGGCGAATATCTCAACGTTCGGTTTGCAGTTGAAATTGTCCTGTTCAGCAACACCAGGGACGAGTTACAATGCACCTTAACTGAACAGTGCAAGAGTGGGGTTGAAGATCAATATACGGAAGACAAAGATAATGCGCAATAGCCTGGCAAGAGAACAAGAGTTCATAATCGCCAGTCAGCCTCTAGAGTCTGTGAAGGAGTACGTTTACCTACGTCAGTTACTCACAGGGGACCCTGATCATGAGAAGGAAATGTACAGACGAATAAAGTTGGGTTGGAGTGCATACGGCATGCATTCTCAGATCCTGACTAGAGGCTTAGCACATTCATTGAAAAGAAAGGTGTACAATCAATACACTCTACCGGTGCTAACATATGTTACAGACATTGAGATTGACAAAGAAGCTCGAGAACAAGTTAAGGACCGCGCAAACAGCGATGGAATGAAGAATGCTAGGGGTAACGTTAAGAGACAGGAAGATAGCGGTATGGATCAGAGAGAAAACGAGGACAGCCGATATCCTAATTGTCATTAAGTAAAATAAATGGAGCTGGGCAGGCCATGTAGTGGATAGGTTAGATCACCGGAGGACCATTAGGGTTACAAAATGGGTACCAAGAGAAGACAAGCACAGTAGAGGACGATAGAAGACTGGGTGGGGTGATGAAATCAGGAAATTTGCAGGGCGCTACATGGTATCGGATGGCGCAGCACAGGTGTGATTGGAAAGTAGCAGAGAGAAGCTTTCGTCCCGCAGTGGACATAAAATAGGCTGATGATAATGATTATGATTATTTCAACCATTCTTTCAAACGATTCTTTCAGGGTGCCTTCATTTCAGTTTCATTGTCGCACCATTAGGTTTCTGTTTGATATCCTTGCCATACAAATATATTCTAGTTCGCAAATTATGCTGTGTACGTCAAATCACTTAAGCTTTTAATTTATTAGTCGTCAACTAGATTATGCTACAGTGCTTTTGATATGGCTTATTTATGCACATGTAATTCTTCATTCATGCTATTCATACCTAAACTTAAAATTCTTCCATGTTAACGATTTGTTGAGACTGCTGTAATTTGTGTTTTATTATGTTTAGTTTGTAAAGCAGGTCCTATTGAAGTCTTTGACTTCGGGACCTCCTTCTGTATATTAACATCTTGTAATCTTTTTAATCACCACAATGAAACCAATTCTGACTCTGATTCCGATGTCAGCGTTTCTGTACCATCGAAGTGCATTAGTTATGGGAGTGGTCGTTATATGAAAGGAAAAATTCACACGTAAGCTTCAATTCTTTATGTTCCCTGCATCGTCTCCACCTCTTTATGTGAACCAGTGAATATTGAGGGCATCAGAACATTTCATGTGAACTAGTGAACATTGAGGGCAATACCACACGCAATATATATACATATTTTTAATTTTAGACGGGATTGCAAAGCAGTGTTACACATATATGCTTATGTTTATAGAAACATTTGATAGAATTATTCACCGAACAATTGCACATAAGTTGTCTGAACATTCGTCCCTTTTTACTTCAGTTTGACAAAACAGAATTACAAGAACCTAATGTGGAGCAGATGGTCTCAAGGTAAGCGAACCGCACCGGTACACACTCTACATAATTTATACTAGCAAATTGTGTACAAGCTGTCGAAATGAAAATTAAGGTAAGACAAATATTCAACTTAAAGCAAGGCACAGAGAGTGTAGTAATGTTGCAAATATACAGGTGCCTTACTAACAAAAGCAGAAATTCAGACAATAAGTAGAAACTCAGAATTACGGTAAAAACCTCCAAGCGAAGTTACGTAAATATGAATTGTGTATCATTATCACATAAAGTTTTTAGAAAACGGTGTAAGACAGAAAAGAAAGAACGTACCATAGATGAGTTCATATTTCAAGACTTTAGTTAATAGAAAGGTAGTGGTATAGTGACATTTCGAGTGAAAAGAATGACGGAAATGTTTCGAAAGGTTAAGAGACATAATTTCACATGTTTATAGTGCAAAACTCTGTTGGTATTAGAAAATTGTAATGTTGAAATTTTGAAATTGACAGCTACTTCGAAATAAGCGCCGTCAGACTTCCTACAATATGCATTGTGCTCTGTGTGACATGTTTATTAAAACTCATTCTTGCACAAACCTAACTGGAGCAACAGTGTGTTTCGTCGCAAAATTTGGGAACTCATATCTTAAATATGGTGTCTGTTTTACAATTCCTTTACATAACAAAGCGCATTCTTAAACAGTGCATTTTGCACCTCCAGGACACCGAGTTCGCGGGATCTGATTTATACAGTCAGACCACGTTTCCTCCTTTCCACCGATTAGACAAGGTGCAAGGTTCTAGTGACTGAGAAAAAAATGTGCGACAGTATTAAAGAATACGTCACAGTGTTCCTAAGGGACTTGAAATATATGTTATGAACACCTGCAAGGGAATATATCTTTTTCTTTTTTATCAAACTAGCAATGCAAACAGCATCAAAAGAACAGAGTTCATAGAAATATACTCAGCAAACGAGCTGTCGGGACAAGCACTGGGACATGTAGCTGTAAATAATGACATGAATACATTATTTAACAGTTTGCAGCAGTCATCGGGGGGTATTAAAACACCATTTTCATGACATACTTGAATTTAAAACGACTTTCTGTCACTAACCATAGTCACTAACTGACCATAGCGCTTCCGCGTATTTCAGAGCTTACGGTTTACTTGAGCTCACGTACCTTCCACAAGGATAAGGACGTCTTCAATCCGTGTCAGGTATCCAGGATTGATGAGCGGGTAGTCCTCCGGGTCGGCGGATCGTAGCCGCATCCATCCTCGGGACTTTGGCCGCAGCAGCACCGGGTACATAGTGAACCCATCCATGTTCAGGTACGGCCGGTACACACGGTCGAAGAGCTGCGCAAGACGGCAGAAGAAGAGAAGGCACAGTTCTTGAAGCGAATAATATTGTCTGCTCCCGCTTCATTTTTATTTTACGCGGATGCCGTTTTGCGGTAAAAAGTCTTATCGAGGTCTCGCCGCCATCAAACACGCTACCTGGTCTTTAAATTAACATCAAATTATCGGGCTTAACGTCTTGAAATTGTGCAGTAGTTTACTAAGGAAGCCATAGTAGAGGACTCCAGATCAATTTCTGACAAACTTCAATCAATCAGTCCAGCAATCAATCAATCAAGTGTTAGCTAACATCCACTAAATGCACGACAAGCGAGCTTCTCTGCGTACTTCAGCGATCGAAATACCACCGACGCTTCCCAGAATGGCACCTGCGGCCAATCTTTCAAACACAATCACAAGCCCAAAATTCCCAACGTTACTTTAGGCCACGATGATCTGCAAATGGCAATAACTGACCCGGATGCGGATGAACGAAGGAAAAAATAATCAGCTCGATGCGACTAGTCACGTAGGCATTTGCGCTCACTCAGCCTAAACATTTCTACTTCGCTAAACATAATGGACTATAGCGTTTTGGCATAGTGCACAAAGTGTAAGCCCCCTCCAGGTGGGAAAAGCCGGAAGCAGGTTACTAGGCAAATGAATGCGCTTTTATGAGGAACAAATTGAAAGATGTTACGAGTACGGTGCTACAAGCTTTTATGTAATGACATGAACGAATACGTCCTCTGGGTTTCTGTTTTCGTTGCTAACCTCGTAAGCGTTCACCTAATTTTCAACCTTATCGTCGAGTACTTTCCTAGGTTTAAATGCAGTGCAGGACATCCGAATACTTTATACGTATTGCGGATAGTCGGACCGCAGCTTTTAGGCGCTTAGAAAAGTCTTCGACAAACACAAGTTCGATATGACAGTTTTGCTTAAAGCAGGAAGCTGAATAGATTAGAGCAAGCAGAAAATAAAACGGTGCAACAAATAAATATCGTCGAAACCCGGAATGACGAAGTTTAGATGCGTCAATACATTCTCCATCATACTGTCTAAGCCTCCCTGCTTGACAAAGGTTTACAGGAGGAGTGAGGTTTGAAGTGACGAACAAAGGTCGAGCAATGGATGTCATTGGAGAACTCCATATCGAAAGTATTCCTCCACCCCACAAAAGAAGACGCTGCGCTTTCTGAGGATTGATGTGGAGTGTGAATGAATCGCAGTGATCCCTACTGTCGAAAGCCAGGGAAAATACGGGGAAGGAGGGAGAAGGAAATTCAAGACGATGAGCAAAGCGAGAACGAGGTGAAAGCAGAAGCCAACGTTTCGACAAGTAAACTTGTCTTCTTCAAGGCGACATATGGTTTCCTAGCCAAAGTATAGCCAACGTTCCGACAAGTCAACTTGTCTTCAAGGTGACATATTCTTTTCTCGCCAAAGTTTACACTGTGGCGAGGAAATCATATATCGCCTTGAAGAAGACAGGTCCACTTGCCGAAACGTTTGCTCCTGCTTTCCCCTTGTTCTCGCTTTGCTCATCTTCTGTGGAAAGGTGCCACTGCCGCCTAAGTAGGGTGAGGTAGAGTCAAGGTAGAGTGTTTAGTAGAGGAACCTTCTGTAATGCGGGGAACGACACACCGAATCGATACTGCACAGCACATACGAACGGCAATCCACGCACCTCGTCTGTCATGCCCATGACGCGACGAATGGTGTGACCTCCGTCGGCGGCTGGAGTGCTCGACACGAAGTGCACTTCGACGTCAGGCCAGTCAGAGTGCCGCGCGTTGTACTTGGTGCGGATGAAACCGATACCTTCCACGCCTCCGGGTACAGTCAGGGGACCTGCAGAAGACGGATGTCCCGGAGGATTCAGCCAGCACGATAGTTGATGAAATATGGCGCCAGAGGAAGCGGTGATTTCTTTGCTCATTCCTTCAGGAAATTGTCATTATTGGCAAGCTCTAGCTTATCTACTCCAGCACCAGCACCTTTATCGCACTTGTAAATGCCGTTCATGTACTTTTTACACATTTTTAAATCTTTTCTTGCTTACCCTATCCGATTCGCTCCTGTCTCCTGCTGTAAGTCAGTATGTCGGCTGATACATTTGTGGTTCCACATGACAAGGTGCCAAGGGAATGGAAGTGCAGTCGAGGACCGCAGGAAATTAGGTGGGGTGATAAATTAGGTGGGGTGATCTGCTGGGGAAAGTTGTGATTAGATTGCTCAAAACAATGGTAATTAAAGAGAGTTGGCAGAAGACTTCGCCCTGGGGCAGTGAATATAAATATAGCCTGATGACGATAATGATGACGATAATGCTGATGATGATAATAACATTATATGCCCACCGTATGCATGTAGCATGAACGGGCCCATGTCATATGCTGACCGACAAATGAAATAGTGCAACAAAACGCACTTTTGTTCTACGTAACAAAGACCATAATTTTTTTTAAAAAAATTGATTATATAATTTTGGCTCAGAGGCATGTATAAAGTACGCCAGCGTGCTAATGTAGTGCAAATTTTTCAAGGGATTTTTTGATTTACTTCATTTTCTTTGATTTGGCTAATCGGTATACACCAATGAGCATCTGTCCATTCTTGGCCAACCCTGCAGAAAGGGCTGGTATGTCCCACTATGACAAAAGAGGTACAGAATCTTTAAATATAGATACACATGGGTGTATACACATGTCATCACAATTCTTCCCTCGACAAGCACCATACATCATATTCATCCTCATGATATCGCTGCGCAGGCCTCTAACGAGGCCGTGGTGCTCTAGTTAATTTTAGAATCTTGTGCATTGTTATATGGTATCATTATTTCGCAATGCACCTTAATGCACATAGTACACGTCTTTTGTCATTGCCATAATCTTATTACACATAGACTTTATGCACGTTAGAGTGACCATTTTAAGGCCCCTTTACAGCCACGTCACACCAACTTCATAGAAGCCATAACTCCACTGCAAACTCATCAACACTGGCCTGGCGCTCTTTGGCCATACCTGGCCCTTGCGCCAATAAACACCACACATTCATTCATACATCATATTCATCCTCATGATATCGCTGCGCAGGCGTCTTACACTGTGCATTTGATTCGGTGTTCTCATTTTGGCATTGCTCGTGCGTGGTGCAGTGCGCAAGCAAAGGAACTGCATGAGAGTAAAGGAGGACGAGCCCAAAGAAGAAAAATAAGTTATCCACTGGCACTATAACTTAAAGCTATACCAATTTCCTTACGTAAAATTCACGTAACCACCGACGGAAGCATCGGGCGATGGCTCGCAGCGTTGTTTAAAAGACCAGTGAAACTCTTTCCTTATTTATAGGAGGCCACTTTTGCTTGTTTTGGCTGATTCGCTGAGCAGAGGGCAGGATCATGCAGAGGTGGAGAGGGTTTCGGGGGGGGGGGGGGGGGGGTGCCGGGCTAGCGCAGTGAAAGTAGATAACCGGATGAGGAGGGCCTTGCCAGCATCTGCTATTGGTCCGCTTCTTCTTGCTTAGCTTTCACCGTCTGGCAGAAAATCGCGACGGCGTGCAACGGAAGCTTAAAAATGCTGCCACAACGGATGCTCAGCGAAGAAAATTTAGCAGGGCGATGTCATTTACGTACGGAAAGGGTTCGACAACGTTGAAGTGCCACGCAAACAAAAAATGGCTGTGGCTTAGGTAAGGTTAAGCCCAGGAAGCGAAGCATACTAGCCTTTATTTTAGTTGTTGAACCACTATTTAGCCTGGTGAACTGCTGTTGCTTGGCTATATTTGGTTCGGCTAGACGAAGAAACAACTCATGCATTACTGCTTCGCCTTCAAGAGTGGAACGCGACAGCGTTCCCGTCGACCCGCCAAGGGGTGTAAGACAATGGGCTACAGGGCAGCGACTACGCGCCCCGCATTGGACGCGGTGAGCGTCGAGCAAAGCAGCGTTCGGCGCGCCAACGAAATGTGCGCCTGAGCAAGAGACGCACGCCTTAGAAACAGCTCGTTTCTAAGGCAACACCGCATTCACTAGAGGCGCTTTTGTACCGCTTTGAAGCATCGTACTCGTGGCACAGTGGTAGCGTCTCCGTCCCACACTCCGGAGACCCTGGTTCGATTCCCACCCAGCCCGTCTTGCAAGAGTTGAGCCAAAGCCACTTCTCCCCTGTCGTGACGTCACGGTGTCACGTGGTTTCAAGGCGACACCGCCGCGCCTGAGGAGCTGGGTTGAGCTCTCGTAATATGCTTCGCATAAAAAATGGCTGTGGCTTAAGGTAAGGTTAAGCCCAGGATGCGAAGCATACTAGTCTTTATTTTAGTTGTTGAACCACTGTTTAGCTTGGTGAACTGCTGTTGCTTGGCTATATTTGGCTCGGCTAGACGAAGTAAACAACTCATGCGTTACTCTGCTTCGCCTTGGACGCCCCGCATTGGACGCGGTGAGCGTCGAGCAACGCAGCGTTCGGCGCGGCAACGAAATGTGCGCCTGAGCAAGCGACGCAGGCCTGAGCCTTAGAAACAGCTCGTTTCTAAGGCAACACCGCATTCACTAGAGGCGCTTTTGTACCGCTTTGAAGCATCGTACTCGTGGGCTCAGTGGTAGCGTCTCCGTCTCACACTCCGGAGACCCTGGTTCGATTTCCACCCAGCCCATCTTGCAAGAGTTGAGCCAAAGCCACTTGTCCTCTGTCGTGACGTCACGGTGTCACGTGGTATTCAAGGCGACACCGCCGCGCCTGAGGAGCTGGGTTGAGCTCTCGTAATATGCTTCGCATAATATTTGTTATGCGCAAATAACTTCATTCTCTCCGGCAGCTCCGAGCAGCAAGTGCCAGAGCGATTGTCAGGCAGCTGTCTATTCCTTTCGAAAGTGAACAGTCACCGAATATTAAACAAAAAAGCCCTTCCATTCTGTGATGTACGAGCAGCGAAGCTTTGGTATTTTTTACCTCAATCGACGCATCTATGTATGTATAGTTGTTGTTGTTGTTGTTGTTGAAGGACACAGACAATGAATACATATATGTACTGAGCTGTGATTTATTGTTACTCTCTTATGAAGCAGTGACGTAAGCAAGTGCCGCCGCATGGCAGACGGGAATTCTACAATGTACACAACTTCACTGGGAACTACGTAATTAAGAAAAGTAGATGAAAGTCGGCATAATATTATATTCGTCTTAGCGGCTAATTGTTGTATAATTTGTTTCAGGCTAGTTTTGATAAAACAAGAGTTACAGTCGTTTCCTGCAACCATACTCCCTCCGTAGACAGCCATGTATTCACAGCAGACGAGAATTCTGTAACGGTTACAACTTCAGTGTCAACTAACTAATTGTGGCAAGTAAATGGAACTCGGTGTAACGATAGAATCGTTTTAACGGCCAATTTCAGTATGAGCTTTTCCCAGATATCTACATTATATTGTGATTTACACAGCAATCGCAAGAAACTGGAGACGAAAAATTTTTCTTGCCGACGAGACGCGTAGATGGACGGACGCCGACCATCGCCGGAGGGTATAGCTATAAACATCATCATCATCATGATCATCATCATCAGCCTGGTTATGCCCACTGCAGGGCAAAGGCCTCTCCCATACTTCTCCAACAACACCGGTCATGTACTAATTGTGGCCATGCCATGCCTGCAAACTTTCTAATCTTATCCGCCCACCTAACTTTCTGCCACCCCCTGCTACGCTTCCCTTCCCTTGGGATCCAGTCCGTAACCCTTAGTGACCATCGGTTACCTTCTTTCCTCATTACATGTCCTGTCCATGCACATTTCTTTTTCTTGATTTCAACTAAGATGTCATTAACTCGCGTTTGTTCCCTCACCCAATCCGCTCTTTTCTTATCCCTTAACGTTACACCTATCATTCTTCTTTCCATAGCTCGTTGCGTCGTCCTCAATTTGAGTAGAAACCTTTTCGTAAGCCTCGGGGTTTCTGCCCCGTAGGTGAGTACTGGTAAGACACAGCTATTCTATACTTTTCTCTTGAGGGATAATGGCAACCTGCTGTTAACGATCTAGGAATGCCTGCCAAACGCACCCCAGCCCATTCTTATTCTTCTGATTATTTCCGTCTGATGATCCGGATCCGCCGTCATTACCTGCCCTAAGTAGATGTATTGCCTTACGACTTCCACTGCCTCGCTGCTGTAAATTGCTGTTCTCTTCCGAGACTGTTAAGCATTACTTTAGTTTTCTGCAGATTAATTTTTAGACCCACTCTTCTGCTTTGCCTCTCCAGGTCAGTGAGCATGCATTGCAATTGGTCCCCTGAGTTACTAAGCAAGGCCATATCATCAGCGAATCGCAAGTTACTAAGGTATTCTCCATTAACTTTTATCCCCAATTCTTCCCAATCCAGGTCTCTGAATACCTCGTGTAAACACGCTGTGAATAGCATTGGAGATATCGTATCTCCCTGCCTGACGCCTTTCTTTATTGGGATTTTGTTGCTTGCATTATGGAGGACTGCGGTGGCTGTGGAGCCGCTATACATATCTTGCAGCATATTTACATACGGCTCGTCTACACCCTGATTCCGTAATGCCTCCATGACTGCTGAGGTTTCGACAGAATCAAACGCTTTCTCGTGATCAATGAAAGCTATATATAAGGGTTGGTTATATTCCGCACATTTTTCTATCACCTGATTGATAGTGTGAATATGATCTATTGTTGAATAGCCTTTACGGAATCCTGCCTGGTACTTTGCTTGACAGAAGTCTAAGGTGTTCCTGATTCTATTTGCGATTACCTTAGTAAATAGTTTGTAGGCAACGCACAGTAAGCTGATCGGTCTATAATTTTTCAAGTCTTTGGCGTCCCCTTTCGTAGACGAACACGCAAATTACTTTTTTTGGTGTTCTCAACAAACAAACATATATTGGGACATTATATATATATTTATGAGCGAGAAGAAAGGGGGTTAACCGGGGGGCCCCGTTTTCATTCTTCATATCATGAAAAGCCAACAAAGCCGCCAAGGACAACATGGGGCAAATTACTTGCGCTTACTAATTAAATTAGTGATAAATTATTGGCAATGAAAGTGGATGAAAAAACAACTTGCCTCAGGTGGGGAACGATCCCACGTTTTCTCATTATGCGTGCGATGCTCTAATATATATGCATATTCTACATGGCCACACACATGTTTAGTGCCACGCAGATCCGCGCTGGCTGGTTAGACAACGCCGGACACCACTACCGTTTCCACATCCAGAACTCGGAATGAAGCAGCAGATTATTCGAATATTCTTTGCTGACCAGAGATTAGCTGCCGAAAAATCGTGACGCTGATAAAAAAATAAGGTAACTGCACAGGCAATTCACAACTTTTGTCCTAAATATGTCTCCTAATAAATATTCCATAAATATGGATGAGTGGTTCGGTATTACTATTGAAAGAAAAAATAAAATACAAGTGCTCTATTCGTGATCCATCTGATGCATCACTTTTTTGCTCTAATTTTGTTCAACTGTGACCAATCAGCTTTGGCAGCATAAGATTCTTCTTATAAGAACACAAGGTAGTTCCTCGCACACAATTACAACGTTACCTTGTCCTTTGATGAAGTAGTCGAAGGCCGTCTTTGGATTGAATCTCTTCCTGACGACGGACACAGAGTCGTTGATCATGAAGCTGATGCCCGCGCCACCTATGTGATCCTGCAGATTCTCGCCGACGGGAATGTCGCTTATCACCGGAATCTGTAAACACAAAGTAGATTACGGCTAAGTGCCGTGTCCTCAAAAATCAGGCAGAACAAGTGACTCTGACTGACTTAAAGGAACGCAAACATGATGTTATCGACTTTCATTCTTTTCCCCGTTAAATGAACGCCGTAGGCATCGACACCTTAGAAAAAATACTAGCGGGCCTCTCAGTACCCTCAATTTTATTTCATTGGCTTTTTCTACGGTAAGTGTAGTTTTCGTGTCCCAGGAGGTGTACGGCTCATGATGCCATGACGCAGAAGCTGGTAAAACATCGTAAGGCCTCGACACTCCCTGGCTCGGTCGGTTGCTTCGTTGCTACATTAGCCCTCACAACGAGTAACAGTGTATAAAAGTCACCGAATCGTACATGCGAGGCTCTTGGAACATGTGCGCACGACCTCCTAGAGGGGCCACTATGGCCTCTGCTAACGACACATCCACTTCCCTGCTGCCGGGTCCATCCCCCTTCTATAGACTCCCTGTCGTCGTGTCTGCCTTTCTGAAAAAAAGATTATATCGCGCTTTACAGCAGGTTACCGGCGTAAACTATCAAACTGTGCTGCTCGACAGTGCATCACTGTTATCCTTACAATGCTCATACTATAATTTTTGGTGTCTGTATAATTAGCGCCGAGATGGTGCTCCGCCTCGCGGTGAGGTCATATATGGTGCGAGGAAGGAAGAAAGGAAGGAAGGAAAGAAGAAAGGAAGGAAGGAAGGAAGGAAGGAAGGAAGGAAGGAAGGAAGGAAGGAAGGAAGGAAGGAAGGAAGGAAGGAAGGAAGGAAGGAAGGAAGGAAGGAAGGGGAAGGAATCGCTTCTATGAAGCAGTGGAAAAAGACGATTGGTCTAGCGTTGTTCACATCTAATTTCCACCGCATCGACTTCCGTAGTGTGTAAGTAGTCTGCGCACATAAACATTTGTTACATTTTGACCAATTCACGCTCGCAGCACCCTCGTTTTCTCGAGTCCTGTCTTGCACAACTGCTATACTTGCTGGAGCTCTTATATTCATTTTTTTAGAAATCAAATGCTTGAAGTAGGGCAAGAATCATCAGTACTCAAAGAAGAAAATAAGAATTTCCCTTTTAGCGATTATGTCTTAGGTTCTCGCACCTGTCACACTCTAAAATCGTTAATTCATTATTGTGCTTATATCACGTTTTTGTTTACTAGAACCATGAAACGATGTGCTTAATTTCACGCTACGCTCCAAAGCTACGAAGAGATGTTTGTTTCTCTCGCAACGGTTGCCTTCGTCATTGATCTTTTGCTGTGTGGTCGAGCGTGATCGCTAACAAAAATATAGTGGAGTCCAAACACAGCGCAGCAGCTTCTTGAAACAACGTTTGCCCAGCATCCTGCTAGATGAATCAAATGCGACATTCATCTGGTTCCTACCGGGCTCCGATACCAACTACTCCAATAGGTTTCTGGACATTGGGGCTAACGTTCAGCGGCTCCCTGAACATTCTAAGGAGCCCCGCGATCATAAGTCTGTCGGATCCCGGCCGTGCCCCTACTCGAAGGCGAGAACACCTCCGATTCCCTCTGAGGTGGGAAACGGCACTCTGAATGTACCAGGTGAACGTGTTTCCAGCACTCACTTTCTACCACCCGAACGTACAGTGTCGATCACACTTGTCTAGAGTGGCCCGAAGGCTGCTCCGCACTGCGCCTGCGACGCCTAGCGACAAGCACCGGGTTCGAGATGTGTTGGCCGATAGCGCCACGCGCGTGGTGGACGCTGCAGCATTCGCGGGCGGCCAAGATACAGGCCGGCGTGATTTGCGGGTCGCGAGCACCGGCTTTTTATCAATAGACGAGCACTGCCAGCTGAGCTGCGAGCGTGACACGGCTGGAATCCTGCGGCCTGTATCTTGGCTGCCCGCGAATGCCGCAGCGTCCACGCGCGTGGCGCTATCGGCCAACACATCTCGAACCCAGGGCTTGTCGCTAGGCGTCGCAGGCGCAGTGCGGAGCAGCCTTCGGGCCACTCTAGACAAGTGTGATCGACACTGTACATCCCCCTACGAGAGCGCTATACAGTGCTCAAGAGCAACAAGTCAAATGTGCCAAAAGAAAGCTCACTTACACCGAGTGATTCAAGGTGAAGACGGGGTCCGACTCCGGAGAGCATCAGAAGCTGTGCACTGCCGATGGAACCGGCCGACAGGATGATCTCCTGCCTGGCTCGGACAGCGCGCTGCAGTCGCCGGTAGCGGAACAACACCGTACGAGCTCTTCGGTTCTCGTCGAACAGAATCTGAAGTGACGTAAGACCCCCAAAGAAGCACTCACAGAGTTGCGAGTGCCAATCGGAGAATTTCCGAATAAGCGGCGCAACCCAACTACGATACCTGTATAAGGTATGCGAGAGCGCCCCCCCGCCCCCTCATTAGCACACCACACATACGCTATTCAATTTATAATACAGCCGACTCAGCGGGGCGTGACCGTGACTCCGTTTAGCTTCGTCGCATTCTTTAAGCCAAATGTTCTACACGTCTCTGGAAACCTTCTATTACTCCACGCGCTAGCCACGCATGGGTGTCATTTCTGTGGAAATATGACGAGGCCAGTGGTTCTTTCTACTGTCACACTTATGGGCCTGACAGGCTGCCCAGGCAGCGCTGCGGAGACGCCGGCCAGCAAGGCCCTCCATGCCGCGCTTTTGGTTCTGAATAGAGCCAAACGCTAGGCCCTGCTAATGAATGCACAGAGCCGCGGTATATCTGCTAGTCTTGGCTGCGCTAGGGCGGGAGTTTTTGAGAATTTCGGGCATGGGAGGCTTTTTAGCACACCTTCCGTCGCCAAGGAACCAGAGCGCTGTGCCTAATACGTACACTGCGCACGATAAGTCGCCGATGCCGCATCGCTGAGCTGCCGCTTTCATGTATGTGGTGCTCAAGTCACGCGACGTCAAGGTGCGATGGCAGACTGTTGCAATACCAATCTATTCGCTTAAGAGCACGCACCAGCTCAGAAATGTGGCCCCAAAACAATGAAGTAATCAGCTAATAAAACGAATATATAAATTCATTGTTCCTTGCGTTAGCACACTGACTGAGCCTGACCGGTTCTGGTTTCTGTTGAAGCTGACACAGCAGCCACATGCATGCTTGTGCCGCAAACGCGCATTTCTAGACATGGCCATTGGTATATACAACGACTGAGTGTCTCTAGCCTTAGCCCTGGCGTGCAGTAGTTTTTTTAGAGAAGCAACGATGCCACAGCAAGAGTTTCGCTTGCTGCGATTCATTCATTTACACTGACATATAATGTGACAACGGTAGATTAGACACCTCCAGTCTCCTAACTTAATGCTTTAACTGACTCTCTGCACCTCATTAATTGATCAATATTCTTTCACTTATCCTCTCAGCAGCGTGTTCTGAAACCGTTTCAACCACCATATGAACTTTCGCCTAATCATGTGGGCCACTTCTGCGTCATAAATTCCTTTAAGTCCTTAAGCCGAACACGAAAACAAAACAAAAAACTGGCTGTGGCTTAGCTAAGGTTAAGCCCAGGATGCGAAGCATACTAGCCTTTGTTTTAACGCGACAGCGTTAAGGAGCTCGTGTCGCAGAAAAGCCGGTGTCGTCGGCGTCGGCTCAAGCGTGCGGCGCTTGCTCAGGCGCACAATTCGTTGTCGCGCCGAACGCTGCGTTGCTCGACGCTCACCGCGTCCGATGCGGGGCGCGTAGTCGCTGAGCCGCTGCAAAGCCACCTAGAAACAGTCTCTGTAGCACGCCGCAACTTTCGCTTCTCATTCCAACGAGCAGCTCTGTCTCCAGGAGGCATCTCACTTCGTGAGTGTCTAGCAGAGGCAAGCGCAGCTGCTTATATGCCGCCGCGACGCCGCGAGTTGGAGCCCCGTTTCTCCTCTGTCGTGACGTCACGGTGTCACGTGGTATTGAAGGCGACACCGCCGCGCCTGAGGAGCTGGGTTGAGCTCTAGTAATATGCTTCGCATAAAAAGTAGCACTTTCACCCAAACGTCAGACCAAGGACAAAACAGATTTAGACGAAGCAAAATGGGGTAGCGTACCTAAAGGAAAGCTCCCACATCTTTCTGTCTTCTGGAGTGAAAGCCCCGCAGCTTCTTACCAGCAATGGTGAAGCCAACGCTGGTGAAACAGCCTCACCAGCTCGAGTCCGCTCGCACCTCAAGTGCTTTTGTTCGGCTGAGATAAATGTTAGACTCAATGAAAAATAAAAGCTCGTTGTTATTCTCGAGTTTATTTATTGTCAATGGCCCAGTAAAGATATCATTGTTACTAAAAAGATTGCATGCACTCGGTCTTTATCGTAAAACCAGTGACGCAAGGATAGACGTCGAACAGCATTTGCACGACAACTACAGATACGAGCGTTCTGCCTGTGTCTTGCCGTTTCCGTGTAACGTACCGACATTAAGCGCTTACCCGCAGAGAACTTTTTTGAGAACTTAGTTATTTCATGCACATCGGTTTGTAGCAGTAGAAAGCAAAATTAAAGCCGAAAATTTCATACGATTTTACGTGTCAAAACCACGATCTTATTATGAGGCACACCATAATTGGGGATTCCAAATTAAATTTGACCACCTGGGGTTCTTTAACGTGCACCTAAATGTAAGCACACGGGTGTTTTTGCATTTAGCTCCCATCGAAGTACGGCCATCGTGGCCTGGATTTGATGGCGCGACCTCGAGCTTAACAGCGCAACACCGAAGCCACTAAGCAACCACAACGAACTAAAAAGAGAGCCCAAAAGAGCACGCGCCATGTCTTGTGGTACTGCCGCGCCATGATTGGGCACGGCAGTACCACAAGAATGCAGACGTCTAACCCGCTGTCCTTCTTCATGCAGTTTGCGGTCAGCATACTCCTTATCGGTGTGGATGCGCACACTGGGCTGCTGCCGGGGGTGATCAGCGGAACGCATATCAACAACACTGCTTTCCACGTGCCAGATTGCTCCTACCATCCGTGCTGGAACAACTGCCGACGTGGTTCGACGACCGACGCGCCCTGCTGGACACATGACCGGCATCGAGCGCCATCTATACAACCATCTATATATGGTCTTTCTTCGCTGCCGGGAGCCATTGGGCACGGCAGTACCACAAGAATGCAGACGTCTAACCCACTGTCCTTCTTCATGCAGGTGAGGAGGCGTCACGATAAGTGTTTTAGATCTAGTAACCCCTTCTTGTTTGTGCTGCCGTGCCCGCGGCTTGTCGTTGCAGTTGCCGATGTTGTATTGTTTCTATGGAAACTTCTTTTAGTAGCTGGGGATGTAGAAGAGAATCCAGGCCCCGAGTTAAGCCAGATTGCTAAACAACTAAAGGATATCGCAACCGATATAAAAGATATCAAAGAACATCGGCTAACCGAAATTGAAAAGAAAATAGACGCCCTCTCCAAACTTGAAGAAAAAGTAATCTCATACGAAAAGAACATATTGCAGTTGGAAAAAGCTTTTAAAAGATTAGAAAGCAGGGTTGATGATTTAGAAAACCATAGCAGAAGATCAAATCTTATTGTTTACGGACTTCCCGAGGATGAGGGCGAAAACAGCTCTACATTGGAACACAGTGTTAATCATACAATCATCAAGGAAATCCTTGGCCTGGAGCCAGTTGCCATCGAACGAATACATCGCTTAGGCAGGCCGAATAATGGCAAAAACAGACCAGTAATCTTAAAGCTACTTGACTCAAGTAACAAGCCAGCGATACTGAAGAAAGGCTATAAATTCAAGAATACTAAGTACTCTATAGGTGAAGACTTCAGTCGCAGAGTGCGAGAAAAGAGAAGAAACCTCTGGGAAAGCGCTAAATCAAACCGTGAGAAAGGTGAAAAGGTATCCTTATTCTTTGATAAACTGTACATAAACGATAGCATGTTTGTCTGGGATGATGAAAGAAATATGAGAGTCGCAGTTCAAAAAAACGCCGAAAGAAGTCGACCAGTAACCCGAAGCCACAAACATTCACAGAAATAACACTGCTAAATGTGAACGCGAGAAGTATTGTGAATAAAACTGAAGCATTAGAAAACCTGTTACTCTAGCGCAGCCCTGACATTGTTGCTATTACTGAAACATGGCTTTCACTAGAAATATTCAGCCACGAAATAGCACCCCCAAATTACTCGGTTATCCGTAAAGATCGACCAACTAGAGGCGGTGGCGTAGCTCTGCTTATTAAGAAGCACTTACCCTTTGTATTGATGCCCGACGTTCCAGATGTCGAGGCTGTGTTCTGCAAGATTATGTGCGATGATTTTGCTATACTTACTGGTTGCTTCTACAGAAGTCCTCTTTCGGGTCACGAAAGTGTTATTGCTGTACAGGAGTTTATGCAGAAGCATGCTAGCAACCGAGTTATTCTTATGGGAGACCTCAATTTACCTGACATTGACTGGAATACCATGCACCACACTTCACTCTCATCAAATTCGCTCATTGATTTGATGCTAAATTTCGGGCTTCATCAAGTAGTAACCTCTCCTACGCGAACTCAAGGAACAAGCGCTAACATCCTAGACTTAATACTGTTTAGTGACAACTTCCCCCTTGATCTACTGAACTCGGAGATCATAAATGGTTTCTCAGACCACAACATACCAAAATTCCTGCTGCCCCTCGGATGCACTGCAACAGCCAAAACTAGTGAAATCATTGTCCCTAATTTTGAAAAAGCAGATGATTCCACTATACTAACCTATTTAGCGCATGAATACCAGAATTTTACGAAACTGCCAACGAAAGTTCTGTCCACGTTAATGATCTCTGGCTTCATTTCAAGCGTATAGTATGGCACTGCATGCATCACTACATCCCGAAAAAAAGTAAAAAATCGAACAAAAGGAATCCTTGGATAACACGCGATATATTTCATGTGAAGCGCAGAATAAAACGTTTGCGGCGTAAGATGAAAATGACCGGTGCAAGTACACAAACAAAATCGCAACTCTCCCGCGCTGCCGACGAGCTCAAGTTAAAGACGAAGCTTGCGAAGCATATATATTTCAATGAAACATTGCCTAACCTTATCAATCACAACCCTAATCGCTTCTGGAACTTTTTTCGCGCACGCCCCGCAACGACACCAGATCGTCCACGCGAGGAAAAAGTGGCACTCGCTGATGAATTTAACCAACACTTTCAATCAGTCTTTACTAAAGATAACAACGCAATTCCATATTTGCCACCGTCATCATTTCACACTATTGACACATTAAAAATAAATGACTACGGAATATTTAAGCAGTTACTTGAGTTAGACGTGAAGAAATCAAACGGTCCAGATAACATCCCCAACGAGTTCTTGAAAAGATATGCTAAATATAATAGTAAATATCTTGGCCTTATTTACCGCAAGTCACTTTCGACGTCAGAGCTACCTGAAGACTGGAAAATTGCCAAAATTGTACCCATTCATAAGTCAGGCGATACAAACCTGCCATCTAACAGCAGACCAATTTCGCTTACCAGCTCATCATGTAAAATTTTGGAACACATTATTCTCAAACACTTAACCGCATATTTCGAAGAACATGTTCTAGTAGATGTTCAACACGGTTTTAGAAGAGGCTTATCGACAGTCACTCAGCTAACAGAGGTCTTACACGATCTTGCTTTAAGTATTAGTAATCATAATCAAACTGACCTACTTTTACTAGATTTCAGTAAAGCGTTTGATTGTGTGTGCCATACTAAACTAACTGCCAAAATTACAGCTGCGATTGGCAATGGACCTATTACTGCATGGATAAAAAACTTTTTATCTCACCGATCCCAATTTGTCGTCATCGAAAACACCCCATCTGCTCCGGTGCCTGTCACATCAGGGGTACCACAGGGCTCAGTAATAGGTCCGCTCTTATTTTTACTTTTTATCAATGACATTACAAATAACATTGATTGTAAAATCAAACTGTTTGCAGACGACTGCATAATATACAGAGAAATACACAATCACCAAGATCAAGTTCAGCTCAATAACGCACTAGCAAAAATAACCGAATCGTGTTATAACTGGCAAATGACTATTAATACAAACAAAACGGTTTGCATGACAGTAACGAGAAAAAAGCACCCATCGTTTTTCCACTACACACTTAACGGCAGCCTCGTAACTAGAGTTCAACAGCATAAATATCTTGGTTTAACAATAACATCCAACCTTAACTGGACAACACATATTAACAACATTACTTCTTCTGCATTACGGAAACTCTTCTTTCTCAAAATGTTCCTGCGGTTGGCACCAACTAACGTCAAACTTTTAACTTACATTACATTTGTGAGACCTGTCCTTGAGTATGCTAATGTCGTATGGTTCCCGCACACTAAAACAAACATATCTAAACTGGAAAGAATCCAGAGAAAGGCAATTAGGTTTATCCACCGAAAATACCGGCGCAGTGATTCCCCTACTCTTCTTCTAAGACAGTCAGGGCTTGCAACTTTGGCTGTACGAGCAAAACGAGCTCGTCTCAAATTTCTGCATCAAATATTACACAGCCGACTAAAAATAAATGCCTCTGCATACGTTACCTTTTCTAAATCCCGCGTACTTCGTCATAATCATGCATATACACTAAATGAGTTCCTTTGTAATAACGATACTTTTCAGTCTTCCTTTTTCCCCCGTGTTGTCCGCGAGTGGAATAACCTAGATCCATCTGTAACTAACACAGTATCGCAGTCTGATTTTGTTAAGTTATTAGAAACCGAAATAATTAATTAGGAAATAATAGATCTTATGAATATATAATTGTCAGAACCCCCATTTTTTTTAAACTGTAGCTAAACATTTACCCCCTTTGTTTCTTTCTTTGTTTTTATAACACTGTATTAATCCTTACGTGTATGTAACCTGAAGTGTACTATTTCTGTGAGTTTCTCTTGTTATTCATATTATTAGTGTTGTAAAATTGTGCATTGAACCTGTTTTATGTATTTCCATTTACATGTTTTCATGTTCTTACCATTCGGTATATAAACCATGAAATGTATGTATAATCATATGCCCACCTGCTATGGTCTCGATATGAGACTGGCAGTATTGTAAATAAATAAATAAATACATAAATAAAATAAAAATTTTGTTTTTCTATAGAAGTTTCTGTCGCATGAATTAGAGAAAGACGGGAAGCGTATTTTCTACTGGGTTGGCACAGATATTTCACGTAATGTAAGGTAGACTTGAAGTGCCATTCATACGGTACTGAGCAAAATAGAAACAAACTTACACAAAGAAAATATATAATAAGAATGAAAAACAGTAAATGTGATTCGCAAGAAAGTCGATACAAATTTTGTATAAGTGTGTAGTGTTGTATGTATATGGCATACGGATGAAACGTCTCGACAGAAAGAACTAATTTGCAAAGTGTCTGCTACATAGTTATGTGATTGTGTATAGCTATAGTGTTACTCATTTTGTATAACATTGATGAAATATAAAAAATATATCTATATAAAAGATTTAGTCAACTTCCCCTTGGACCAACCATATAATATATCATTGTTCGTTTGCTTCCATGTCTGATACGTTATCCTTTAGCCATTGCATACAGCTGTATTAATGCATACCATTGTAGTAAACTCACCGACGAGTAAATAAGTTTTCTTTCATACTCGCTCAAACAGGTACCTATTCTTGCTTCCTTTTCTTAGCGAATAGGAAAAGAATGCTACAGAGTAGTTACTGCCTCACAAAAAAGAGAATGACAGATACCTAAATATCCTCGCGTGATTTGAATGCGAAAGCATAGTGACTTCTATAATTATTTGTTACGTCCACGATACACAGCGTCATACTTTTTCACATATCCTTCAAAACTTTACCTAACTTCACTTTGTTCTAATTTGTTCCTACCGTAATCGACGTTAATACGCTTTAATCCACCTTACGAATACCTACTTAATACACCTTCCTCTAATTTGTACCAACCTTTATCCACTTTAAACCTCCTTAATCGACTTTATTTCACGTTAATTCACTTCACTTCACCTTAATTGATTTTACTCCTCCTTAAGTCACCTTACTCGAACTTTTAACGTGATAGCGTTGAAGAATGGTGTGTCGCTGAAAATCCAGGGTCGGCGTCCCGCATCCGGCATTGGCGTCCTGCGTCGACCATCGCTGTGGCAAAAATTATTCTAACCATGCAAACCCAACCACGCATACGCAACCACGTAGACCCTCCGTGTAGCACAAAAGTTACTGAACTGATTGAATCTCTCAATGTAAGATACGGGCGAAGAATCGTAAGGTACGAATTATACACAACCAACAGACATGACAGTGTCAGATGGTAATTTGAACATACGAAAAAACGTAATTATGTTACATAGAAACTCAAACACACCCCTTTTTTCAGCATTTCTACCATCCATAGACCGGCCACGGCGTCCGCAAGTCTTGGCCACGAAGCGGCACGCCCGGTTTCTTGCAACATTTCTGGATGGCGTTCGCCTCCACTGCATCGCGGCCCACGCAAGAGGCTGCGTTTCTTTTATAACGTTAATTCACATTACTTCACTCTAATTCACTTAAATCCACTTTATTTTACATTATTTACCCATACCTACTACTAACAAAAGTTGTTACACCGTTTACTATCTTCTTTGTTACTGTTTACGTCATACAAGAAGCTCATGACTTCATATTTATTTGGTACCACTCGTTGCGGACACCGCCGGCTTTTCAGCCTCATAGGACACCTGCTGCTCAATCCATGAACGGCTTCGTCACAATTCCGCCATTAGTCCGGAGAAATCTTGTGATGTTCAAGGTACCATTCGAGACGCATGAGAACCATTCGTTCCACGAGCTTCCAGACACAGCTGCGGAGTGCTTTAGGCCAATATAATGTCAGTGCCAGCGGTGACTTTCCTGCTTTTAGCAGCGGTACCAGGTGGCTGCGCTTCCATTCCTGCGTCTGGCGAAACCACTGCAGGGGACCGTCCCAGAGATAATCCTCGTTTTACTCGTTTTTAGAAATGTGCGGACATCTTTTTAACGCGACCTTGTTTCATGCTGGGAGCCACCGAAACTCGCTCCATGCTGTGTACATTCGTCACGCTATCACCATCACCATAATCCGCGAGATGGTGATATTTTGCTTACCTAATCGTTGGGATAGTAGGCATAGAAAGATTAGAAAGGTTTGGTTTAATAAATGAATCTTGCTCTACAAGACGTGTATTTCTTGCAATGAGGATATTTAACCACTGTGTATTTTATCACTGAGAAAATTCGTGGACAGTACGCCGGGCACTATGGACACCTAGAAAGGTAGTAAAAGCTGCGGTGGTGGCGTAGTGGCCTTGACTATGCGCTGCTAAGCCCTATAGGGCGCCGAATAAAATCCCGGCTGTGGCGGTCGCAACTCGATAGGGGTGAAATGCAACAAACGCTGGGTGAACCGTGCATTGGGTGCACGTTGAAGCATCCCACGTGGTCAAATTAACCCGGAGCCCCCCATTACAGCGTGGCTCCTAATCGTGACGTGTTTTTGGCACGTTAAACCCGAGAATTTAATAATAAAAGAATTATAAGGGTAGTTTAGCAAATATGGCTATGCGTGAAGTGTCTTGCTGTGAAACTTGGCGTCTATGGGCGATGGTTTTCCCGGTAGGCGACGTCGTGGTGGCTCAGCTTCGAACACGTGTATGGGCGAATGGGTGATGCCTCCGGAGCTCTAACTACGCAGTCTTACCACGTACGGACTGATCGTCGCGTCGGATTTACCTGACATTTTGGTACACTCCGGCCTGATGTTTATATTGGGCAAGACCACCAGCCTCGCGTGCTTGCTATCGCTGTCATTGCGTCGCCCGTAAAAGACTGCTAGTCTTTTACGGGCTAGTGTGCTTGTATGTACAACGAAGCTGCCCACTGTTCTTAGAATACGTGTTTCATTTTCCTGTTATGACCGGTTCCTTCGAAAGAGTCATGAACCAATTTTTAGGCGTAATTGTAACCTATAGCTATCGTACGTTGGATTCCGAAGCATCGAACTTGTGGAACACGCTAATTGATGTAAGAAAACACTTTAACGCCCTTAATGATGTTAAATGGTTGTTTGCTCACTTTACTTCTTCATTATAGTTATGTAGCACCCGTTTTATCCAAACGTCCTATAGTAAGGGTTTGTGCGAAGAGATCGAAACACAATAAAAAATTAACATCCTATACGAAAGATGTTCGCACATTCGCTACCGTTGAAAAGTGTTATTGCATCTGCAAAAATGTTAGCTTTCAAGCGTAACTAACGCATTTTCTTCGGTGCAACATGTGACTTTCTGTAAGGTTTTTCATGAATGAAATGAAGCAGCAGGAATTTCTGAAGAATTAATACATGTAGACACCAATGTTTGTAGAGCTGCAACGTGGCTCTTGAGTGGCGCACTGGTTTCAGTGTTTCGTCTTTCACGTGAAGTTCTTGGGTACGAATCCACCTACGTGCGTTTATTTCGTAACAAATTTAAGGATGTATTGTTTGTTCTTTGTGTAGTAATTTCAATAAATAACCCATAACAAATGGAGAGTATAACGAGCAGAGGGTGACATTTTCATTTCATTTCGCTTCTACTTGGGCCGAATAAACTTCCTTAAAGGGGCCCCGAACCATTTTTTATCGAAGTGGAGAAAGACATTTGAAGTGAATGTAGGCAACTTCAGAAATACTTTGCCGCAATAAGTACTTCAATGCGTTCAGCAAACGCGGTGTCATTGGCAGTCAAACACGGCCTCCGGTTTGCTCCCCTTCCTTCTTCAATGCACTGCACTGCGAAGGATACGGCGCAGTGGGGCGCGCCCACAACGCTCTGCCTTCTAAGCGTCACCGTGGCGAGCAGTTCAATTTTCATTTTTGGGTGTTAACGTAGGCGCCACGACTGCCGCCTTTGGTGCCTACGACGCGCTTAACGTAAGCCAAACGCGGTTGTACTCAGAGAGCCGCAGTGAGTTTAGCCATTGGACTCGTGGCGGCACCCCGCGGCGGCAGCGGTATCTACGCGGCAGCTTGATGTCAGCTATCGGCCAATAGCAGCAGACTAAGGGAATGACGAAATAAAGCGTCCAGATGAGAGTGAGGATAGGGCGATCTGTTGAAAAGAGAGCGTTAGAGAGAAAGGTGACTTCGCGATCCACTTGCAAGCTCGACGCACCGCGTACAACAGCAAAACTTGGTTGAGCTGTACACAGCAGCGTATCCTACCGGCTGACTACGTTATTTCACCAATCCACAGGGGTGGTTCCGGGCTTCTTTAGGTGTCTTAATCCTGCAAAGGGGCTCTTGTTAACACCTTAAGGGTGCTCGTCTAGCGACAAAAAAAAATTTTTCCCTCTTACGGGTGTTTTTTCAGCGTGCACGTACACGGCAAAGAATGACCCGCAAACTGCGCATATGGTGCAAGCGGCTACTGCTGCCTTCAAATAATAGAGGGTTTTGGATCAAGAAATGAAAGCGGCTTGCGTACTCTATCACTTCACATCTGCTTCTGTTTCAATTTATTACCGATTGAAAGAGTAAGTGAAACTAAAACTGCTTGGTTTGCTCCGTGGTGTCGAAAGCATACTCAAGCGGAACGCAAACGTCGTGAGGCTTGCATGCGCTAACGTAAAACACTCTAATCTTCCATTCCCATGCATATGCTCTGAAGGCGCAAGTATTCACCGTGCACATAGTTTGCACGGTCGTTAGCTTGCCCTCCGCAAAATCTGGAAATATGGGGACCGCATAGGAACGACTCGGGGCTGAAAATATTAGTTTATTGTAACCAGCTGGGTTGGTGGCGCAGATCTAGTAACTATTGCGTGGCGCTTCTCAGGTCGCGGGTTGGAATCTGGCTGCGACGGCCGCATGTAGACTACAGGGGCGAAATGCAAAAACTCGAAGAAGTCAAAATCGTTTGACTTACATACGTACACCCGGCCACAGAAGTTTACGGACCTCAGGATCTTAAAAAAAATGTCCAATTCCCAAGAAGCCTGTAGCAGTATCCAGTAAAAGTGTATGCGGCAATGTTGTTAGTATATTCTTGTCAAGGGCCGAAATGTGAGTACCGAGCTACGTTGTGATTTTGCGGAGATGTTCAGCCTTTTCTCAGATTTCATGGCCCGTAATATTTTGTGACCGAGTGTACATACATACATACATACATACATACATACATACATACATACATACATACATACATACATACATACATACATACATACATACATACATACATACATACATACATACATACATACATACATACATACATACATACATACATACATACATACATACATACATACATACATACATACATACATACATACATGCGTGGTTCTCGTTTTGCGATGGTGTCAGGCGATTGCTAGAAAGCAAAAATGTGCGGCCTAATTTAGATCATTTGCATGGGTTTAAAATTTCATTCTGGGATTCGTGCCAAAACCACCATTTGAATATGAGGCACGCAGTAGTATGCGAATCCTGATTAATTTTGACCACCAGGAGATATTTAACGTGCCTCCAATGCAGAGGACATGGGAGTTCTTACATTTTGCCCTCATAGAAATGCGGTCGCCGCGGCCAGGATTTCATCCCGCGACTACGTGCTTAGCAGCACAACACCACAGCCGCTAAGCCACCGCGGCGGGTATTGGCAATGGTAAGGCCGTGTGCTTTCGAACACTTTTGTCTTCATTCTGGAAGCTCCACGTCGCTGACGGCCGTAGCACAGAAGGCATCAACCGGCCGAGCAGCAGCTGGGTCAACTGTGTCGACGGGAAGCTGCACGGGACGTGTGCCCGCCATCCCTATGGATGACGCGATCACTGTGTACACACAATATTAAAAAGCTACAGAAAAGTGGGACAGCCAAAAACACAGACGTTCTCTATCGTCACGCTTGTGATACCAGTTGTGTAATGTGTCCTTCACCTCGTTCCTCCCATTATCATCCCCCATTGTGACTCTTTTTTTCCCTCTTCCCCTTCCCTTACGTAGAGTAGCAGGCCAGATGCTCCATTATCCGGCCGACCTCTCTACATTTTCCAATCATTAAAATACTTCTTCTTCTTCTTGTCTTCATTCCGTTATTGATACATAATATACCCTGCTCATTTTGTGTAGCAGTGGTCATAGGAAAGTTATAGGAATTAGCCCAACGCTTCACCTTTCTTGACGAACCCTCCTGTTGCTTTCACCTATGACATTCTCGCAGTGGCAACTGCGAACTCAAATGCTTCTTGTATCTTTGTGCTCTCGCCGTCCAATTGGAGCTCAAAGGAACTAGACCTTACCGAAAGATATTCCATCGCTTCTTTGGCTTGTGTACGACTGCAAGAGACGCCGTCTGCATTCTGAAACAACGCGACACGCCCTGCTAAACGTTATCAGTGCACGCCAAGCGAGCCTCATTAAGACCAATACGTGCAGGCGTCCTAATACATCACGATGTGCCCTGTGACCTAAATTGCGGCGCTAAGGTAATGTACTGTACTACTTCTGTCTATGTTCTGCCAAGAATAGGCGCACAAGTCCACTACGACAAGATTTACAGCGCATTTTTTCTTCCGCATTGCGTCACAAGACATCACAAACGCAGCGGCTGCGCAGGCTACACTTGAGCAACACGGCAACCATAACGCATGGGCGTCACGTTAAAATATGTTGTTTAACGCATATAGCTTAGGTGCGGGAAATATGCTTTGCGCGTAAAATTAAAAGAAAAAAAATGAACAGGGGTTGAACGCACAAGGATTCTCGTTCGTATGTGCTATTTGCCATTGGCCGGTCATCATCGCTAATGTTATGTTTAGCATAAAGTTTGGCTGGATCTTGTTGTTGTTGTTGTTGTCGTCGTTGTTGTTACGAACAATTCCAGCGTAAGAGCTAGTCGTGGATACGGGCCTATAAATGATTAATGCCATAGTATTACGAAGAAATAATGCAGTTACGTTGTTGGTGTCACTGCCCCATTAGCTGTGGCACGCTCATTAACAACGTCGCCTTGCCTGTGCCTCACAAGAAGAGAACTACTCGCTTTACCTTCGTAACATGCGCGCGGACCAATATGTGCAGGTTTGGCCGTCCCCTGCATGGCTCCAGGAAGGCCTTCGCAGTGCTGCATCGGGCGCCTCGTCTGAGCGTGCTCTGAGGAATGGCGAAGCCTGCAACAACGGTTTCATGTTAGTACAACAGCATAACCTACAGCCTTCTTCCTAATTACACACACTAAAGCGCGACAACACCGCACGCGCCGTTCTGTTGCGTGGTGCAGTGACCGTGGCACTCCTAACACTCAGGAGCTGTGGATTGTTATACAAGCGCTATTTGCAGTCCCCAGGGCGTTGGAACCTGGGGTAAACGAATTACACTCCCTTAAACAGACTATAGTCACCATGGCGGTTACTGGCAGCGTAGCCCTAATGTTTTTTTGCAAAAATTTCATGTAACACGACGCGACACCGATGCATGCTGACTGACACAAACCGCACTCTATCTCACCAACTTCTTGCAGTGCAGGGAAGGCTAGGTCTGATGTCAGCCAGATACTAACGACTGCAGGCTTAGTGTTCCTCAGAAGGGAGTGGGCTCACCCATTGTCAGCTACTAATACGTCCGTGAAGCTTCCAGTCATTCGGTATTGCGTGGTTGATCAAAGGTGAAAAACAGGAGCGCACTTCTGCTTCTCTTTTCAAGTTGACTGGCGGCATATATTACTTAACGCTACACCGCGCGGAATTGAAGAGATTGGCTGAAGTTGCAACGCGATTCAGCAAACATAGCCCATTCAGCAGAAGGTCGTTCGGAGAATTCCTTGATCAGCGGAATAGCGGACTTTGATATGCATGCTGAAAACAAATGGAATAAAATCAACTTGATTTTTCTAAGTTTTCAGCTTGATGTTTCGTATTGTGGGAGGGGGGAAGCGGAGCTGCTGCCTCTCTTATGGGATGTTCCTCCCTTCTCCTCTGATGATTATTGAAACTTTGGGTTCTGTCAACTAAAGCTGCCTGCTGAAACAGCGTATATTATGGCGTTCTTTATGCATGCAGAGAAATTCGATAAAACGAAAAGTGTATCGGTGAGTTGACAAATTTGCAGGAACAACGAGATTGTATGTGTTCTTGCGTACGAGGTACCAGCCAAGCGACGGGCACTTCTTGTTTTGCTTTTTTATTCGTGGATAGCATATGAACCAAATCAAACGTTTGAAAACAAAACAGACAGATGCTCAGTCGCTCTTAGACAAAAGAAATTAAAATACAAACGCCACAACAATCCTAAACTCAATAAATAACTCCGAAAAATATAATTAAATATAATTGAGGATCGCCTTTAGTATTTTACCGAGACAATCATTTCGCTTCACGCATAAGGTGAAGCGAAATGATTGTCGGTCCTCGCTGGTCTTCAACCGCAAGGACGCTTAAAGGCGTCCTTGCGGTTGAAGACCAGCGACGACCGCCTGAGGGACGAAATGACTGGTGAACTCGTGTGCACACTACATACGCCGGCGAAGCGGTAGTTCCAAGCAACTTTTTCTGTGCTTTGAAAATCAGCTGCAGAATTCGAAAAGATTGCCGCATAGGTAACTGACGCGAGGCGCCAGCATCACGGATGAAGGACTTGGAAACCATCTGAAGAAGCAGTCTTATTCGACGACGCATTTCAACCATTCACCTGGGCGGCCCACATATCATGTTGTCTCGCCTGGTGTAATAGATGGACGCAAAGCCGCAACTTGAACCTCGTTCACAAAAAGTTCAAATACCCATTTGATATGGATCTATGTGCCCGGTACGCGCCTACGCGAGAGTACGTGTACTCACCAGTCTGAAACGGCCCGTTGAGGTCGATATTGGGATAGCCCAACGTCTGTCCAGCTTCTACGAAGGCGTGCGCTAGTGGGGAGGCGTACGGAGGAGTGGAAACTGTGAGGTAGCCGCCTCGGCCGTGGTAACCTGTAAGTGGCAAACAAGAAAGGAAAGCATTCAGTCGTTTTTCGTAATAATTCACACCCTCGTCACAATGCTGCAAAATAATGCTACGCGAATTTACCACAACGATACTGCACAGACTGCCATCATTATTTTGCTCTGACGGCGTTTCATACGCCGCGAACACTAATGGATCCATGCCACTCTTACCCCTTGCGCCGCCCAGAAATGCCAGGACTTTTTCGCTAACGTAATAAGCGCGCACTGGGCTGCTCCCTCCGGCCCCTAAATGTTACCGTGGACCTCCTCCCCTAGCAGTACGGAGCAGGCCTAAATGCTCGTACTTTCACCGAGGCTACTCGGCAGCAGGATGCCTCGCGCACCGCAAGCCTGCAACACGGTCGCCTATCGGCAAATCATGCGCATTTCGCTGGAGTGGACCGTGAGTTTACGAAGCGATTTACTGTCAACTTGTCTGGTTTCGCTTGTACGGTTTGCGAACGCCTTTGGCTTCTGGCGGATTTGCGCAACGCTCCGGCGAGTTCAATCCAGCGTCTCTGGGGGATGTTTCCCGGTCGCGAGTCGTTCGACAACTTTTGCTCGTGTGGAAATTGTCGAGGATCCCTGTGCAGTGTTGTGGTGCTCCTGATGGCTACTTGCAACTTAACTCTTTACGTGCAATAAACACGCAACAGCTTCTGTGAAGACACGTTTCACTTTCGTGTATACGGATTCCTATGAAAGAGGGATGAATCTTTTTTTTTTTTTTTTGCAAATGTGGGGCAGTGGAGCATAGGCCCGAATGGTTGGTTACCTCACTGGCACACTACAGCCGTATATAGGCACCACTGCGCTGAAGGGTTCTAGATTTAGCAGCAGTAGTGAGCCTTAATTACACGGCACACGCTTAAGCGCTGTTTTGGCGTGGGCTTGGCTAGATGGCTCTTAGGCGACATCGCCAAAATAAACAGCGTAGGCAGCGGTATAACGAAAACGGCCGCGACACAATAAATATTCGCTTTGACACTTGCAATTGCCTATCATTATGCAGGAGTGTCCGAGATGGGAAAATATCAAAGTGCGCACGCTCTGCAAATGACTGCACACGTTTGCAATAAAGATCAGAGGCGCCGAAATTCGTTAGCTTGGTCTCATCAAAACCTGACACTGAGCACTCAAACGAGCGACGATGCGTGAGCCACTATGCTTTGGAACGGCTCTCATTTTCTTTGTGTCCCTAGCGGTCGGTGTCGGTGACGCTAGGGAAAAAAATTCAAACGTCGTAGCGCCCCCTGGCCGATGCGAGGTGCCTATACGTTCTGCGAACGAAACATCCGAATTCCGTTACCATTGTGGGCGATCGAGGGATCCCGGTTGTCCTCGGACTTGATGAAGTAAGGCAGCACGGATCGCCATCCCCAGCCTTCGCAGCCGAGCTGCTGCTCCCAGCGGTCGTAGTCACGCCGGTTGCCCCGGATGTAGAGCATGTAGTTGAGGACGCTCGAGCCACCTAGCACTTTGCCCCGAGGCCACCGGCTTTGCTGACGACGAAAGAAGCAGGAAACGTGAGTATGAGGAGACGGGCACATTTATCTTCAAATGCGAAGACGCGAACACTGAACGGCTAGCACAATAAGGCTTCTCCGAAAACCCTTGCTGCCCTATTGACAAGCTGTTTGCGCATGGATACGAATCGTCAACTACTGAGAGGCGGACAGTGGTACTCGATTTAAGCACTCCTTACGCTTTCGCCCCCCACATAGATCAAGGTATAAAGTGTCATACAATCAATTTGGCACCTACAAACAATAATTTATTGACAGGAAACTTCAAGCGAATATAATCGTCACTTTTCTTTCATTTTCTGATTGCTGGAGCAAGTTTCAGTTGTGTGTGGTTCAGGATGGTAATTAATAAATAAATATTGGGCCAAAGCGTTGTTCATTCTTTTTTTCAGAAACGTCTGATTGTTTTTTGTGCAAATATAGCATCCATGGTAAGAAGCAAAGGTGAACGTCTTCAAAATTTCCTTCGTAAGGAATGGCGTTTACCCTTTGTGGAATTAGCGACGCTAACCTAAGCTTGCCGGTACTTAAACGTGCATTTAAACATATTCACTGCGAAAGAGACAAGGTTGTTTTGAGTCTCATCTAGACAACTTCTGCAGAAACAATGGACGGATGATTCATCAAATCAAGCGATAGCTGCGTGGTGTAAACCTGTTGGGGCGTCCGATTACGCATAATGCGAGCGCCTGCGACGACCCCAAGACGGTGATGGTCGCATTACGACGACGGAGGTGGTGATGGCGACATGGCGAGGATTGAGATGAAGAGGACGCAACGACGATGGTCTTATGCGCGACGGAAGGATGAAGGCCGAATGACGGCGATGTCACAGCGACGACGGGGTTGAGACGACTGACTACAGGCAATGACGACAGTATGACAACGAGGTTTGATGACAACGGCATGACCTTGTTTCTACTCTCATTTCTTCAAGACTCCGGTGCCTGCAGCTGCGGTTTCGGCGGCGTCAGTCAACGCTCATGCCATCTTCCAGTCTAAAAGCCAGACCACACGTACAGTCGCGATCAATTTGAAGCTGATCGCTCGAGCGGTGACCGAAAGTAGGAGCAGCGCCACATTACGTCACCGCCGTCAGTAGAGAGGGTAGCATCAGATAGCTCCCCTCTCTATCTTTTGCTGTTCCCTGAGCAGCTGTCACTCCCGTAACCCTTCACGAGACAACCTGCAAATTCATTTAGATTACGTTATCAGCTTCTGCAGAGAGGCGTCATTGTTAGCCCAGGTATGCATGAGACATCGACGCACACACATCATTGCCACGAAAGGGAAACAAACAAAAATGTGGCGTGTTACACTTGGGGGTGACGGTTGCAGCCTGGAAGAGCATAAAAGTGGAAGAAGGCAGCGAATTTTTGTCTTCGCGGTTCCGAAATTGGCCGCTATGCTGCTTGGAAGGCCCGCCGGTAGATGCTCGCGCGATCGCCTTCAAATTGATCGCGACTGTACGCTTGCGGACGCGCGCGAGCTCGAGACCGCGCGCCTTGCGTTTGCCGCCCCTTGCGAGGAATGGCGGTTTCAATCCGCAAGAGACGCGCCTCCTCACGCGCCCACTTGGCTCCCCCGTGGACGTTTTGACAGACATTGTTTCATACCTTCTTATTGACAGTGTTAAAAAATGTCGAAATACTGATAAACGCAAGTCTTTTAGTTTTAGAGTAGTTCATCATGAGCCTGGTTACGCCCACTGCAGGGCAAAGGCCTCTCCCATACTTCTCCAACAACCCCGATCATGTACTAATTGGGGCCATGCCGTCCCTGCAAACTTCTTAATCTCATCCGCCCACCTAACTTTCTGCCGCCCCCTGCTACGCTTCCCTTCCCTTGGAATCCAGTCCGTAGCCCTTAATGACCATCGGTTATCTTCCCTCCTCATGACATGTCCTGCCCATGCCTATTTCTTTTTCTTGATTTCAACTAAGATATCAATTACTCGCGTTTGTTTCCTCACCCAATCTGCTATTTTCTTATCCCTTAACGTCCTTATCCTTTAAGAGTAGTTAGATCAGGGCAAAAAATAAAGAAAGGGTACATTCCTGCATGAGATGACTCTGCTTCACGTGTTGATTGTACCACGCCGTGGCTGCGTATACCCAGGCGCGTGGAAACGCAAGGAAGCCAAGCACCGATGTTTGTTTGGAACAGATATGCGCACTTGCGCCGCGTTTGGACGCGTACGATTTGGACCGCACCATGTGCGCATGCGCAGGTGCGCTGGCGAGAGCTTCCGCGCGCCGGTAAGCGTACGTGTGCTTCGGCCTTAAAGCGGCCCTCCGGAGCCAGATTGTTCACCCAAGAAAACTAAGAGGGAATTTTATTAAAAAAGCCATTGCTGTAACGCAGAGTTTATGAATGGTTTGTAAATAGTAATATTAAAATGTAGAAAGTTTCATTTATTAAAACCTTCGACATTCCGCGAACCTATTAGTGATTTAATAACGCGAAAGACGCAGGATCGATGTGGATAGCAGACAGGTCTTACCTGCGGCCTACAATTGCATTTCATGAGAATATTGAGGCATTACTGTTACCGCGCGTGAGTTTTTATTCCAAATTAGTAGGAACTTCTCTGCAACGCTCCTTAACACTTTCCGGTCCACTGTATGTGGAAAAGTAAGACGCTTACTTTGAGGCGCAAAGTGACACAGCGTCGTTTAAAGGGCATAGAGCTGGCTAACTTGCACGTGTATTTAAGCGACCTCCGCAAACATTCCTTTTGAAGTATTGTAAGAGAACCTAAAATAAGTGGCGTATTCGATTGAATAGCACTGACTGCAATGTTCTTTAAATGAAAGGCTGCTGGACGCACACTAAACGAGTATGTTTAATGAATTCAGTAAATAACTATCGGTTCGTTGTTCTGTTCGGCAGTTTCTTGCAGTCCGCTATAACTGCATTTTTCTAAAGCGCAAGTCACGGTTCACGTACGTTCGGCCACACTTAATCATAACTGGAGTGGAATCACATCAACAAGTGGGCTTCCAGCACTTTTATTGCGATATCAATTACACGGACACTCGAGGAGCATTCGCACCGCCGTCGTGCTGTGCCGCTGACGACATATGAGCGCCAGGTACGCGTAGGGTTAGAGGTTCACCAGGGTGGCCGGAGTGCATTTGGCTGCGTAAGCGACAAAGCGAGGTAGACCCACCGTCAACGCTAAGCTCACTGGCGGAGAAAAAACATTGTTCTGCCGTCTGCATCCACCACCTGTTTCATATGTGCGGCACTCACACTACGAGCACGCTACGAGCACAATATGGACTATGAGTGCAATATCAAGGCATTGTAGTGAGCTGGAACTGCTCCGACTGCGTTCTAACTACACGGTCGCGCGGGGCAGCACACTCTTTTTGAGAAAGGATGGTCTGTCTTACCTTAACGGACGAAAATGTAGTTGTTATTCGACGGAGTTTTAATCCCAATCAGTGCCCACGACAGACTGCATCATCCTTTGAATGTATGCTAAAATACCGGGACAACAGATCACGAACATGGGCCAGGGACTGTTGTCATGATTCTGTTGGGGTTTCAGAAAGCCCGTAGAATAGCAGGTTACCACGCCCCGGTCTGTCCTCGAGATCGTCAAGGCAGCAGTTTAGCACCAGGTTTTCGATTTTGACTGCTTCCAAAACAGCAGTGGAAACTGCGACAGAGGCCTTTTCAAATACTGTGGCCGCAAACCTCCGATACTGCCGCCCAAACCCTTTTTGCTCCTGCTTCGTAGACGGTTTTGACATCCGAAACGGCCTTTGAAACTGCCTGTGAGACTAGATTATGGACGTCTGCTGGAGTAGCAGCGGCTTGAAACGAGTCAACAAATGACGAAGAAACAAATCGTTTCTTCGTCTTGCGGGGACGAAGAAACGACACCTTGACAGCCACAACAGTGGGCACGGGAGAGCGACCTAGATGAGGTCGCTCGTGAATGCCTTCCTGTTTTACGTGCAGTTCCGAATTATTGACGGCACCTGTTTCACGCGTGGTGAGGCTGCCAGCTTTCCTGCAACGACGTCGCCTGTGCCGTCATCGACGCCGGCGAAGGACTACGACGATTAGTGCTGTCTGCCTAATCTGCGCGCCAACGTCGGCGTCCACGGAACCACGCTAGCAACATCGTCGCTGACATCAATGTCACGGCAGCGCTTGAAAGACCAACATCTCCTGCGCGCCCTTAGTGGGCATGGTACACCGGCTCAGGTGCGATCGCTCATGAATCCCCCTCTTGTTTTACGTGCACGTTGGTAAAACTGCTTCCTTTCATTGTAAGCGCGCCAACAACATTTACTTGCTCGTCCTCCCGTGCCCACGTGTGATTTACGCTCGAATGCGTATTTGTCGTGAAAACAATCCTGCTCTGCCGAGACGTTGAGACCCGGGCCCGGGCCGCCGCGAAGTTGAGTTGAGACCCGGGCCGCCCCGCGAAGACCGTGACAAACGGCACAATGAATTAATTGAAGTCATGAGAACTCTTAATCTTACCACTTACCATCGGGTTCCTTGGGTGAAGGCGGAGTGTTCAGTGGAGGAACGTTCTAGTACGGGAGTTGGCTTCAAGAACTCTCCTTGACAAAGCTTTGGCTCCGCCCAGAGAGATATCTCTTGTTCCACCACTGCTTGACCATTTATTACCCCTGCTGGTGCTAGTTTTTGTCGCGATTTCTTTTGAGGAGAGAAGGCGTGCGCGCATACCCTGTTCTTTAGTCCGAAGCAGGCAGCCTCCTGGGGCACGGTGAGGTAGGCCCAGTCGAACTTGGTCTGCTGGATCTCGGCCGCCAGCAGTGGCACGTCGAGGAAGAAGTTGGGCACCCGGCCGGCTTCCAGGAGGAGGACGCTCACTTCGGAGTCTTCGGAAAGGCGACTAGCCACCACGGCACCGGCTGAACCACCACCTACTGCTCTCGCGTTGTAGGATGGCCGATGGCAACGGTGAAAGCAAAAGGGGAATGGAGATCCCATTGCGCGAGAGCCACTTCAGGCACCAACTAACTCTGTGAAATTAAATTTTTGTTTTGCCACCTTTCTTGCTCCCTTAGAATAACGAAAAACTTAAAGGGCCAGAATGCAATAATTATTCGTCATTTTTAGTAAGTTTTTTTCAAGTTTACAGAATGTGAACATCCCGCGATAACTCTCCACAACGAACGTGCGACATGAAAACTTCGGCTATCTTATGTCTAGCGTACTTGAAAAGCGCCTATCCAGCCACTTGAAACAAAGGCATGAGGTACGGCACGGTGAACTGAAACTGTGAAACACTGTGAGAAGTGTAAGTTGGGCGAATTCGTAATTATTGAGTGGTAAACTGCAGCGCGCATACGAGCGGAAGGACATGGGCAAGTGGAGCACCTGTTTGCTAACTTACCTATTTCCTTCGTATTTTGGGCACGCTGCAGTTTAAAACGAAGGGCATTGCTATAAGTATTTTATGTGTTATTGATATTACATATTTTATATGTTACTGAATGAGAAGTTCGCCCCTTTATTGGTGCCGTCTAATCCTGTTCGCAATAAACTGAGAATACGTAATGACTGAAAAGCGCTGTAAACAGTTAGCTATGCGAAACAATAGCAGCACCGAACAGTAGTAAAGGAAGACTCATAAGAGACCCTCAGAGAGTCGCACACAGTTCCATAAACAAGTAAAAGCGCACAAGAGAGTCTCGCAAAATGCCCATAGGTTGAAAGCCTTGCAGATGACGCGGCTGAAGTATGTACGCGTGTCTACGGTAACAAAACACATAAACAACACACAATCAAACGTGAGCTACACATATACGATTTATTGTGAAATGGTAATAAAATAAAATAATGGTGGCCTCAACCACGACCGTTTACTATGAGCCTAATATTTTTTTTTCATGCAGAGTTTAGAAGCAACAAGTCACTTTTCTTTTTGTAGTTCCATTATTGACCATGGACCACATGTTTCTTTTTTTTTTCAAGAGTAAATGGCCAACGGTCAGGTAACAATATGTCTTTAGTCTTCGTCACCTAGTATCGTGTTGTGGGCACGATACTCCGTTGAGTGTATCGTGGGCGCCATACACTCAAGAAGGAGGTGTTCGCATCTTCGTCAGCGTGACTACAATGGGACTACAGACAAGCAGCGCCTTAAGTTACGTTCACAAACTGATGCGCATATGCTGTGCTAAGCTGTAGACGGTGCCATAAAGGCGCAAAATGTCTATTGTCGCTGCACTTTGACGGGGTGGATAGTGCAATGTTCGGGTTTTTAAAGAATGAGCCTAAGCACTTCGATTTCTGATCAAACGAAGTGTTTGTTCTAAATCGACAAGATATCTTCGCACCAGCAGGCGGGCTTCATTCCGAATAAGAGGTAGATTTAAAATATCCTTGCTCTTCGTGCGCCTGTTTTTCAGCAGCATCTGCCACAGTGTTTCCAAGAAGTGCCCTGGTATCCACTGAGACGCGTATCCACTATGTAATTTATAGTGCCGCCTTTTGTGTGATCATTGAGAGATTTAATGTACTAAATGCGTATTCAATGCATTTCGGTCTGTGCTATGTACGGACGTGAGTGCCGCTTGTGAATCACTTGAAATAACGCATGTCGGTGCGATCTCTGCTGACACTATACAGCGCCAAGCACAAACAATTGCAAATAGTTTGGTGACGGCAGAAGGTGACACTCTAGATAATTTAAACGTTTGTTCTGACTTCAGGCCCTGCTTGATAAATGCGGATGCAAACAAAATATTTAGGCATGATCGGTCCGTATACACATGAATATACTGTGGATAAAGGAGAAACTATCCTACAATACCAGTTGCTGCGCAAGCTTTCGTGAACATATCTTTGCTGCGTATGATTCCCTTAACTGACAATTCTATTTGGGGTGTTGTCAGCATGCAAGAAAGGTAACTGAGTTCCATTTTGCATATGTCAACGGAGCAATTGTCAGCGTCTATCACCAGGCTAAAACCAGCCTCTAGCTCAGTTTTGTCAATAGTTTTATTTATTTTTTAATGCAACAGGTCCCTCAAAGCGAATAATTGAGTAAAGGTGGTTACAGATACCATCAATGACATTGTAATGCATGTGAGTAAAGCAAATAACAAATTGCTGTTTGAATATCCAAACGTCTAGTGCAGGTCCAATCAGCACTGTATCAGCTTTTATACCCAATGTTTAAATAATCATTTTCGTCAACTCCTTTTGCTTTTGATGTACTAAATTGGCGTGAACGATTGCGCGCACAGCGTCTGGAAAGGATAAGGATCGAGCTTGAGCCGGCTACCGCAGCATAGTTCATATTCTGAAGGTCAAAATTAATCTGGAGCTATCCACCCCGGTGTCTTTCATAGCACAAGAGTTGCTATGGCACGTTAAAACGCATGAATCGTTCAGTCAATCAACCACTCACTCACTCACTCAATAATCAATCAACTGAACAATTAATTATTGAAACAATCAATCAGTGGTTTGGTTATTCTTGGCGTGAGCTGCAGGATACTCAGACCCAATGATGATTATTTACGCAACCATTCAGTTTACGTTGCAACTGTGAATGCTAAGCAGTGCGTGTCATTTTCAATCTCATCAAGTCACACTGGACTGACGACAGGCCGTGTAGGCATTTTATAAAGCCAATTGTAAAAAATGGCTGTGGCTTAGCTAAGGTTAAGCCCAGGATGCGAAGCATACTAGCCTTTATTTTAGTTGTTGAAGCACTGTTTAGCCTGGTGAACTGCTGTTGCTTGGCTATATTTGGTTCGGCTAGACGAAGAAACAACTCATGCAGGCGAGCGCACGAGCTGAGACCCGGCTATGTAGCTACGCGGCCGCAAGCGAGCGCACGAGTTGAGCCTCCACTTTTGCAGCTGTTATGACGTCATATGGTAGCTACGCGGCCGGGCGCGGCGCAGCAAAGAAGAGCGTGGTTGTGCGGCTAGTATGCTTCGCATAAAAGCGCCCGTGTTTGACCGCAGGCACGAAAGCTAAGCGCTGTTACAATTAAACAAGGCAGTACCAACGTAATGCGGCATGCAGCTAAGTCCAAGCACACGAGCGTTCTTGCATTTCGTCTCCATCAAAATGCGACCGCCGCGGCCGGCAGTCCAACCCGCAACCTGACGCTCAGCGGCAGAATGCCACAGTCAGTGCGCCATCACGTCATGTAGTTCCGAAAGAATTAAGAGCGGTTTCTTCAGGGAACAGAGATGCGTAATTCACGATTCAAATTATATAACGACTCGACAGCACAGTGCAACGCGGCTGGTGCATTGCGTCTGCTGACGTGCCAGACTTGCGAATAGGACCGACATGGCTGCATGTTACAATATGTTTCCCACGCCTATATAGCTTACACGGCCTGCTAGAGCTGCGGATATTTGATTTCCATTTGTACGAGTTGACAACTGCTAACGATAGCAGTTGTTTCTATTGTGTATACATCACAATGTGTCACGAACGTTAGTTTTCGTCTATTTTTAATAGCACATTTCTTCCGTTAGTGTCGCCTTCGCTATGGTGTTCCGTATAAAGTCAAAGGGTCATAACACCGTCGCCGCGCACCGTACGCTGTATGTGCGAGTGAAAGCATGCGAATAGTGAAAGCGTGCGAAGACGAGCAGACAATCGCGCCTCAATCTCGCGTGCGAGATGGAAGGAAAGCGGGGAGGAAGCGTGCCGTCTTCCGTCGCGTGCTAGGAACCGGGAGGAGGGGAGGTAGAGAGAGGGCATTGTACTTCGGCAGCAACTGCGTATGGCGCGCGGGCTCTATCTCGATAGCGATCTGCATTGGGGGCACTGTCTAGGTCGCCGACGGCTCGTAGCTTTGCGTGTGCTGTGTTCTCGCCGCTCAGTTTGCGCTGATGTGATGGACAGCCCTTCGCTCGCTACTGCTGCCATGCTTCCTCACGCCAGCGTTTTGATAGTTAGTGTCCATGGTCATCGAGTGTGATGTGTACCTGTGCACGCTGACACCCTGCTTGTTAACTTAGTAAGCGAGTGTTTGCGAGTTTAGACAGCCGATCAAACTAATATCCTTGCTTATTATTATTGTCTACTAATTTGCCATGGCATCGATGCTTCGCCTTCTGGGGCAAAACTGCGACTTCTTGTTTTTTTTTCATTCACAGCACCCACTGGGAAGCAACCAGACAAAGTGGTAAAGTAAACGTACTTGGTAGAGAACAAACAGCGCAAACGATGAAGGCTGAGTAAACGCCCGACTCCTCTGGTCAGAACGGACAATATCAGCTGATGAATGACGCAACGGAGCACTCCCTCAGTGAAAGGAAAGGGTTGAAGTAAATGATGCAACAAGTATCTATATTCGAGTAAAGAAAAAAATGACGCTACCGAGTGAGGAATGTGCATCGCATTTTCGAATTGCAGGCGTGCCCCGTTTTCGAATACCGCGATCGCCGGCGTATTGCAAGAGTCTCGATGGCGTCTTGGCTACCGTGTGGAAATTTAATATTTCTGTGCTCGGGTGTCTAAAGCGTCTTCCTCCTTTTTTTAAGCTTCCCGCGCATGTATTGCACGCCCGAGAACGGTTGAACGCTACGCTGGCTTCGTCACTTTTCGGCGCGTGTCTTGAGCAATGCAGTGAACATAGCGCGCGCAACGAAGCGAGCCTCCAGAGATACACGCATATGTAAGACAGGAGGTGCATTAGAATATCATATATTTTTCGACACTGAGAGTACCACTTAACCGACATCAGCAATGATAAAAATATTCCAAAAAGGACGCGCGCCCAGCCGAGCACGAAACGGATCCGCGCGCAAGACCCGAGTTTTAAACTGGCATTTCTGAACTTCGATGAGGGCGTTTTGCTGCCTCTGTCACCAGATCTGCGGGAATCACACACTCAGACAAAGTATTTATTTTAGGTATTACGTGCCACAACGACAATCTGAGGATGTATTCTGTGACGATCACGTTGGTGATACTATCGCCTTCGCGTGACGTAGTCCTCGATCAGCCAATCAGTTCATCCGATTTTGCCCAACCAGCCAGTCAGCGCGTGTCTGACGGCGATACTGTCACCGAGGCGACACTATCGCCGAAAGCGATCACCGCAGATACGTCCACTGATTGTAAGGAATGCAGTAGCGGGCGATTAATCTTGGCCATCCACAGATCTTCAGCGTGTACAAAATGCCCGGTACGCAAGCGTTTTTATTTTTTTGCTTTCTGCCCGCACAACAGAATACAGTCACCGCTGCCGCGATCGAACCAGCTAACATTTTGGTTAGCAACGCAACGCAACGCCATGGTTACGGAGCTGCCATACGCGGTGACTAAGATAAACCAGCGGATGACTGGAATGAGAGTTCACTCGAGTATGCATTCTACAGACAGCGGGCAGGGCACTTGGGAACGTTTTCTTGGGGAACCCAGGGGACGTCAGGTTGCTTTCGATTTTCGGCTTCATGGGCGACCGCGTTTTTTCGAAGCCAGGTTGCAAAACCGATTGCGCGCTTTGTCCTTTGAGTGCGCGTTAGGGAATCCCACATGTCGAAGTTAATCTGTAACCCGTAAATGGCGCAATTCACTACCATATTGTGCCTTTGAGACGTAGAACATCGCATTTGAAGTATTTAGATATGTTAATAACATCATGAATGGAAAAAGTTGACGCCTGAGTATATTACACAACGATGCACATGCAGAAAGCTAATCGCTAACTATGCTCGATGGAATTTCTCGTCGCTGTAGTCTAACAGTCTTGGGCAGCGATGAAGGTATTTGGCGTGCCCTCCCCCTGTCCGTCTTGCGTTTGCGTTAGGTGAGAGAATGCTGGCTCCTAGGTGACGCTCAAAAAAATGTATTAGAAAATATTATGCTAGCTATAAATTACCGGCATGGTGTGCTCTTAGTTCGCGCTGAGGGAATACGTTTATAAAAAACAAAATGGGCAACTCCAACGCTACTTGAAGAGTCGCGGTGTGGATCAAAGCTTCCCTTAATGTTCGCGCAAATGCTAAAGCAAATCTTACAGAAACGTGATGCTGAGGACTGAAATGTTTGTTGTGGAAATCATGAAACTATGTGTATACAGAAAAGAAGGTTCCCGGTGTATCTGTTCACACGTTTACGTTTCAGCCACACATAAAAAATGCTATCTTATGCAGAAAACGATATGGTACAGCAATATTTCTAACCCTGTTGTCTATTTAAACTTCAACGTTGTGCCGAGATTTGTGTGCACCTTGAAAAACCTCATGTAGTCCACAATATACCATAAGCCCCCATCAAGGCGCTTATGACAACATATGTGACCACTCGAGAAGTTAGAGCTCGTAACATTAGTTATTTTTAGTTCGCCAATCTTAAATTTTTGAGACTTGAAATGTTTAGGCCTGACATATGAGATCATGAAATTGCATTTGAGACGCAGAAAACACAACACTAAGTAATTTAGATTAGGTAATATAAAGGAATAACCATGGCGTTAGCACAATTTAGGTGACAAAGCCTGTGGCGATTGTAGCGCTCGTCCCGTCACCTTCCTTGTGTCCGTCCTTCAACGCTATAATTATAGCTTTAGATATGGACCGAGTACCCCAAGAACAAGTTCTGCTAAGCCATTTTAGTTGAGATATCAGGAGAAACATGAGTAAAACCGTTGCAAACTCACCCACAATGTAATCATACTCGTCTTCAAACGTGAGCCGCACCAGCGGCGTCTTGTGGTGCACCGCCTTGAACAGCAGGGTTGCGTAGAAGGGCATCAACGCCATCGGCAGGAGCGAGAGGAACTTTGTAGATGGCATGGCGACGGTCCGCGTCGGAAAACACAAGCCAGGCTTGCTTCAGATAGCGCCTCCAAACGACGCTTCCAACACTGTCACCTCTCCAGTAGACATTCCGTATGGCACTTGGCACCGATCCTTCGCAGAAACTTGTTTTGCTTGCGTGCGAACATTGTGGGTCTGTGCTATTTCTCTCGCACTGAGGGTGCTGGGTGCGATACAAAACTCCAGCAGAGTCAACGAGCCACGGAAAACAGGATTCGTCTCCGCAAAACACTGGCAGCAGTGCAGCCGAATCAAGGCAACGCTGATTCGATCATGCTAAGCTCTCAGAAGTGGTGCTTCGTCGTCTGCTCCGGTGCAAATGATCGCTTGGCGATTTTGTGTTGGCTGAAGGGCCTCACACAGTATTTTATCGCGTTGGTAGAGCAGGTCCCATGGTAGCTTTCAATGCCGCGTATTCTTTTCGAAACCGCATTTGTTTAGGCTAAGTGTTCAGTCCAGTCTGAGCCCAGTGTACCGGTCGAGTGTCTTGCCAACTACGGCGTTCCAAAGCTAAATTTAGGTTGTACCTAAGCAAGCCACGTCTCAGTATTCAGGAACTGAGTGCTGTAAGCTCCAGCCTTTATAAATAAAGTGGAGTTCGCGAATTTTTTGTATGAGTCTCCATTCATTCTTGGCGGTCAACAGGGACGCAATAATTAAGGGGTGAGTTGTCCCTCTCTTCCAGCGGCGTCAGGATCCAACATGGTTGATGCACCTGCAAGAATAAAGATTATCGTCAAGTGCAAGTTGTACTGTGTGGAAGCACAATGCATCATGATTACGAATTCACGTAGTTGTCGATATATGGTGGTTTTGTCATGCGGTGAAATAAAGTTTTTCGCACATGCTTATTGGATTTTCGCTATATACAGGTTGCTAGAAAGTCCTCGAGTTGATCCAGAAGGAAATTACCCAGAATAGCGAAACTCTGTGATTATTTGGCCTCACCGCTGAAATGTGCGACGTCTCGATTATCTGAATAAATTACTAACTAAAACTACTGGGTCTTTCCTTGGTTTTAGTAATCCCTTCTATTGTGTCAAAAGTACTATTTTTCCGTTCGTTGTCTTACTTAGAAAACAGAATATGAAGGAGACAAATTTTGTTGCGAAGCTGACGATTTATGCAGTGAATGTTCCAAAAAAAAGCAGACATTTTCCTAGGAGCCTTCGCAGTAGAAACAGTGCTTGGACACCTACCTTCTACCTACGTTATCTGCTATTCTCATTAGCAATGAATGTAGTTTATTTTTAATTTGCATATGATATGAGCCTATCATGGCACACTATGTAGATTCACAATCGACATCTTGTCCACTCTGACTGATATGGCAGGCGTAGCCTTACTTTCTTACGATTATTGAGACTATGGCCGTAACAGTAATTCTTGTTCTTGTTTATTTAAGCTTCTGCCATGTTACTTTTTTTTATCCACGCCATTACATTCGCGCTGTGTTTCGCCAGTGTTTAAAAACGTGCGTATTCAATTGTCAGCCCGTTTGCCACCTCGCTTTCCCGTTTTTCAACCCATTAAAGCATCGCATTCGATGCCGGCAGTTGACTCGGCTTCTCCTGCAAACGTTTCTGTTTTTTCGTTCATTAAACAACTCCCCGTCTCTCTCGCTCTCTCTTCACTTGGCTAAACATTCCGCGTGCCAAATTATCGCTCAATTTTAAACAAAAGACAATATTTCAGATAAGCTTGAAGCCCCATTTGTTAAGCCTGGGGCCGGGAAGGGGGTGAGGATGTGGCTGCTGGGGAACTACATGAATGGGATGGGCACTTTCCTGGACTGACGCTCTCCTAACCACTGAAAATTTTGCGCCCCAGGTGGCTCAGTGGCGATGGCGTCGCAGTGCTGAGCGCGAGGTCGCTGGTGCGATTCCCGACCGTGGCCACATTCTGATAGAGGCGGATTGCAAAACCGCTCGTGTATTGTGCTTCGAGTGCACGTTAAAGAACCTCAGGTGGCCGAAAATGATTCCGGAGCCCTCCGGTGCGCTAAACCCCGCAATGTTTTGTGCTGATGTTTACAATAGCTGGCTGCGATGTGCACTTGTCCTCGTGTGCATCCATGGTGTAAGTACAAATGTAGCTGTTTAACATCTATTTAGCACGACAAACAGTTTCCGTAGGGCACGGAGCACACGTATTAAAAATATCATTTTTCGTTAATGGGAGTAGGTACAGATTTTCAAAAAAGAATAACGATGTTTTTACGGTATGGTTGAAACAATTAGTATTTTTATCTCGAAATGGGGACACGTTAGTCAACAACCTGAAGTGATATCGCAGACAAGTTAGAGGAATCGGCTGGGTTGAGAACTTTTGCACACACCCATATTCCAGGGCCAATACGATGCCGTCTTCAGAAATTTCGGAATATCGAGATTGGAAAGAAATGGCCGAAGAATAGCAATTTTATTTCGCACAATATTGTGGCTAGTTAGGCTGCGTACATAAACTAATGTTGAACTGTCATTGGGGTGTGGCAGCCGTTCATGACAATTTTTCACGCTATGGAATTACAACGACACGAATATCTGCGCCTACGTTTATTTTCACACAGTAACCCATCATGAAAATCAGGTTTGCCTTTGCTGTCTTCATGGACGCAATAAGGCTGTCGCTACGATTACCTCTGATTGAAAGAAAATGAAGTGAAAATACAATTTAGTTACGTTTAGACCGCGCACCAACGTTTCTATAATACGCATTGTGCTTGCGAAATTTGACGGTAACCCTTTGACAGCGGCAACATCTATTCTGCTCTCTCGTCTACTCAAGGGAACAAAATAGGAATAATTTGTGGCACAAAAGCAGGAAACTTTTCACTCAGCGGTGTCGTGGGCAAGCTCCCTATAACGCCTTCAACTCGTCTAGCACTGTGAGCCTCTGTCCGCTTTGCAGAAGGAATTGTTAGTTATTGTCGTCTACATAATAGAAAGCACCGTGCAGGTCCTGCTAGAGGCCATGGGTTTTAACAGACAGGAATACGTATGCACAAAAACGAACACTATTTCGCAGTAATACTGCACTACATATTAACATTGACCTGTTACTGCTGCTTTCGAAGCAGTCAGGAAAAGGTACATACAAGCTAGACAGACGTAATATACGGGGTACTCATCACGCTTTCAAAGAAGTAGACATAACGGCTTCACTTACCACAGCGTCGTTTCAGCTTCTGTCGCCCACTCATGCCGAAGAACTCGGCCGTCCTGCTTCTTTCATCACGACCTCGGCGCCGAATACGACATGCGGATCGCTGACAAGTGCGGTGGCACCTCCGTTCTGACGATACCACTATTTGCGGATGACATCATCGTCCCGGCCTGCAGGTCACCGGGTCCTTCGTCTCTTGCGCGAAAGCGGCAAGGACTTATCTAGGACAGAGCTGCTTTCGATTCGCGAGATCCTGATACGAGAGAGCGCTCTCCCTTTCGTCGTAGCGGCGGCATCCATGCGTTCCTCGCGTGCGCCACGAAAGAGACGTGATCCGCAATTTGGCGAAAGACGCGATGGCCCCACGTAACCCGTAACCGCCACCACCGACCTCGCCCCTCAGTGGCTGCTGGGGACGCCGACGGTCTCTGGCGTCACGGTGGCGTCACGGTGACGTCACACACAGCTAGCTAGGTGTCTTCTGCCAGCGCGAGTGTTGCGATGCAGAAGGCCTGCGAACAGCCGCGTAACTGAAATGTTGGTCACGGCGAGCAGTCGTCTCGTTTCGACTGGCTGCTTAAGTGCGACCGGCTTGAGGGCACCTCGGAGACAACAATGAGAAACGCCGGGACTCGCGCCCGCTTTGCGTTCGCTGCGCAGTGGTACGAGACGGGTGGAGCCGGACCATGAAGAAGCCGCGGCCTGCTTGAATCCTACACGTGAGAGTGAGCGACGGTGTGCGTGCCGTTTCTCTGTCCTTTCGCGGACAAGCAGGTGACAACGCCGTCAGCCGGTGGTACGCAGTTCCACCGCCGTTGTCGAGCAACGTCTTCGAGATGTCTGTCACGCTTTTTTTTTCACAGTGCGCAATTTTAGAATACGAAAAGAAACCTATTTTAGAGCTTCACACAGGGACGTGCCTCTGACGAACAAAGCATGACGGTCGAGTTTTGAACTAATGCTTTGTCCCTTTACACTCTGAATGGAACAAGATATATGCGCCAAAATTTTATATGAAAATGCCATGAGATAATTTTTTTTCCGGCAGTACATAATAGCGGCTATTTTAATCCCAAAACTCATAGTAATTACTACTTAGCTTATCATTAACTGATACTCTAATATAAACATTTTGTGTGTTTCCGCTACGCACCTGCTGCAACTGGGGAACTAAGGTCGGTCGATACTCAAGGCATGCCCATTTATCTGGAATTAGCAGACTAGCACCAGGAGTGATATTTTTACAGCAACTGAACCTTTAAAACGTCATTAGTACGCCATCACATTAGCTCACTCACCGCGCCACCTCTTATAGAAACGTATCTTTTTTTTTGCATACTTCATTAGTTGTTCACTGAATTCCTGCTTTGTCTTCTTTTGATGCAGTCGCCACACGTATATCGTATTTGTCCTCGCCCCCTCTCTGTAATAGTGCGCAGGAAGCCTTTAAAGGTGAATCAATAATGATGATAAGCGAAGCATTCGTCTTGCATAAATAATCTATATCAGCGATCTACAATAATGTATAAAAAGTTCACAGTCACCTTAGCATAAAGTAAAGAGAATGACGGCGAAAGCGTGTGCACTAACGAGACATTCGTTAAATCACTTGACATTCCTATTAGAACGCATTGTTACTTCCTCTTGTTTTCTCCCACCAAAGTCATGCATTCGAGAGTCTTAACTAATTTTGCCTTAATTAACACCAATGACCGTGGGTTCGACCATCAATAGTGGCACCATCAATTTTGGTGCCATTGAATTTTGTCCATCCAAATGCTGTAAAGCAGTGATTTGGGCTTGTTGGTAAGACATCGTGAGGCTTATAGCGCGTTAAAAAGACAAGGACGAAGGTGAGACGTGACACACACAGGTGCTTCCTTCCTTTAAAGTGTGGGAAAAAATACGTCGGGCAAAGCGGAAGGTGCCTCAACGAGCGTTTGAAGGAACACCGGTACAATGTAGCAGAAAAGCGGGGCGGGTTTCTTGACGCCCACTGCAGGCATTGCAGCTACACTGTTGCCGGGGTGGATGATGGCGACCATTCGACGTGTGCTCCAGCATACAAAGACTGCTCCATTGTGGGAAAAGCCCGAGGTAGGATAACTCGCGAAATTATAGAAGCAGAACTGATTGATAGGCTTGGCTATAACTGTGTGTCCAAACCATCCATTGCCCTTTCCCACAAAGAGTTATCGTACCTGCGCAATAGTGTGTAAGGGTTTTTTGTAAACAGCGCATGTATGATGTACGCGAAAAAGTTGTATATATGTATGGGTCCCTTGCTCGAAATAAAGATTGTTGCAAGTTAGCGCCTGTGTGTGTCACGTCTCACCTTCGTCCTTGTCTTTTTAACGCGCTATAAGCCTCACGATGTCCAACCAAAGCTCTACGGTTCGATTCCCACCAAAGGTCGTATATTCGAGTGCTTCAAGTAACTTTGCCTTAATTAATACCAAAAGTTGGGCGTACGGCACCCACCAATGGTTGTGGGTTCGACTACCAGCAAAGGTCATGGGCGGTACCATCAATTATGGTGCTCGTGAACTTTGGTGCCAAAACACTGGACGGTCAATTTTTCGATAACGCCGGACATGGGATTTGTGATCCATGAGCAGGTTAAGGCTTCGCCTTAAAAATACTAAAAATGTTGACAGTCACTTCAGCATATACGCTAAAGAAGATGAAGGCAGAAGCCTGCCCACTCACGAGGCACTCATTATATTACTTGGCATTTTCATTCTAACGCATTGTTACTTACTATTACTTGCAAAGCTCGTACGTTCAAGTGCCTTAATTAACTACACATTCATTAAATCCGCCGTAATTAACACCAAAGTTGGTGGGCTCGACTGGAACCAATGGTAGTTGGTTCGGCCAACAATGATTGCGCCATCACTTTTGGTGCCAGTGAATTTTTGTCCCACCAAAGCTCGAGCGTTTAACATCCACCAAAGGTCGTGCGTTCGAGTGCGTTAATTAACTTCTCCTTAATTAATACCACTAGTCCAGTAAGCGTAGTCGGGGGTGGCCGAAAATTAGGTGGGGATGAAATGAGGAAATTCGCAGTCGCAATTTGGAATCAGCTAGCGCAGGACAGGGTAATTGCAGATCGCTCGGAAAAGGCCTCCTTCTACAGGGGACATAAAAATAGGCTGATCATGATGATCGTCAGTAAAAGGACCAGCTTATAACTATATTATCTTCCGTACCGAAGGCAATATAGTCAGGGAAATGAGCGTCATTAAAACTTTATATCACACTATTTAAGGAGCTCACAAAGAAATACATGCAATAAAAACACTTTGAAATCAGAAAACCGTGCCGACAAATGCGGGCACAAGTTGTCAAAACATTTCGTCGTCTGTTTGCGGCGATTTCTTTCCTTTTTTCATTTTTACTGCTACCTCAACCGAGATAAGGCAGCCTCCTTTGGAAGCAGGGTAAATAATGATGCAGGCAGACAAACTCGTGTAAAAGCGCCTCCGAAGATTTCGTTGAGGAGTACTTGGCTTTTGGCAAGGAGTTAACAAATTTGGACACTGTTAGCGACCAGGAAAATAAAACGCTTGCAGCAATCTTCTTTCTTTTAATGGCGGCATCAGCCGTGATATAGCTTCCCCCATTGAAAGCTGAGTAAACGAAGGTGCACATTTGAAAAGGCGCGCAATCTTAATGTCTCGCAACTTTTCGCTCAGAGTACTTGGCTTTATAAAAAAACATCCACAAATGTGGACACTGGTAGCAAAGAGAATATATTGATGTGGAGTCTCCATATTTTACGAAATAACTACACTGATACTTTCGTATAAGGGAGCTTATCTGACCCCACAGCTTAGGTTTAGCCTAGCTGCACGTTTGGTTCATGCTAACGTTAGAAGTACAGTTCATTATTACAGACAAAAGCTTTTTTTTTTTTACAGCGAAACTGCCTTCGGCTTGGTTCCTAGGATCTGTTTGTGGCGTAACGTCAACAGAAAACTATCATCATGTACGGCTCATACCCGCAAATGCAATGCTTCAAACCCCCGTAAGGCAGAGGCTACGAGCACGCAGTAAAGTGAAGCGAACAGTAATAAGCGTATCTACCGGTGGGGGCAGGGCGGAGGGGGGGGGGGGTTCCACTTGAATGCCCCCGCTGTCAGAAGGGGGTGGGGCACTGTAGACCATTTCCTTCCACTTTTGTAAGCTGGCACTGTCGGCTGCACACAGGCAAATCCAATAAAACAACAGAGGATGCCAAGTTTTTTTTTTCATAATAGCAACCACGTAAATATGCTCTTCGTATTACATATATTTTGATTTGGCAGGTAGAATTGCCTTTCCGGCCTTGTTTCTATGCGCTGTAGCAGATGACGCTCGGCTGCCTTCACGAAAAGGTTAAGTGCACATGGTTCTTCGCGGTGCGGGTCAACTGTGAGACGTGCCTTGGACGCTTGCATTGCAGGGGAGGCTGTCACCGGGAAGTATAAAACAAGTTTCACCTTTTGCTGCTTGCTTCATTTCGTGTTTGTCGGGGCAGTCTAGCCTAACCATCTTGAAAACAGAAAATTGACTTTGCTTTTCAAAATTTACCGCTTTGTAATCAATGTAGCCTCGTTAGCGTTTTGTTCTCTAGATTTAGCGACTTTGTTGTGCGTTTAGCGACAGAGTTTTCTATTTAGCGAACAGGGACTTATTTAGCGGCTTCAGTGAATAAATAGTGAAATTTTAGCGATTTCGACGTTAGGAAAGTTCCTTCAAGAACGGCTTTTTAGGAGGCGGTTTATTGCTCAAAAGCTACATGTAAGCGCCGAAAACTCACGACGCATAAGTAACGTGACCATCATGAAGAGACCGTTGGCTTCACATTGATAGTCTTCGCACATTGATTGTGCTCCGCAGCAGTGTCATCACAGGCTGTCATGACATTGAGCTGATACAATTGATGTTTTTTTATTATCATTAAAGAAAAGCGATTTGATCCTGTTTATATGCTGCGCGTTGTGCGGCATCCCCATCTACTTCGATTTGTGGACGTCTGAAGGCGTAGTAGTAAATTAATCCGCCAAAACCAATCGAAATAATTTCTATGTTCAGATCTTGAACACAGCAGGTGAATAAGACTGACCAACTGTGTAGAAAGGCGTAGATATCGCAGCGGCTGCAGTACTTCACGCGAATATGAACAAATTACTTCCGTTTGTCACGGCTTTCGAACCAATCAATACCTCACGGCGCCTTTCAGGTAGATCAAGGGTGAAATCAGAGTACTCGATTTGTGTGTAGTTCGTGCAAGCGTCATCACCGTGTTAACGACACACAGCCAAGCGTGTTCCGCAGAATCTAGTTCTTCCATTACGAATGTCGGCAACCAGGAAAATTGGGGAATAATCTAGACTGAGCGGCTGAGAAAACAAAGCTGTTGTGTTTTTTTTTATTTCTTCAGAGTTTGTCCCCTTACAATCTGAAAGTAAACGCAGAAATTCAGCTGTTATCAACTGTTGCGTAAATATATGAATAAGATAAAAGCCTTCCTACAGCCTGCTGATACATTCACTGTTTATTCGTACCTTCACGGACGTTAGACAAACATAGAACATCTAGGAAAATGATTTACTTCACGGTAACTTGTACTGTAATGTTCCAAAACGCTAACTCTATTTAAAATCCAGTTGGCCGTTATAGCGACAATTTTAGCTGTTTTTTTGTCTACGTCAGCGACACACTCCAAAAAAAACTTTGGCGACACTGGACTGTAACTGTAATGGTTCAGTAGTTGTGATCGATAACCAGATCTCTCAATGAGAAAGATAACTCTCAATGCCACATTCCGAGCCTCATGGAATACAATGGCAAACTGAAATTTCCTATATATATATATATATATATATATATATATATATATATATATATATATATATATATGTATGTATGTATATATATATATACATATATATATATATATATATATATATAGAGAGAGAGAGAGAGAGTTGGGGAGAGGGAGAGAGCGGGGTGGTTGGCTTGCCCCCCCCCCCCCCCCCCCCGTCGAAGCATAGGTGGTACGCCACTGCGAACAGTGCGTACACACTTTGGAATCACGCATACAACATACAGGACCGCATACATTTCAATAAAGTACAATCTCAAAACAACCATTCGAGCCACATAATTGATGGTAAGGCGCCCCTGTCCCTGCATACAATGCGAAGCACACTAGCGCTCCCCGCATATGCTTCCCGGTAAGATTACTGTTCCGTAAGCTGCTGCGACGACGGCAGCTTGACTGTAGCATACGAAGCAGGAAATGACGTAACTACACTTTCCTGCGTAAAAGAAAAAGCTGCCTAGAAAGTGGTTTGTATTGTGACAGTGTTATGCAAAGGCCACGCATATAGTGACGACTCCTGAAGAGCAGCGTACATACGAGGCGGGCCAAATTTCTCTTCTATCTGGTCCACTCATTGTACGTGCACGGAGTAGCGGCGTACGCCAAGTCGCAGGCCGTCGAAACGTGTTGGGCAATTAATTTGGCAATTTGCATGTGAACGTCGCCACGCGAATAATTTCAAGCTGCATCGCAAAAGGTCATCGCTCTAGTGGTCGTTTACAGCTTCGCTGTCCAAACACCTTCACAGCGTGGATCGGAGACCATGTTTTCTTTTACTCTTCCTTGAAGACTCGCCCACAAAAAGTGATTCAGCTCGCGAAAGTTACGTTTGCCGAAAACAAGCAACCGGCAGAGCAACGTTTGCTACTCGGTTTGCCTCCCACACACTGCTCCGCTGCGCAGCGTGTCGAACACCTTCCCATGCGTGCATAAATAACCTACGCTCCTGCGAACCTCGGGAACAAAGCACCTCTTCGATATGTGTGTCGCTCAAACATGTCAATCACGTCGCGTATAGGCGCTCACACGGCCCGACACCTCAGTAGGATGGCTGCGGCCCCGTTCGCTGCTTCTCACCGCGGAGGTGCATCGACGGTCACGTGGCCGATAGCTTGCTTAGACCGCGCGCCACGGGGACACTGGCACTCAAAAGCAGTCGCATAAAGAATAAAATTATGCCGAAACAAATCACCATGGCTGTAGAGAAAATTCAAAATGGGCACAGTTGACGTTTCAGAGATCGTATGTACTCCATTGTAGCAACTTTGTTCGCAACCTTCTATTGTCAACTGAGGAACCGTGGAGAGTGTTTCCATTCTGCTTTTGCTGACGCGTTTCTTTCACACTAGTGGCAAGTGCTTGAATTCGAAGCGTGGTGCTTCACGAATTTCGTCACAACGTTTACAGAAACCTTTTTTTTCAGCTTCGCAATTCTCCTCTCAAGCCGGGAGCGACATTTTTGACTGTGAGGGCGCTGCGATCAAGCTTTCCGCCAAGTGATTTCTCTGCTGACAGCGGTTGTTTGCGTTGCGTTTTGGTGTTAGTAGCAGCATTTCCAGTTCATCAATTTTGTCGCAAGATGTAGTTGCTTTTTTGGTCTGCTTACCGATAATATTATTTTTTAGCGAACGGAGACCTTTTTTAGTGACGTGACAGATCAATTGGACAGATTTTAGCGACTTTGAAGTCACAACCATTGCTTCGAGAATGAATTTCCATACCGCGTTCATTATTTATCAAAAACTACAAAAAGGCCCCCAAAATCGGTTGTATAGAAGTGGGCTCTGCGGCCATGATGCAGCGACGGTAGTCCGTACTCAGTAAAACTGGGAGAGATAAATGAGATGGGAAGGGAAGTGAGCTTAACCAGAAGATACGTAAATATCCAGTTTGCTACTCTGCGCTGGAGAAGGGGTAAGGGGAGACAGCAAGAGACAGAAGAGAAGCAGACACAGAAAAAGGGGGGAAGATGAAAAAAAAAAGCCACCATTACGCACAGAAGAACGCGAGGGTGTCGCAGTCGTCCAAACAGGCCGCTTGACCGGAGCAATTTCAGCAGCACCTTCGTCACCTTCTGGTGTGAAGACCGTATCAGCCGGCACTCAAAGATCGTCTGCTCAGAAAGCGGCCGGTCGTCTAGGAGTGCCAACGCCGCCACGAGCGAGTGTCTCTGGGAACTGTAGCGAGGACAACAGCAAAGGACATATTCGACGGTTTCCTCACTGTCGCAGTTGTCACGGGCAACAATTTCAGCCATTCCGATGCGTAAGCAAGCGCATTCGTAAAAGATAATCCAAGCCACGGTCGACAGAGAACAGTTGTCTCGATTCTGGATAGTCCAGATGGAACCCGCAGTCGGAGAGGTGGGTCCAGGCGGTGTAATCGAATATGCCGGGAACCTGGCGGGTTCCACATGAATCGTGTGGCACCACGCCCGAGTATGCGAAGCTTTGTTGCTGCACCATTTCTTGATTGCGGGATGAGTTCGTTCACATCATCTTCGTGAGCCCTCCTAGCAGCTTTATCAGCATGTTCGTTGCGCGTGATGCCGCAGTGGTCTAAAAGCCTCTGAAAAGTTATGTCACGTCTTTTCTCTGATAGTTGGTGACACAGCTGTCTTATTTCCAGCCCTAGTTGGTCTTCTGGTCAACTATGTAGGGCGGATAGCAGACATTGCAGGGCAGCCTTGGGATCGGTAAATAAGCTCCATCTTCGTGATAGCTTATGAATCATGCGAAGTGCGCTGCGAAGTGCAGCAAGCTCCTAAGCCGTCAACGCTGTCCGGTGAGAGGTTTTAAACTGAATGGTGGTCAGGGTTTTTTGCGGAGATCACCGCTCCTACAGATCCACTCACAGTTGTCGAGCCAGCAGTGTAAATCTGAAGATGACCCTTCTATGGCCCGTGCAGCATGGATAGATATAGCTGCTTGAGAGCTGGCGAAGAGAATCTTGCTTTCGTTCGAATTACCGGTACTGAGAATCGAACTTGTGGGGGAGCCAGGCTCCGAGGGGGTGCCACCTCTAAGGAGGCAGCCATGGTAGGCGAATATCTCCGGGCAAATGGAGGTGCTGGGGGCGATAGCCTCTACCACGCTCACCCACAAAACGTCTTTGCCATCGCGCCGAGAACAAATAGGCGACAGTTGCGACTTACTACTTGTCCGCGTCAGCTCGGGTCTGCTTGCGGAAAAAGCGATTACATTTGTATTTGTTGGAAGAACGAGAATTCAGCTGGCCGCAGTGGCGATGGCTGACACCTGAACATTGGCCGTCTGAACAATGAGCAATGAAGAGGGAACAGAATTGGAGAAAGCACAGAGTGAGGAGCAAGAAAGTTACAATATTACAGTGTTTGCAATAGTAAATCTTAGTGCAACTTGCTCAGACATTTTGCCTCCCATTATCTATGAAAATGGACTTATTCTGTCTTTTCTTATATGCCCCGACTTTATTTATGTGACTGCACTTTGTGTTGCTGCGGTTCTCAACTGACTTTCAATTTTAGTGTGATTTTATTCTATATCTTTTTCATATCTATGGACTTTAGTATTTGCGCATCCCTACGTGAATAGAAATATCTGGCGCTGATTAAAGTCGCCAGCATATCCTAAGCATTATATAATAATAAAAAGAATGGCTCTTAACGTGGGTGTGCATGTGCTGCAGTTTCACAAAGTCCCTGCAATGGGTAGGCATTCGCAAGCGTAGCAGTAGTTTAACTTAACAGAAACTACTTCAATAAATTTTATGGTGATGTTTAGAATGCAGCACTTGAATAATAGGACTGATCAGATGCATAAAGGCGAACATATCACAGCGTCTGGGATCCTTCGCGCTAATCTGAAAGCGCCCCCTCCCTTTCTCATGGCCTTTGGACAAATTAATAATGCGCGAAGCTTTCAGGTAGATGAAACAGTGGTGACGTAGAATATTATATCTATAAAGGCAGGGGCGAAGCCAGGGGGGGGGGGGCTTATGGGGCTTCAGTTCCCACCCCCCCAAAATTTTTTCGTGATGTCCATGCACCGCCGACCAAAGCTACTCCCGGCACCGGAAATCATTCTGGATTTTATCTGAATGTCTTTTTCACGCTCGAAAAGACATTTCACCGCAAACATTGCGAACTGGGCCTGGATTTCACGATTCGTCCATGTACCGGGAGTCATAACGCAAGCAGCCCCATCCAAGCACGAAGTTTCAAGGGCGTTTTGATGGCGAAAGGGCTCGCCGCGGAATCTACGGAGCGCATGGATTTCAATTGCGAAACTTTATGGGTATAAAGTTCACAGAAACTTTTGATGTGAAAGGTGCATTGACATTCCCACCGTAGCGCTTTAGATTTTCAATTGCGGAACTTTGTGCGATTAATGCAGTTATAAACATTTGACGCTAAAGGTACACAGATTTTTCTAAAGTCTTACATCAGAAGATGCAGAGAAGCCAAATTAACACACTATCAGACAAGTCGACAAAGCACACAGCGAGGTGCGATAAGACGAAGCGTTGTGGTGGTTCTTGTATGCCATCATGTCACATAAAAAATTATAAACATTTTTTTTTCACCTACGCCATAGCATCCATGTGAAGACATTAAGGCCAGCCAAGGTAACTACGTCCTTATTTATTTTTTCGCAATGACGCATTGAGCCTCTTCAATTTTTTTGTTCGCGCTGCCCTAACCGTGGGCTGCCAGAGGTAGCCAGAGCGCATACGTTTTTCTCGTGGTACTCCGACCACCACGCGGCGCACTTAGGTGCGCGTTCGGTTTGCTCTGGCGGAGTGGATTTTCGTCTGGCAGAGTTTTGGACGCTTTCTGGCTAGCAGACGACAAAAAGAAACAATGGTCGCTCGCCGATGTCACTATGGGTACTCGATGGATTACACCGCGTTCGCTTGAGCGCAACCTCTCCGGAAAATTTTGTCTCGCCCGTGGAGGATGCCGAGCAGTATGCGTATGGTTCTTTGTGGACCAAGCGTCTCACGTGTTCTTCGACATTCTTTCGGTAGTCACATGACGTGCCCAAAGTAAGCATTTGATTGTGACCGACATGCTTTCCTATGCGTTTTCTCATTTCCGTGACCCCGCCCCACAATAGAAAACAAGACATTGTTGCGGGGCAGGAAATTGTCGCATGGCGAAAGTTCGATTTTCTTACCTCTTCTTTTGCGGAAAGTTTTGGACCGCGGGACGCTCCAGTTGCCGGCTACTCTTATTATATTATTGCGAAAGCAATTATATGGACACCCCAGGCGCATTACTGCCGTTGCTGTCGCTGTCGTCCTCATGTTTTGTATAAAGTCAAAGGACGATAACATCGTAACCGGAGTAATCGGAGAACACTTACAGGATCATAATCATCATCATCATCATCATCATCAGCCTGGTTACGCCCACTGCAGGGCAAAGGCCTCTCCCATATTTCTCCAACAACCCCGGTCATGTACTAATTGTGGCCATGCCGTCCCTGCAAACTTCTTAATCTCATCCGCCCACCTAACTTTCTGCCGTCCCCTGCTACGCTTCCCTTCCCTTGGAATCCAGTCCGTAACCCTTAATGACCATCGGTTATCTTCCCTCCTCATTACATGTCCTGCCCATGCCCATTTCTTTTTCTTGATTTCAACTAAGATGTCATTAACTCGCGTTTGTTCCCTCACCCAATCTGCTCTTTTCTTATCCCTTAACGTTACACCTATCATTCTTCTTTCCATAGCTCGTTGCGTCGTCCTCAATTTGAGTAGAACCCTTTTCGTGAGCCTCCAGGTTTCTGCCCCGTAGGTGAGTACTGGTAAGACACAGCTATTATACACTTTTCTCTTGAGGGATAATGGCAACCTGCTGTTCATGATCTGAGAATGCCTGCCAAACGCACCCCAGCCCATTCTTATTCTTCTGATTATTTCTGTCTCATGATCCGGATCCGCAGTCACTACCTGCCCTAAGTAGATGTATTCCCTTACGACTTCCAGTGCCTCGCTGCCTATTGTAAACTGCTGTTCTCTTCCGAGACTGTTGAACATTACTTTAGTTTTCTGCAGATTAATTTTTAGACCCACTCTTCTGCTTTGCCTCTCCAGGCCAGTGAGCATGCATTGCAGTTGGTCCCCTGAGTTACTAAGCAAGGCAATATCATCAGCGAATCGCAAGTTACTAAGGTATTCTCCATTAACTTTTATCCCCATTTCTTCCCAATCCAGGTCTCTGAATACCTCCTGTAAACACGCTGTGAATAGCATTGGAGAGATCGTATCTCCCTGACTGACGCCTTTCTTTATTGGGATTTTGTTGCTTTCTTTGTGGAGGACTATGGTGGCTGAGGAGCCGCTATAGATATTTTTCAGTATTTTTACATATGGCTCGTCTACACCCTGATTCCGTAATGCCTCCATGACTGCTGAGGTTTCGACAGAATCAAATGCTTTCTCGTAATCAATGAAAGCTATATATAAGGGTTGGTTATATTCCGCACATTTCTCTATCACCTGATTGATAGTGTGAATATGATCTATTGTTGAGTAGCCTTTACGGAATCCTGCCTGGTCCTTTGCTTGACAGAAGTCTAAGGTGTTCCTGATTCTATTTGCGATTACCTTAGTAAATAGTTTGTAGGCAACGGACAGTAAGCTGATTGGTCTATAATTTTTCAAGTCTTTGGCGTCCCCTTTCTTATGGATTAGGATTATGTTAGCATTTTTCCAAGATTCCGCTATGCTCGACGTTATGAGGCATTGCGTATACAGGGTGGCCAGTTTCTCTAGAACAATCTGCCCACCATCCTTCAACAAATCTGCTGTTACCTGATCCTCCCCAGCTGCCTTCCCCCTTTGCATATCTCCCAAGGTTTTCTTTACTTCTTCCGGCGTTACCTGTGGGGTTTCGAATTCCTCTAGACTATTTTCTCTTCCATTATCGTCGTGGGTGGCACTGGTACTGTACAAATCACTATAGAACTCCTCAGCCACTTGTACTATCTCATCCATATTAGTAATGATATTGCCGGCTTACTTACAGGATACGTAGCTTTAATTCAGACATCGGGGATAAGACAGCTCGCTTACCTATAGCCCTCAAGCTAGTTTCTGGTGCGTAAACGAATAAGGAGTTGCGCGGAACAGGGCTCATTTAACCAGCGAGCACCATGTAAACACCCAGCAGCGCGATAAACCACCATACCCGCGCAATGCCCGACTGCTGCGCTGCTCTGCGCCAGCGCCAGCGGGACTGTGATCCCCGTACGCGAGACAAGGAGTTCCGAAACTTGCCTTGTTATGTGCGCGGCTCCAAGCGCACGCCATAAATTGAATGGTGAGCCAAAGGAACAGCTATACTGTGGGTGTTAAATATAACGGACGTTATCAGGGCAACAACACGAACCGGACAAAACATGTACAGCCACGTACCGAAGTAAAGTAACGGAGCCAGTTCATTCGACAAACCTCCCACCCTCCCCCACTCGGCGTCATTAGACGGAACCATTATCTTTTAAGTTTTAGGGCGAAGCTCTGTCTGGTTAGTGTTCCATGCATTTTTGTTCTCCGTGAACAAAAACTATCATCATCAATGGCTCATACCCCCGTAAGCAAGCAAAACATGCAATGGCTCATCGCCCCCTAAGGCAGAGGCTACCGGCACTAAGCAAAGTGAAGCCCGCAGTGCTTAAATGACTTGTAATCACGCATACAACATAAAGAACAGCATATCGAAAACTGCCATCATCAATGGCTCATGCCCCCATGAGAAATGGCCCATAGCCTCGTAAGCAAGCAAAAAAATGACATGACTTAAAGTCCCACAAGGTTCGCGGCTCCTCGCTTTGCGTGAATTAGCTGCGATGACACTACCTCTGTTGTCGTAGTCGGTGACTTCAATGTGGATGTGTAGGTACAGAAAAGGCAGCGGTTTACGCGTTCTGTGTTGCAGACATATCCCATGCGATGCCGCACCGATCCGGCCCAACCGACCACCCAGCGGCGTACGTGCATCGACTTAACATTATCAAAGTATGTGATTGCAGCTGCGAGTGAAATAATGACCACCGATCAAGACAATAAATGAGTGTGCGTATCTTTCGTGACGATGACCACACGTCGAGACAATAAATGAGCTCGTACCTTTATTCAAAATTATGTGTCACCTCCGTGTCGTGTGCTAAAGAGCTTTGCTGGTCAACCACCTTGACAGAGTAGAATGGCTCATGATTTTTTGGTTGAATTCGTAATTGCATGTGTGAAGGACATCCTAACATAGAAAGTTTAACAACGTATTTGCTAGTGGACGTGCAAATTGAGGTTATGTTTGCAGAATGAAGGGTGGGAGGAGGACGTCTGTTGATTTGCATACGAGGGCGTACGCTGTGCAGCGGAGCAGCAAGCATTGCCCCGTTTATCAAGATTAAAGGTTAGTTACCATGACTAAGCATGGGCGTCAGGCCAGGAAGCACCATGTTTCTCGTGCGTGCTTAAGCGTGCATAAGAGTGCTTTACTTTCCCAGGTGAACAAGAAAGCCCGAGAAATGTGGAAAAATACCGCATAGTTACGCACATCCTAGTACTAAGTTTAACTCGTGCTGTATCGGGGGTGAGCCCGCTTGAACGTACTTCTTTCCGGTGCGACAAGACAAAGGCCACTGCTTTGCTACCTGAGGGCCTAGCTGGCTGCCCAGGTCAAAACACACCGGAGCAAATGTTCGCAAGAGGTTGAGGCATGCATCTTCTGCAGCAAGAGTTCGGAGACCACTCAGCGCATGGTCATGCAGTGTTTCTCAAACTGCACGTCATGAGCCCCAATTGAGCATTTTTTTTCTGGAGGTCATGGAGGATCCATTTACGTGCACATTCTGCTTGCCAGAGTAGAGATGAATTTTCAGTCTCGATGCCCACACTACAGGTGTTTCAACACTTTTTCTTCAAAAGCAATACAAGCGTATATCACTCCTGAAATGATGTTTATTATGCAGAGTGTAATATTAGTTTTGGTCGCAAGATGGATGGCGAAATGGGAAAACAAACTACGATCAAAACCTTCGGTCACCACATAGAAAAAAAAAAAAACGTCCTTGAACAACGGCCTTGCAGCTCCAGCAAATTTCGTCTCAACGAAACTGCAGAATTGGAGTTCAGCAGAAATGGTTGTATTAAAAGCAGATGCATCCTTTCTCGTTAATATACATGACCCTTGTAAAAAACACAGACAAGTATTTTTGGTAGCTCTTCCTGATTTTGCTGCCTTTAAAATAATACAAAAGTGCAAGTGTGTGCGTCCTTGAAGAAAGTAAATTTTCAGAAGTCTTATCAACGTGGGGGGTCAGGGCAGATTTGGTGCTACTTAAAAGGGGTCACGTACTGAAAAAGTTTGAGAAACACCATCGTAACGGAATATGCCAAGATATTCACCCATCAAGACTCGTAGGGAACATCCATCTTCCGAAGCGCTGGAATTCAAAGCGGATGTGAGCTTTACGTGGCCAGTAGTAAAGTTAAGCAAGAGTTGTTTAGAGATTTATGAAAAAAAGGGAGAAATAGATCGATACAGCTGAGTTTGTTACAGGCATAGATGTACTGGACAGGTACAAAGATAGGAGTTTTAATGAAGACAGAAAAGATAAAGGAGACAGACAAAACACTTCACTGATCAAAATATAGATGGATTACTTAATTATCTCTAGCAGCCTAGTTGACAGTTTGTCCGTGCCCCATTTCAAAGAACTCATCATTACATAGTGACTGGGTTGGTGCGTTATCACACGACACTTCTAATGTTTCGCAGGATTTCTTTTCTGAGGTGGAAAATTTACGCACATTGATTGTATCCTTTTAAAAAATATCTCAGCTTGATACTTATAAATGTATAAACTTCTTAATTTACATACATTTCGTCAGCTATGCCTATAATGAACGATATAATTTTTGTAATTAACCAGTTTAATCTAACAAAAATATTACCAGTGGCTTCTCAACTCGACAATCAACAATATGCAATTAGTCTAGTTCACAGAAAATTATCCACCTTTTTGCTTTTTAAGTGAGGCCCATGTTACCTAGGACACTGTATAATCGGTGCATTATCTTAATTGAAACGAAGCAGGCAGTGTCTTTCAGAAAGCAAAAGCGGGTAGTTAGTATTCACTGCAGTTGGGATAGATGGTACACTTCTTTGGCTTTGGCAGAATTTATGCACAGACACAAAAAAAAAGCCTCATGAAAGTGGTCTAATTTGTCATGCCCACGCTACCCACATTTGCCTGCCTTTCACGCTTTACTTCTTTTTTTATGTATTCCTGTATGAGATGGTTGATTGGATATGTCTACACACTTTATATGCCATATACAACATACTAGTCATTGACCTGCTAAAAACAAGTGAATCAATGAATCAGCTGACTGCACCCTGGTGTCACCACTAAGAGTGCAATGAAACAGGGTTGCATATGCATTCCATATAAGAAAGCACAGCTCTGTAATGTGGTGAACCGTACATTGAATTGCTTTTGAGGGAAGTGAGAACTTGTGCAAGAATTAAGTGTAAACAATGTTTCAATTATTTTGCATGCTTTGGTGGCACCTCCAGGACACCAAAGTGACAATGAGGAAACCAAAGCTGGAACCCGGACTGCTCCACTGGTAGACTCACTGAGGCCTCCACGTACAAAGGGTACCAAAGATTATCGCGGCTAACCAATCCTCTATGAAAACGACATGGCATTGGTGGCCCCAACCCATGGACTGCCCTGCTCACAGTTTTGATCCCCACGCTGCCATTTTGTTATTAGTCCTGGAGGGCAGCGCTCATCCCGTGTTTTTTCACCCCGTCCATCGTTCCGTTCATGCTGTTACCATTACGAAAGCCCTGGATATTCTATGCCACCCACTTTATTATAATATAAGGAGCTCTCCCGAGGCCTCCCTTCGCTGTATTTACTGTCACATGCTTAATGATTTCACTGCAGTGTGTTGCAGTGGCACTTACTAAAGCCGATCCACCATTAGAAAACACATATAAGACCCTTGCCACATTTTTTACATGGTTCTTCAAGTGAAGGCTGTTGGCTCTGTTATGTCCTGCTGTGTAGCAAGATTGAAATTCGTTGGTTTGTATCTGAATTGCTGGGTGTCCCCGAGAGAAAAAAATTACAGGGATGATGTCCACAGAAACTTGTGCAAGAGGTGCAAAGAAAACACGAAGGCCTTGTGAATTATAGCTTCCATTTATTTAAAATCTGAGAAACAAACAACACACACTCTTATAGACAACACATCTGCACTTACACACAAGAAGCAAGCGTAACTTCCTCAATCTGCCGTGTGCATTGAAACTCTTTGTGAACTGCAGCAGATCCCGTGTTCTGCATTGACACAACTCTTAGAAATATTGTAATGAAGCAGCAGCAGCATACAGCAGAGGCCTGAATTGACACAAAGATTGAAAAGAAGCACCGATGACAAAGCATTAGTCCGCATTCCATCAGCCAAGCAAGAAGCAGAGCATGAAAATTAGAACACTGGTAAACTCCAACGTGAAATTTTGGCGCTCACAGATACCAGATAGCGAGGGTGTTCACTCAGCCATACTGAAAATAGACAACACACTTTACGCGATCGAAGTTTAGGGGTTCACCGTGTACTTGTGAGCTATAGTTATGTGAAAATGCAGAGATGATTAAATTGGCACTGCAGACGCTTAGTAAGATAGAAATGTGGTAATGAAAGAAAAGTGGCAGCAGCGTCTAGAAAATTTCAATATCGTTTTCTACACAAGCACAGCCGAACAGGCGAAAGTGGTTTGAAACAATCCTACACCTAATTAATGCTGATGTACTTGTACTGCAGTTGAAGAAAAGACTGGGCCCATTTTCTGAGGTACTGGTGTGCCTCTTTAGCCAAATAAATGTAAACATAATGGTAATAATTATTTAAGTTTTAAAAAACGTTATGTTGCTCTTTTGTGTCCCTTCAGGAGTGGCAAAGACAGGCTAGTGTAAGAATCAACTAGCTATAATGTTCACCGAGTGAGGAAATTGCTGATACATTAAAAAACACATAGTTATGACTTGTTAAATAGGATGCTATAATTGAAGAAATCATAAGTGATCCACAAATGAGTCGTATGTTCCAGTGCTGAAGTGCAATTCCATTCCACACTATTATGTCAAGGCGCGCTTTGGTGATTGATGCCGCGCTTAAAGATGAGTAGATGACGCTTTGCTGTGGATGTACACGTGGGTCAAAAGTGTGCATTCACGTAGCTGCATTCCTCATTGGCTGATGCATTCTCTCCATTGCCCCATTGATGCAAAACAAAGTATGGCGTGTTTATTCTTTCCACGAGTGCTCAAACTGCTTTAAGAAAACAGCAATGTGTGTGCAATGACGTTTCAAGGTGTGGTTGCAAAATGCAACTGAACAACTCGATCAGTTGATAGCACACAGTTGTGAAGTGCTGCTCAGAAGGTGTCACTGATAGTCATTTCATGACGGCCATTATGACTCCATGGGAGTGCAGAATACAATAGCTATTTCCATGACAGTTCAAAATTATGTCAAATGCAGAATCTCAGTAAGCAGTTTGGCAACTGAAGATCTAAGATGTCCCCAAGTTGGCAATGCTTTATACAAAATTAGTAATCACAGATGAAATTATTTGGCACCCCTTCTGTTAATACATGCTTCATAGCTATTAACAGATTGGGAAAATACTGAAGCATCTCTCTCTGGTGTCTTCCTACTCAAAGGACTTGCATGAGAAAGCAATACAAACTTTCGACTCATGCTTGTAAACACCAATTTACTGTGCTTCGTGTCATGGTTTGATGCTGTGCTTGCTTGCTTGAGACGCTGCTGTATTCAAGACATATGGGGCCAGACTTATCCTTGATATGCCGAAGCATCCTTTACACTCGCACTTCGTTTCAGTAAATGAGAAACATGCAGAGACACTCAGGACTGCAGTTCTGCGCTTCGATGTGCACTCCAGCCATTCAGTCATATATTGAGCAACACACTCTGCTATTTGTCTCGACAACTCACAGCTTCATTTGTAAAGAACAAAGCAGTCATGTGCTCATATGAACATACTCAGCCTTCAGCCAGGAATATTTATATGCTTGAAAGAAGCAGAGAATAGTTGTTTCAGGAATCTAGCATTACTTAAATCCTAAAAAGAAGCACAAGAAATTCTAACACAAGGCTCACCAGAATTTCCAAGCAAGACCCGATTAGTTGTGATCACAGAATAGATAGCTCAGTGGCGATGCATTGAAAGTATGCTTCCTAGTTGCAAAATGCTTTGATAAAGAATTCATATTAATTATGGGTGGGTAGGTTCCATAGGTTCGCATTCAGATAAGTTACATTGGAGGATCGAAAAATAATTTTTCTTAACCAGGGATTAAAACACACCTAAACCAATGTACATGTGCATTTTTTATCAGATTGTAGCTGCGATAGTGTGGAACGTACCAGTGGCTTGCGCTCGAGAGCACAGTGCGACAGCTTTCGCAATAAGTTCACCATCAACTATCACTCAGGCCCTGAAACAAGGCTTGAGTTCACCTAAACTTCAGGTGTGCATCTCAGGGCCATCTCATTGAGTTTCCTAGTAAAAGTAAGGAACACAGGTGCTGGTGTCTATGGGAGTTACGTGGCAGCCAGTGTGGGAATGGTGGTTAGTACATGGATTTGCCTAAGCTTCCTCCTTCTGGCTTTAAACGGCTTTGCGACCTTGCAATTTGATCACGCTGAACACTCATTACAAATTCAGTGATTTGCAATGGATATGCGTGCGCGCGGAAAATTGTTGCCTTCACGTGTAGGAAAATATTTCTTGGTAATCTTGAAAGATAAACTGTACATGTGAAGTAACGAGCGTAATGATTAGACAAATTCATGTACTTCCTGCTGCTCCCATACTAGCTGAAGAACTGCAGCACCAGTGCTCTCTGCAGCAATTTTGTAGGAATCTCTGCGTGGTCCATCATGTTGATTCATTTTTATAGTGCGTAAAATTATGTTGACATACACATCTATAACTGTTATTAGACATCTTTGCATTCATAAACTTACTCAGCAATCATTTCACTGTTGCAGAAGCATACGAGTACAAGACATCTATGTGCACAGAAGAGTCAAAATGCATAAAAAGAAACCAACACGTGGCCTCCTCTGTGAGTAAATGCTATTGCCTCAAACATGTAGCACATCCACAGCAATGCCCCATTGTTAGCTCTCCAGTTGGCAATTCCTGTCCTGCATGGACATTAAGAAGTCTGACAGTATATAAGGCTGTTGGTTTCAAATGCTGAATCTAGAGCAACATTAACAGTTGACACTTGTTTAAGAACCTTTACTAGCATAAATCAAATACAAGTCACAGTATTGAACAAGTAGCCTGAGAGCTAAGCTGAAAAACTTAATTTTCATTAGCAGCACTTAAATACAATTTGCTTTCCATATTAAATTACGGCTTTGATGACATCGATGTTATAGGTAACAACAAAGACAAAGATGGTGTGCGTTGAGCTTCGTGGCTAACGCTTGTTGATGCCAAATATTCTCGCTGTGTAGACTCTGAAACATTATTACACATGCGGAATAAGTCTGGACGATAAAGGGCATGTCCTCGGGAATGATTTTCAGAAAAATGTTCTCGAATATACCTCACGTATCAAGTTCTGTTGCCTGCTAGGCCCCTGCAGCGTCTTATTTTCATCATCCCTATTGAGCTCAGATCTGTGCCCCTGTGCTCACACTGATTGGTGCTTGCCATGCCCTGCCCATCATCACACAGAGCTCTTGTTATCAGCATGGCCTCGAGATCATGCGGTGTGACCCTCCATCAAGCCACCCATTACGGGCACCGTGGTATCATTGCAGTAGTATTATTACTCTGCCACCAGATGGCACAAGTTCCCACCAGTAATGATAGTTTTCTACTTTTCTTGCAGTTCTGTCATTCTTGCACTAGCATAACACATGGTCAGAGACCCAAGGAAACATGACCTTGAAAAACAAGCAAAAACAAGCAACTGCAATTCACTGGAAACACAAGTAACGATAAAACCTGAAACGAAGGCAAGAGCAGTTGTAACTGTGCTCACACGTGGCCTTTTGCAATCACGATTAACGGCTTTCACAATCGTATCACCTTTCATTCCATCTTGCTTTTTCAACAAACATCAGCCTTTATTTCGCACTGTATTCATTCAATCGTTACCGTTTTTACTTGAATCTAACGCGCACTTTTCGTACGATAAAACGGGCCCGAAAACTGTGTGCATATTACAATTGAGTACGACCCTAAATCTGCATTATCACCGGCATTTCAAAATGGCCGCCTCGTACACGCTTCGAGCCTAGCTGCCATAGCTTCCTCTATGTGCTGTAGTACGTGTTGCACCATCAGACTTCCCGTTTTCTGCGTTTGCGCTATCAGCATGGAAGTGCAGACTGGAAAGACATGCGGACTTCATCACGATGCTGTAATTAAAAGGAAAGTTATCACGTGTGCAGAGACAGATGGAAATCGGGCAGCATCATAGCCGTTCGGAGTTCCCAAAACTTACGTGCAGGATTGGTACAAACAGGAGGTGCGTTCTACTACTGCGGCTGCTACGTATGGCGCGGCCGGGCGGCACCCATCTTGAAAGCGGTCTGCTCTCGTCGCTTAGTTCACACTGAAGGAAGAGACCACACAAAGGTCACTTCGCTCCATGATTCGCTCGCTCCTGCTACCACCAATAAAGAGTTTCCATGGTCACTGTGTGAAACGTGTTCATGTTTGCTTGTGCGTGCGTAACACCATGCTTGTTAGTTTAGTTAGCAAGCGAATGTCTAAGAGTTTATACTGCCTATAAAACAACTATCCTTACTTTTTGTATAGCTGTCCACTAATTCGCTAATGCAATTGATGCTTCGCCTTTCAAGCGAAACTGCGACTTCTTTATTTATTGCAACTTTAGTGTATTAGGAGCAGATCTTTGTTTTTCCAAATGAGACAAAGCTGTATTTCTGTATGAAAGAATGAGATGCACGGTACTGTAATAGACTTCATTCTTTAGCTCACAGGAAACGGGTGCACATTACAATCGAGTAAATACAGGAGTTCATGCTGTGATCGCTGTCCTTGCATTCATACGTTAGTGCAAGAATGATAGAGCTTCACCAACGATCCCAGCTTTATGGATTCTTAACATCTTAGAGTAGCTGCTAGTTAGCCGTGAAGAAATCCACCCAGTAGCTATCAAGTTTATTCCAATGTAAAATTAAAGGGAGTAAGAGCTTCAGAAAGTTGAAAGTTAGGGAGGGTAACCCTTTCAGCACAACTTGGTGTTTTAAGCAGCACCTATAGGTATAATATTTATTTCAGATGTTCCTGACACAAATGCATTATAACTGTGCAACTGTAACATCTACCATCCTAATTAGTTCTGCAAGGCCTCTTTAACCAGGACGTGCAAAAACAGCATCCTTGAAGCAGTTTGTCCACTCCAGTCCCGAAAACATTACATGCTTGAAAAAAGCAGGTAATGTTTGTTTCAGGAATCCTGCATAGCTCAAATTCTCAAAGGAAATGCAAACCCTTTTAACACAACATTCACCGAAGTGCGAAAGGAAGAACTGATTAGCTGCGATCATGGTCAAGTGGCTAGTTGTGGCGTGGTTGGCAGTTTAGCCCGAGAGTTTCAAGAGAAAGCATGCTACGATCTTTCAACTCAACGTCAAAAGCTGTGGGGCACTCGGGGTCGTTGCATTCTGTAGCATGTAAAATAACAAAACCAAGGAGAAAATAAAGAATTCACAGAGACTTTACTGCAAACCAAAAAGAAATACAATATAAACATTCAGTGGTCTTTAAAACAGAAGTAAAATAACAGGCCCAAATGCCAGAGCATTTGTCATTCTCTAAGAAGTAAAAGAGAATGGTAATTGTTAGCACACGTCAACAAAAATATTTTAAATGCACAATAAAGGTTTTTTTACAGCACATAATGCTAGCCAAGTTTGTGTGCTTGCCACAATAGGGCAATACACCCTGCCTATTCCACATTTCTTATTCGTACAAAGCTGATTTGCATAAAAATCTTTGTACACAGCTACAGGTACAGAAATTGAACAGAAGGTTACAAACTGAAAAGTGCGTAACAAAAGGGTTTTGGCTTTGCACGAAATAAGCGTATGCAATGAAATATATTACTGCATAATGATTTTATCATGACAAGAGAATCATTATTCAAGAAAGCACAATGCAGAAGAATGTGTGCTTGAAGCAACTTCTTGATAAGTTTTCAAGCACTAATTTAAGAAAACTTGCAAACAAACAACACTTGCTGCAGGAGTTCCTCTGAACAAAATGGTTTGTGCATTACACGACTCTTTCTTGTACAATGACTAAAAAAACTCAACACAACAACAAGAAGCAATGTATGGCTAATAAGATGCAGAGCAAGTCAGGACATTCACTTCAAACTGGATAGCTTTTGAACAATCCACATCAAACATACCAAAATAGAGTGATCTAAAAGCTACAGCAACACTTCATATATACATTAAATCATTCTTCAACACAACAAGCAACTACAGAAACACACATTTTCCTTGGTGCCTAAGTCATACAGCCACAAGAAATAAAAAGACTCTGCTAAACATTTGACTTAACAGATTCCATACAGAAACACGTTCTAAAGGTGCATTAAGCTAAAATCAATATGCTGCCTCCTCAATTTTACTCAGTTTTTCTGAGCAATTTTCCTCAATTTTACTCAATTTTACCACCCTCACCCACATTTTAAAACAGGTTGTTTCACTGTTTAGACATGATGTCTTTAGGAGTAAGCCTGCAGTACAACTGATTTTGCTCTGTTTCTACAATTACTATACGTGCAAAGTAACAAATTCATTTGTTTCCTATGGGGGCACCATCAAAATGCATTCTCGTGGCAGTGAACTGAGATTCGGCAGCAGCAGATAAAATAGAAGGCTGCTGCAATGCAAGTTCTTAAGTTACTGGTGCTCTCTCGCTCGACATAAAGCACACTGCTAGGTTGCCACGAAACGACATGTCAAGACAGCACAGTGCTCGATTCTCACAAGTGCTGAAATCTTGCAGCACCACACCCTTAGTGCAATGGAAAAAAAAAACAAATTATCGGAACAAGGCTGTTCCGGAGCTCAATGAAAAAACTCAAGGTGTCAACCCAAATAACAAGATAACGATTGCAGGCTGGTTAAATGACTAAAACAGAGAGATAATGGACAAAGAAACAAGTTGACATAGGAAACAGGAAAAATAAAGTAATGGGAATGACAAATCTTTCAGGGTGAATATTAGCAGCAAGTCAAGCACAAGGAGGAACAACACTCTCAAGAAATATTTGCACCCTTTGGGGCTTATCTCGTCCACAAACAATAAACGTCAACTGTCTAGCGCCCTCCTTTTAATTGTCACACTGATATGCACACACTGTTTGTGACCTGGAAGTACCGTGCAAGCAGCGATAAAGAAAGGAAAGGCGTGCAGGAAAGACGGCGACTACAGTTGGGAGACAGGCTAGGCCACAAAGGGAGCAAAAATTTGTTAGAGTAAGAAGCACTTCCTTCTATTTACCATTGAACCAATATATCACGTGGACCAGAAGGAACAATTTACTCAGCTTAAAAGCTTATGCACTCAATCGTGCTAATTCTAATCCTTACCCTTGGAAGGTTATGCAGGCATGGTAGGGTCATATTATTAAAATACAATGATAGAAATTTTTTGGGCATTACATGTGAAAGCAAGACATGAAAGAACTAAAACTGAACTGAAAAGCTGCAAAAGGACATTACAGCCGAGTCCGTGTGGAGCACAAAACTGAGCGCACTCTCTGAATCTAGTTGCAGTAGTGGCTTCATGGGGTGCTAGAAACTCGCCATCGTAAACAGCTTATCAGTGACAGCATATCATGCAAACAAAATTAAAAGCACTTTACAAAACAAGCTTTCTAACTCGCTGCAAACGCAACAATGGACAGCTGGTCAGTTTCTCAGTTTTTTTCGAACAGCACCTGAGTTTTCCCCTCTCAACTGTGGCAAAGTGTGGGAGCAGCCTTCTTCGAATGGACTGGTAGATGGGCTCAGCATGCGCACCTCATTTTCGCAACAAAGCCACCGAGTGTCGCAAACTACTTTCCAGATTGTTTCGCTTCTCCAGGTTTCTTCCTACTGGCCATGCGAAATTCCTGCTATCAAAATAAAGTGTCCAGTTCTAACAGGCAACTATTGCTGAGCTGGACATAAGCACACGCAACAGAAATTAGTGTCTCTATGCTTAATGCTAAAGGCCTTAGACGTAACACACACAGCAGTGGACAAAATGGGCAAGACCGATACACACTTCGTGCGTCTTGTCCCGTGTCAGGTGCAGAAAGTCGTTTAGCACGACGTAACAAGGCCAACACGCAACCATAGCTGAAACCATCTTGTTCGCTGGTTTAAACCGGTCCCGACACCTGGTGGTATTTATTTTTAGGAGTGGGCGAATGTGCAAAGCTTCCGGTACAAAACTTAACGCTTTATACCCTAGCAAAAACGGGTTCACATTCAAAAGAAACTATTCGTTATTTTCAAATATCTGAAGTTAACTAAATTCACCAACCGAGTGTTAAATTACAATTTCCCCGTTTGCTAAACAATGTGCCACAATTTGCCAGATGTGAAGGAAAGGACAAACGTATTAAAAGCAACACCAAAACGAAATGGTCAATGCAGGCTACATTTTTGAAAGTGCATCAGAAGTGTACTTTAACGCCTGTGCTTCTTGCACGTAGCCTGTCGATTTGTGTTTACAACAGTCCAGTCATGCAGCGGTTTTCTCTTTCACGACCTGCAATGTTTTGCTCAAAGTGGGCTTATCTACGTGAGTGTATGGCACGCAAGTCCCTCAGCTGCTCTTTCTTTTTCTTAAACTTTTCAGACAGCTTCTGATCTTCTTTTGCGACAATTTATTTAACACTTTCGGAAAGCTAGGCATACAACAGTCATTCTTTCTTTGAAAAGCTTGCCTGTGATCAGGCTCTAAAACTGTCCTCAGGCTATTCATGCAGTTCTTTTATTACCAATCCGCGATCTTGTGTTTAAAAGTGATCCTTTGTCCCTGATAGCAGTCTTTATTGCCCTAGTCAAACAGGCGTGGTACATAAGTATACTGGAATGAATACTCCTGCTGTAAATACATCCATCCTTGTTTGACTAGTTGATAAATAAGTACTTACTATTTTCATTCGATTCTTACTTGAAAAAGTTTATATCTGTCTACCTCTAATTATTTTCTAATAAGTGCATTCTTTTTAGGCAATTGTACAAGATGCAATGTTGCCAATGTTAAAATTCTGCATTTTTATTGTGACAATTTGATCACTCTGCCCCCTTTTGTATGACTTTGACATATAAGAACATTTCAGGGGTATTCCTCAATATTAAAATTATTAATAATAATAAGATATGAGGACTTACACATAAGAGTGGTGTACAAATGTTAATCGGGTAAATTTTAAGGTGTGTAGATCTGCAGTTCCTCTATCCATAGAGCACTTTGGATTTCAGGTTCCTGCCTGTATGATAGCTGCTGCAGTGAATGTATTCATATGTATTTTAGATTAGTAGAAAATGAATGAAAACACCACATTCAGTCAAGACCCAGAGAGAATGCCACGTCGACCTCAATGAAGACACATACCAGCTGGGTTCTCAACGCAGGATTAAAACAAAGCTCAAGTAGAAAGACGGCTTGCAGTTATCTATGACAATACAGAAATGTAGGAAAGCTTACCCTGACTGTGTGATTCACCCTTGTCAAAAAGAATGGGGGAAGTGAACTAATAAAAGCAGCATAAAAATAAATTTGTCACTTTTTGTGCTTTAAAAAGAAAAAACTATGTGTATAAAAGCATACTTGTGAAACATCTACTGTTGGCGTCTGTGTTAAAATCTATCTTTGTTATTAACTAGTGCAGTTTAAAGGGATATGACCAGGACATTTATGACTGCTAAGTAAATCAAGGTCCACCCATTCTAAATCGTAATAAGAGTGGCAAGTACCACCGAGCCCTACATAATTTACTATGATACTTGTTTCTTGCACCAGTTTTAGTTTCGGTGCCAAGGCAATGATGCGTCATGATGTCATAGTACACTCTGTCATTTCATTTCTGCGATCATCACTATGGCTTCCACATGTGAGCAAGGCCAGAAAAGACGTGGGCAGCACCCTTGCTTGCTTTATAATGAGCAAAGTGAGCTCTTTCACGATAAGATCAATTACGTCAAGTCTGGTATTTCGACAGCAAATTTAGCAGCAAACTAAAAGTATTGCATAAGTGTTCCCCAAGCTTCACCCATGCTCTGTTTCACCATCCTTTTACGTGTGAGGAGCATGTCGTTAGAAAGCACTCAGTAACTTCGCAGAAGCATCTCCAGGCTACTTTAAAGAGACACTAAAGGCAAATTTTAAGTCAGCGTAGACTGTGTTAAAATACCATTCCACAAGCCTCTCAGAGCCTGTTCCATGCCAAGACTTAGATTTAAGAACAAATCGCCTCTTAAGGGTACGCGCACCTCTAGCACAATTCAAATCAGCTGCCCCCGACAAGGAAGTTGTGCTTTACTGAAGTTGACTGTGCTTTACTGCCGTTGGGGAGTAAAACGGCAGCTGACAATTGGAGCTGCAGTTTCTTGTGCAAAACGAAAAAGTGGAGCTAGAAACTGAGCCAGGACAGAGCTGACAGTGCGAAAGAGGAAGGGAAAGCGCGCGCGGAATCATAAACATGATCTTTGATGCTCGTCGCTATGGACATAGTTCTTTGCTATTTGCAACGCGTAACCAGCATGGCACTACGCAATAATGAAACTACTGAAATGCAAATGTGCGGGCCACTCAGAGTGGAGCAAAAACAAACCCTTTCTGCTGTTCACATTGCTAAGGGTCAAGATAAAAAGGTTATTTTTTTCTTCTAAGAATCAAATCGAAGTGGACAAGGAGCATTTTGTGCTATGTTATATTGCAATGATCTTTTTTGATATGAGTCGTTGATTATTAGCAACAGAATTATAATGAGGAGTCACTAGGTCATTGGGCTAGTGCTTGAATGTCCCAGTGGAGTCTCAAATCGTGTCCTGCAGTTGCCTCAACTTCTTGATTATTAAAGATAGCTCTGTTCTCGATAATTAACGCCTTGGACATTCTTGAGCATTAATCTATCACTTCAGCTTGAGTTATTATTTGCCTTCAATGTCCTTTAACCCCTTACGTGCCTTGGATGATCTGTGCTAGTCCATGGGTCTCGGGTAAAATGAGCCAAGGGCAAGCTTCGGCAGGTCAATGGCACCTTACATTTTCTATCAGTGCCTTAAGTTTGTTGCTTAGTTGCTGAGCTGCTTAGTTTTGCATTCGGTGCTTAGTCGTAATTGTGCTTTTGGCAGATTGTGGCACAATCTGCAGGACAGTGTGAGTAGAAGCAAATTTATTATTTTTAAGAAAGCAAAACATGTTGGCAACTGATGCCTACAAAAATAATTTGCCCATTTTTGGTCGGAATTCAGGATGACAGCACAGCATGGAAGGAGGCACCACCAATGCTTGGCAAGCACAATTAGTCTTCCTGTTCATACAATGCTGCTACTTAGGCTGCACATCGCACTCTGCATTCATTCGTGAAACGATTTACTAGCGATTGCGAATCCATTTTAAGCTAAGCCATTTGGTGGTATTGCATGTCTGAACAGCCAAGCGGAGTGAGAAGTAAAACATTACTTAATGCTGAGCTTCTGCTATTATCTAATAATAGCAGCATTGCAATGTTTCTTGTTTAATTAATGGAAACAATTAAATAATTTTAAGTGCAAAGCCACCTACTCACCTAAAGTACGCAGCGACAAATTGAATAACGACTAGTGATCAGCGAATTTTAAATAAAAGATAACAGCCATCGTGCATGATAAAGTTTGCAAAGTCTGCAATGAAGCTGCTACACTGACAAAAACGAGTTCCTTCGTCAAAATGTTTGCTTTGAGCTGAACCTTCGCTTGTTTGCCTACTTGTAAACAATCAATGGCTGGGATGATGCAATGCAACGATTCAATTAAGATGTCTTCTTGTTTTAATGCTCTTTGCGCTCTGCCTACTTTATCAACAGGATCAGCCATTCATCAGCAGTCAATGATAAGAAAGAGATAGGATCAAGTGAGAAGAATCCACGCACTATCCCATGACACCTCTGGTTTGTTTGCTTCCAAAGGGTATTAAGAACGTTGATGATGGCATATGATGAGATGTGGTGGACTCAATGTCGCCTTATTTAGCCAGATGACTAAGAATTTTCGCAAGCCAAAATACAGAAAAAAAATCTTTTTCTTATTGTAGTGAGGTGCAAGATTGGTTCATCCAAACAGAATCAAGTTGAATTGCTCTGAGTTCCAATGAACTTATAAAGTTAGTAAAAATAATTTGGCGTTCAAATTACCATAAATGTACACAGAGAATGGGTGAACATTGACTCTTCAAATAAAGGCACATAAAAGAGGACAGGCTAAATTAAGAAAAGTCAGCTACGTTAATGACTATCCACCAGAAATATATGTAATTAGCAAACTCCCAGCCCAATTTATGCATACAGCTTCATAATAAGGGCACACTGAACGGTTGTCCAAGATAATTGCAATGTGCATGAATCACGAGTTAAAAAGTTGAAAGAGAAAAACGTCATCTGCACGAAATATCTCATGATGCTAAAAATAATACCACGTATACTTCCTGTTCTCTTCACAAAGGTAGTATTTGCCGGAGAAAAGAATTCGTTACCGAGCTAGTTGGTACATGGGTACAAATTGAGTTCATGCAATTCAAATAGACAGGACACGAAGGAACACAAATGATGTAGACAGGTGCTGTTTACATCAATCGTGTTCCTTCACGTTCTGTCCACTCGCACTGCACAAACTCATTTTTCAACTATTTCCCTTCACTTTATTCCTGTTGAACATTTAGGCATAAAGTTCTTGATGGTCGCAAATAAATGATTAATGAAAAGCTGATTATTTCCAAGCTTCAGAAGGATGCCTAAATGCACAACTATTTGGCCAATGACTTCTGATTGTAATAACAGCTTACAGCAGTTGAACTATTCTGATAAAGGTTTTTTCAGTAAAATGAAATGTGTAGGTTTTGACAGTCAGTGCGATTTTGAGATAATGATGTCCAAAATTCAGTTTACACGATCGAGTGCCAATGCGTTTTGGAGCGAACTCCATATGACTGTTCTGTCAATGAGAAACTGTGCAATGGATGACACTTGACTTTCTTTTTTTTTGTTTCGGAGGAAGACAAGACTCTATGAGAGCAAACAATAAAATTGCTTTGAATGAATGACAGTCAGAAAGGCTTGGTGACGATGTGCATGTCCCGAAAGAGCTCAACACTTAGAATGTGTCATATTTCTCAATGCGCTTCGGGAGACGTATTGAAACAGTAGCGTGTTCTTCAGGACACTGTAGCATGTCAATGAAACCCGTATGCTACTTTGTATTGTTTTCCTACAAATTTTCCTCTTCAGCCAAATCTGATTGCATCGAAAGATTGCATGGATGTTTGCTGTGCAGAGCCCATCCACCTGAGGCCAACAAAGAAGGCTGTTCCCCCGCAACATTATTTCACAATGCTTGTGGCCAATGAACGCGACATCGTCCAACCTTCACTACTACCCCACCTGCTTGGACAGCGAACTGATGGCACTGAGAGACACGCTGGACGCTGGGCTTCGGTACCTGGGCCGCGACAGGCCCATGCCGGCGGGGTTCGAATTTCCCTGGCCCGAGCCCAGGGGCGACGGCGTGCCGCTGAGGAGAGAGCAGGGCGATGAGGATGAGGGCGAGTGCGAGCCGTCCTCCGAGGCGGTGGAGGATCGCCGGTTCAGCAGGATGACGTTGCAGGTGTCGTGCCTGGACAGGAAGTGCTCCAGGGTGTCCCAGCCGCCGCCCACACGAATCATGACGTGCTTCTCCTTGAGCAGCTGAAACAGGTAGGCAGAAGACGAGTTATCGACGTCTGCTCACATTCCATTTACAAGTTCTAAACAGCCATTTGGAGAGTGTTCTATCGCAAGAGTTTTTTCAAAGTGGCGTATTATTAGAGGACTCACGACTTAGGATGGCATGCAAGAAAGATGAAAAACGAACTACACAGCTCAGAATAAACTTTAGTTGTCAGTAGCATTTCTCCTGCACATCTCGTATTTCGTCTCTGTTGCACAATACGAAGTTATGGATCCATACGAACTCTCTCCATTACAATGCTTGCCAAGTTATTATAAGTGACGGGAGAAATCTAAAGGTCGCACTGCTACGCTGCGAGGACGGCCCCTCCCTTTGCCTCGACTAGCATCCACAAACGCGGTGGTTCTTGCCTTGTCATCATCATCATCATCATCAGCCTGGTTACGCCCACTGCAGGGCAAAGGCCTCTCCCATATTTCTCCAACAACCCCGGTCATGTACTAATTGTGGCCATGCCGTCCCTGCAAACTTCCTAATCTCATCCGCCCACCTAACTTTCTGATGTCCCCTGCTACGCTTCCCTTCCCTTGGAATCCAGTCCTTAACCCTTAATGACCATCGGTTATCTTCCCTCCTCATTACATGTCCTGCCCATGCCCATTTCTTTTTCCTGATTTCAACTAAGATGTCATTAACTCGCGTTTGTTCCCTGACCCAATCTGCTCTTTTCTTATCCCTTAACGTTACACCTATCATTCTTCTTTCCATAGCTCGTTGCGTCGTCCTCAATTTGAGTAGAACCCTTTTCGTAAGCCTCCAGGTTTCTGCCCCGTAGGTGAGTACTGGTAAGACACAGCTATTATACACTTTTCTCTTGAGGGATAATGGCAACCTGCTCTTCATGATCTGAGAATGCCTGCCAAACACACCCCAGCCCATTCTTATTCTTCTGATTATTTCTGTCTCATGATCCGGATCCGCAGTCACTACCTGCCCTAAGTAGGTGTATTCCCTTACGACTTCCAGTGCCTCGCTGCCTATTGTAAACTGCTGTTCTCTTCCGAGACTGTTAAACATTACTTTAGTTTTCTGCAGATTAATTTTTAGACCCACTTTTCTGCTTTGCCTCTCCAGGTCAGTGAGCATGCATTGCAGTTGGTCCCCTGAGTTACTAAGCAAGGCAATATCATCAGCGAATCGCAAGTTACTAAGGTATTCTCCATTAACTTTTATCCCCATTTCTTCCCAATCCAGGTCTCTGAATACCTCCTGTAAACACGCTGTGAATAGCATTGGAGAGATCGTATCTCCCTGCCTGACGCCTTTCTTTATTGGGATTTTGTTGCTTTCTTTATGGAGGACTATGGTGGCTGTGGAGCCGCTATAGATATTTTTCAGTATTTTTACATATGGCTCGTCTACACCCCGATTCCGTAATGCCTCCATGACTGCTGAGGTTTCGACAGAATCAAATGCTTTCTCGAAATCAATGAAAGCTATATATAATGGTTGGTTATATTCCGCACATTTCTCTATCACCTGATTGATAGTGTGAATATGATCTATTGTTGAGTAGCCTTTACGGAATCCTGCCTGGTCCTTTGCTTGACAGAAGTCTAAGGTGTGTGATTCTATTTGCGATTACCTTAGTAAATAGTTTGTAGGCAACGGACAGTAAGCTGATTGGTCTATAATTTTTCAAGTCTTTGGCGTCCCCTTTCTTATGAATTAGGATTATGTTAGCATTTTTCCAAGATTCTGGTACGCTCGACGTTATGAGGCACTGTGTATACAGGGTGGCCAGTTTCTCTAGAACAATCTGCCCACCATCCTTCAACAAATCTGCTGTTACCTGATCCTCCCCAGCTGCCTTCCCCCTTTGCATATCTCCCAAGGCTTTCTTTACTTCTTCTGGCGTTACCTGTGGGATTTCGAATTCCTCTAGACTATTTTCTCTTCCATTATCATCGTGGGTGGCACTGGTACTGTACAAATCTCTATAGAACTCCTCAGCCACTTGTACTATCTCATCCATATTAGTAATGATATTGCCGGCTTTGTCTCTTAACGCATACATCTGATTCTTGCCAATTCCTAGTTTCTTCTTCACTGCTTTTAGGCTTCCTCCGTTCCTGAGAGCATGTTCAATTCTATCCATATTGTACTTCCTGATGTCAGCTGTCTTACGCTTGTTGATTAACTTCGAAAGTTCTGCCAGTTCTATTCTAGCTGTAGGGTTAGAGGCTTTCATACATTGGCGTTTCTTGATCAGATCTTTCGTCTCCTGCGATAGTTTACTGGTATCCTGCCTAACGGAGTTACCACCGACTTCCTTGTGCTATACCACCGTTCTTGCCTTGTGCTGTACTGTAACCGAGAAAGCACATCACGTTTGCAACTCAAGCCCCTCCCTCCCATTCTTTCTTCTCTTTCCTTTTTGCTGTATGCCACACAGCTTTGTGTTCAATAGTTTACTGAAGTTGCATGCCATAATCGGTGACATGGCAGGCAGTGTGTCGGATGGGAGGCGCCGAAACTTGTGACCTTTATAATTTGTTAACAAGCAAGGGCTTTTATATATACTTGAACTGTCTTTTCACAAGCGTACCTTCGTCTTGTGATCATGATATCCAGCGAGGTGCAATAATCTCTGCCGAGTAACAGACAATATTATAGGGTGGTGCACACAAAATTTACTTGAAAAGCCATTACGTTCACAAGCACATTCACATTCCCTTCACATTTGGTGGAACTGCTGTATGCACTAAATTGTTTGGCTTTGCCAAGACCTATCAGACTGAAATGATCTTGCAGACATTATTTTAATTACTTTTAGAACTTTTAAGAACTTTTTTGAGAGATTTATGTTCACATTTCGTGTCCTAGAAATGCATAACAATGCCATTGTTCGATGCTAATATTTACTTTTCTGTGTTCTCGTTGAGGCTCATATGTATTTGTTGTTGTTATTGTTATTTTACTTATGTGGACACTCCAGGTGAACTTCTGCAGTTGTCTGCATAAAGTCCAAGTGCAATAATACCGCAGCCACCCACTGTATGCTGTAAGTGTGAGGGTGAGGCGAGAATGATGACGGCTTGATGCGGTGCCGTCTGCACGTGCACGCAAGGGGGAGGGGGGGAGATGTGTGTGTGCTAGTAGGGGTGGGTGGAGCAGGTTAGGGTGCTTCTGCTCTTCCACCCAGGCTGTGTATGGTGCGATAAAGTGCAGACGCGCTCACCCTATCTCGGAGTAGTCTGCAGCGGGTTGAAAGCTAGGCGACCCGAGATAGCTGCTCGCTTTGCGTGGGCTGTGTTCTGCTACGCCTAGTTCACACTGAAGTGAGAGACAGCATGAAGGGGAATTCATTCACCTCATTCTCACATCGGCATTCCCATAGCAAGTGTCCACAGTCATCGACTGAGGTGTGTTCATGTTTGCCTGTGCCCACGTGGCACCACACTTCTAAATTTAGTTAGTGAGCGAATGTTTACAGCAGTTAATATGCCTGATAAAACTGTACTACAGCAGATAAACTGTATACAACAATGATGCCGGGAAACCCGAGTGAATACGTGCAGTTAAAGCTTCCTGGCAACACAAGCAAGAGGTGCAAAGAATTGTGATAGCATGTTGGCTACGACTTCTACCGGGCAGTAGTAACAGGCGATACTTAAAGGGGTCCGGAACTACCTCTCGGGCTTGGTAAAAGAAACCAAGTCCGCAGATAGCATATGCTACTGCGAACTTATGAGGCAAATTTTGCAGTTGTGCGCGGCATGTGGAACTCACAAGCGGAGCGTGAAATCACATATTTCTCAAAGACTCGCTTTTTGAACGAGGCCATTTTCTCACCCGCTTTGAAGCAGGCGGCACCTTGCATACGTTGTCATGTGCAAGATTCCTATAGACGACTGCTATTGGCTGATAGCTGACATAAACTAAGAGCGTTTGGATCAGTCGGCTTTCTACTGTTAATGCGTGTATTCATTGACACAGTTTAATAAAGAAGCTGAAGTAAGCGAAAGTTTGATTTTAAATTTAAATTTTGCTAAGAATTGTGTCCTTTCGGAAGATGCCGACTATCATCTGCTCGCCTACAGCCGGAGCCGCCCACGTAGGAACTATACTTTGGCTACCCTGCTTATAGGTGTCATAGCCATTGGGTCTTGCTAATTTTATTTCATTATATTTATTTCATATACCTCACATGCTCCAGAAGAAGTATTGCATGAGGGGGGTGGTACAGATAACAATTGTGGAGCAAAAACTTAGTTTTTGTTACATAAATGTGAACAGAACGAGAATTAAATAATAAACAAAAAACGCAAAATAAACAAAGATAATAAGAGAGGAAGGCAAACGAACAATAGTTAGCTTTTCAGTATACAGTAAAGCAAACAACCTTCGCACAAATGCTTACATAAATAAATAACAATGAAGTTAAGTGACTGTTAGAATTTCGGCTAGTTTTGAACACTCAACTGGCCTTGAAACATGCGAAACTTTAGGCTATACCACATGTACGCTTGCCAGCCCATGCTTGCTCCCAGCCACTCCTGGCTAGACGACTTGGCAGACAGCTTTGTATTGAGCTATTAACAACACTTTCAAAATGTGCAATTTGAATGTGGCTAATTTGAACAGGCTGGCTTCAGGAAGGAATACTCTACAATGGCTCACATCCATGTCATTAATCAGGCTATCGAGAAATCTTCAAAGTACAATAAGCCTCTCTATATGGCTTTCATAGATTATGAAAAGGCATTTGACTCAGTAAAGATACCAGCAGTCATAGAGGCATTACGTAATCAAGGAGTACAGAATGCTTACGTAAAAACCTATGAAAATATCTACTGAGATTCTACACCTACGTTAATTCTACGCAATAAGAGCAGGAAGATACCTATAAAGAAAGGGGTCAGACAGGGAGACACAATCTCTCTAATCCTATTTACTGCGTGCTTGCAAGAAGTATTCAAGCTATTAAACTGGGAAGGCTTAGGATCGATGGTTACTATCTCAGCAACCTCCGGTTTGCCGATGACATTGTTCGATTCAGCAACAATGCAGACGAGTCACAACAAATCATTGAGGACCTTAACAGAGAGAGTCTAAGAGTGGGGTTGAAGATTAATATGCAGAAGACAAAGATAATGATGAATAGCCGGGCAAAGGAACTAGAATTCAGGATCGCCAGTCAGCCTCTAGAGTCTGTGAAGCAGTATGTTTACCTAGGTGAATTAACCACTGGGAACCCTGATCATGAGAGGGAAATTCATAGAATAAAAATGGGTTGGATCGCATACAGCAGACATTGTGAGCTCCTGACTGGAAGCTTACCATTATCATTGAAAAGGAAGGTGTACAATCAGTGCATTTTACCACTGCTGACATATGGGGCAGAGACTTGGAGACTGACAAACAAGCTTGAGAACAAGTTAAGGACTGTGCAAAAAGCAATGGAACGAAGTTTGCCAGGCATAATGCTAAGAGACAGAAAGAGAGCGGAGCGGTCTGGATCAGAGAGCAAATGGGTATAGACAATATTCTAATTATCAAGAGAAAGAAATGGAGCTGGGCAGGTGATGTAATGCACCAGTTAGACAACCGTTGGACCATTAGGGTTACAGTATGGGTACCAAGAGAAGGGAAATGCAATCGAGGACGGCAGAACACTAGGTGGAGCGATGAAATTGGGAAATCTGCGGGAGCTAGTTGAAATCGGTTGGCGCAGGACAGGCGTAACTGGAGATTGCAGGGACAGGCCTTCGTCCTGCAGTGGACATAAAACAGGCTGATGCTGATAATGCTGATGATGATGACTATCCGTTAGTCAAGCTGGTGCAGGGTGAAGCCAGACACCGCGTTCGGCTCATGTGGCATGTTGCAGGTGTGAAAATCACAAAAAGTGGCATCTCTGTGAACCTCCAAACTCAAACTTGAACTCCACACCACAGTGGCGTTCAGTAGGCGGACCGATCCGCCTACTGAACTGAGTGCTTGTAATTGTCATTTTGACATTGGACATGCCGGCTTCATTGTAAAGAGCCACAGAAGGTGATTTTTTCATCAGTGTTGTAGATGTCCCAGCTGAGCCTCCTGCTTTCCGAACAAATTTTTTGCAACCGCATCTACAAAGCCGTCACCCGTTCCTCCTGTCTTTAAAGTTGCTCTGAAGTACTTTTTATTGAAGTCGAGAAATACGTTTGCAGTTCAGCTAGACTATTTCAGAATTAGAATTACTTTGCAGCAAGAAGTACTTCAGTGCGTTCAGCAGAAGCGGAGTTATTGGCAGTCAAAGATCACCTACAATTGCCGTCGCTCCTTCTTCAATGCCTTGCACTGCGAAGAAGGCTACAGGAGACTGAGGTGCGCCCGGACCGATCCGCCCGCTTCTGCTGAACGCACTGAAGTACTTCCTGCTGCAAAGTAATTCTAATTCTGAAATAGTCTAGCTGAACTGCAAACGTATTTCTCGACTTCAATAAAAAGTACTTCAGAGCAACTTTAAAGACAGGAGGAACGGGTGATGGCTTTGTAGATGCGGTTGCAAAAAATTTGTTCGGAAAGCAGGAGGCTCAGCTGGGACATCTACAACACTGATGAAAAAATCACCTTCTGTGGCTCTTTACAATGAAGCCGGCATGTCCAATGTCAAAATGACACATACAAGCACGACGCAAGAATCAATACAGAAGCAGAACAGCAATTACAATGCAAGCGCGAAAAATAGAGCTGTCCTGATTGGAGGTGTAATAACTGATGTTTATTATCCATGGTTACACTTGGAAAGTACTGTAAACTGCACTCAAATATTTCAAGGGCTAAAGAAAAAGTTGTCAGAAGAGTTGAATAATCTTATTATTTATTTATTATCTTATTATTAATTTATTCCATACTTCAAATCAACAATCGGTCCAAGCATGACAGGTACAGGGACCCAGAAGGACGAACACAAAAGATAACATAGAAAAATATTATGCAAAATGGGAACATAACACTAATTAACACTACATATCAAGGCTCTAAGTCACAGAAAATTGGCTAAGATCAGTTAGAGTGTTCCATTCTAATACAGTATAAAGGAAAAACAAAAAATTAAATCCATCAGTTATAGCAAAAGATGGGGTTTAAGAATAGACTTGATGATATGGAAGTCTAGTGGACAGAGGACATAAATATGCGCGCGGGTCAAGTGGGAAGTTATGATTAGGTAGGTAAAGAAAGTTAAGGTGGTTTTTTTTTACGTCATAGTTCAAATTTTGCAATGTTGTTCGTAGCCTTGAGTTCAGACGGTGAGTCTGTAATCTAAAATTTAGAATAAGCAAACCTAACAGGCTTTCTTTGTACCCCTATTGCAAAAACCAGTGTCTCCCAGCGTCTTCCAGTGTGAAACCAGCGCGCTTTTTGGCGCTGGGTCGCACTGGGTACGCTGGCACTCGCTGGGATTCACTGGGACACCAGTGAGAACGCTGGATAAGAGCTGGGTCACAGTGGGAGAGACGCTGGTTCCACTGTCATAACGCTGGGGCGCACTGGTTTGTGCTGTACAGGCGATGGTTCTCGCTGCAGTTCGCTGGTTCGCACTGGAAACTACGCTGGTTGTATTTGTGCCGCGCTGGTTCCAGTACGCATGGACGAGCGCTGCTGAGTAATTAATGCTTTACACAATTTTATCGCTTGATACTAGCCTCTTGTCCTAAATAACGCTATATCTTGGGGTTATAAACCCTATTTCGTGTCACAGCTTGGAATAAAGGTGCGTGAGCTGCCCTGTTCATTCATGCACATTTGAAACTGAAAATCACGTTCGTTTTTTGTTTTTTTTCCCCTTTTGACTCGGCGGATAGCTAAATTCTTGAACGAAACCACGTAAACGCAGAGGACGCCGCGTTTTTTAGTAGTTCGCACGTAACGTATGACTGGGAGTTGTCGCCGTTGTCGCAGTGTTGTGGAGTGGACATGAAATGCAGAAGTCGTTCAGACGCGCGTGGATGGACCCCGAGTTGGAAGCCTATCGCTGACTGATATTATCGCACCGATAACAAAGCTGAAGTGATTCGTGCGCTTCCACTTTCCCTATTGTACTAAAAAAAGTTCTGAGGCTCAAATACGCACATTTTAGCTTTCGCCAGCTACCCGCTCCGAGATCGGTCCCCACCGAAGCTTAGGTCTAGCATATCCGCCGAGTCCGTCCTCACGCTATCGGCGCGTCTAGGCTCAGGAATTAAGAAATATAACAAGGATAAATCACTCTATTTTAAGCTTTTGCATCGGTGTTCTTAAATAAATAATTTTTTCATGTATACAGTGCCAGCACAAGAAGCGATGACTGCTTATGTGACGCGTCATAAATACAGGTATATGTGCGATCGCCAAAGGGTCCCAGCACTAGCCGGCGCTTCTCTGATGAAGATATATGACTAGACAGGCGTGTTGACTGAAAGGCATCACTGATCTAAGGAAACGTTGCATATCCTTTGCGTGAAGAACAAGAAACGGCTATCAAAATCGGCAGTAACAGCTCATACACCGTCCCAGGTCGGTGGTTCACTTAGGACTTTTTTTCGAAGTTAAAATAGCAATCGCAAGTGAAAATTGATGTTGTGGCACTTCCAAGCATACTGCTGAATACAGACAGCAACTTTTTCTTTCTGGTACAGGCGTGAGTTTTAGTTGCCGGGCGATAGCGCATCAACCATGCCTGTAAAAGACGTAGCTTTGCGAAACAAACTGCTTCTCGGCTTTGGCATGGCAAATCTGCTGGCATGGCGTAGCGGTAAGGTGTTGGGCTTCGGATCTGTAGGTTGGACGATCAAATCCTGGTCGCAGCTGTTTTATTTTTTAGGTTTCTTCTTCTTTTTTTATTGCACTAAAACGATCCTTGTTGCATTGTGTATTCAAAAAAATATATACGGCGTCCAGGCACCGCATATTTAACGCGCTAGAGCTGTTTTTCCTGCGAGTAGCCAGTGCCTCCCAGCACGCTGCGCCTTCCCAGCGCCCCACCATCCAGCGCGCTGCACTGGGCCCATAATTCGGCGCAATGGGTCCCAGTGGCACTCAGTTTTGCAATAGGGACAGCTTCGAGTTTTTTATGTTAGCTTTAGTGAAGGGGTCCCATACAAAACGGGAGTATTCTAGTTTAGGTCTCATATACTTGTTGAAGTAACTGAATATAATGTTGGAAGGAGAATTTCTAAGCTTATGCTTTAGAAAACACAACTTACGGAAAGCAGCAGAACTCATGTTATCTATGTTTCAGGTTCCAAAACAGGTCATTGGTTATTGTTATGCTGAGATATTTGTAGATGGTTACCTGTTTTAGTTATGTTGAGCCTCGGTTATATGTAAAATCAAGAGGTGCTTTTGTATGAGCGACACAAAGATAAGCAGTTTCTTGTGCATTTATAGCCACACCATGTTCATTACACCAGTTTAAGATGTTATTAACACTTATTAAGACTGTTATTATTACCCTGAAGGCTGTTTGTACTGATGAGCAGATGAAAACTACAAGATTGGTGACATTTCAGAGTGTTTGCCCAGGTCCTGTGAAAGCACTCCACACAATTCATGATTACCAATCTCTCAGGTGTTCTCCCCGCAGATTTGGCTGTTCTAGAAGCTGTGCTTCTTAACAGAGAGTTCTATAATGGGCGTTGCAGATATTGCAGACACTTCTGTACTTCTTGGAAGACATAGGCTGAGTGTGTGGTAACCCAACAAATTTGTGTTCTTGCACAAAGGCATACAGCAAGGGCTTATTTAGCAGGTCTATGATGCCAAATTTCTTTATAGAATGAAATAGTTACGGTCACTGGCCAAGTCAAGATGAAAGAACACACGAGACATTGTGAGGCCAGTACAGTACCAATTAGTTTGCGCTAGTTAATGTGAACAGGGAACGCGCATGGGTTCCGAAAGGTCTGTGTTTATTCACGTGGACTTGGTCAGAGACTGCAACTATATCATCAGCATGTTACCTGACCAGATGAATTTTCGTCGAACTATGGACTAGATCTCCTTTTATAGTATGTGTCACAGTGTTTCGTATGGTAGATGAGGGAAATAAAAGAAGAGACAATGACAAACAGGAACCTGTACACTTTAGTAACATAGCAAAAAAAGAATACAGCTCACTCTCTCACACCACACATGGCTGTTTCGTTCTCTAGAATAGACATAATGGTATGCCAAACGTTTTGTTCACGATACCTGTACTACACATCGAGCAACTAGACCAAATCACCCTGTTGCTGAAAGACACAATAAAACATCGGTGAATATCTTTCTCAAGCTAAACGCATGCCCACTGCAAATGCGCAAGACTTAAAAGAAATAACTGATGCTTGCCCAGACATAATGTAAACTGTGAAAAATGATAATAATAACAAAGTTCTCATTGCATTCTGCCAACAGCAGAGCTGCTTCATTGCAGACCGAGTTACAGAGAAAGAGGGCTTCACTGCGCATAGCCTTATTATGCGGCAAAGCATATGCCATGTTCAACGGACTCGGCCATTGAATTGCAACCTGAAATGACCCATCTAGTGCAATACGTTGAACGTGTGCACCGGAAATATTAAGGCTACATGGGCAACATGGGTGGACATGAGTAAATCAGTGGCCCATTTTTTTTACCAGCCTCACACAGATGCACATGCTCCTAATTTAGGAGGAGAAAAATGTTGCAAGTGTTCAAAATGTTCTCAAGAAAAACACGAAAAAGCACAACCACAAAACGTTCAACCAATGGGATCGCCAGTCTATTCTTATCCAACACTGAGAATATTGATACTTCTCTAGAAACATGCTTCAGTTTACCTGGACAGAGATTCAGGTAAACTATGTAATAAATTTGGTAGGTAGCAAATTTGGTATGTAGCAAATCTGAAATTTCCTCTGTTGCATCCTGCAAGAAACAATGTGGCCTTTGCTTAGAAAAAAGAAGAGACAAATAAATGCTATACTGTGTTAGTCACTGAATCCAAAAAGAGTATGCGGAATCATAATATGGTTTAATGTCCCAAACCTTGACAGTGGGTTATGAGGGACGCCGCAGTGGAGAGCTGTGGCTTATTTCTGACCAGCTGATGTTTAGCTGGCCCCAAATACGCTGGTTAGAGTGAATTCAGTTTCAATCAATATCGTTTAGCTTGAAACACGCTTGCCAGTCCCCATTCACAAGTCCCTCGTCCCAGGTTTGGCAGTTAGGAACAATACGAAGGAAAACCAAAGTTTACAAACGCATTCTGTTTATCGAGCACTTTTGTTTCAGCTACATTTCGCGAACGCATGTGTGTACTCATATAGAATGAGTGACAGCAACTTACTTCCTACAAAGGCAGTGAATTACTCTCACACTCAACATCTGTCAAATCCTTTGGCCCTTGCAGTTATGTGGCGTGACATACATGGTGGCATGATCCACTTTAAAGTACTCACCCTGACAAAGTAGATGCGACCCCCGATGCAGTACCGACCCTCTGAGATGCGCTTGATTTGGGTCTCACTTTGGCACACACGACTGGCAATCTTGCGGACCTGTGACAGGCCGAAGGAGAATGAACATGTCTGTCACATGAAACATGTCACACTGCAAGTTTTCAGCAGTGGAGTTCACAAGGCAGTTTTGTAAGCTTTATCCATGATACTCTAACTACTTTGAATGTCAGCACACAGGAAAGTTTTGTCTGTAGTTCCAAGGCATGGCATTTCCTCTAGCACAGTACAGAAGTCCATACAAGACGAAGATTGGTAAGGTGGAGACTTGGTGCAATTAACAGCGGGCGAAAAAGAAAGGAAGCCTCTACCCAGAGCCAATGTTTGGACAAAGGAGATTTGTCTTTGTCAGGACAATGACAGCAACAACTATAGTTGTTTCCGTGACAAGGACAGTGACATGACAGAGAGAATTACCTGCATCAAAACATTGGCGCCAATCTGAAGCTTCTCTTGTTCACTAACTGTTGATCACCACACATAAGTTGAGACAACCAACTTCGCTTCTAAGTGACTAGTTAGAAAGAGCATTTAAAAGATACACACAGATCCAACACAGTGTTGAAAACTAAATGATGCGAGCCTTGTTTGATTTAGCGAGGTAGCAGCAGTTGCGGATGACACAAGCATAGCCTCACTGCTTGTGTTAGCTGTCTGCGTCACACAGAAGAAGGCTACGTACGATTCTTGTCAAGGGAAGAATACTGATAAAAAGTCCATAGATAGAGAAGTAAGACACATATCCGAATACAATTAGTGCTTCATATCTCTCGTGCCACAGTGGCATGTTTATTCTGGGGGATTGGCCATAAATGGCCACATATCTAGTGAATCCTACCCAGTGACCCAAGTTGTCTATGTACTATGTATATAATTATACCCAGTTTTTACTGGGTGAGGAAACCAAGATAAACACTAAACCTTGAGGAAGAGGCAAAGAAAGTTACTCTAAAATGACTTTCAATGTTTTCTGGCTTTTTTTTGCTTTCTCTTATTTGAGCGAAATTTCTGTGACAGAAAGTGGCAGACTCCAAGACGCATTCATGCTGCATTGTGATAATAGCAGGAGATTTTGTAGCACTGGTCGTGCTCGAAGCTCAAGAAGTTAACAAACGAGACTATGTAACACTGACTAGCACCTGCGTTCTGACATCTTACCAACCTGAAAGGTAGCAGAAGCATACCGTGCTGGGCTGGTTAATTCAATGTGACTTGTGATGGTAAAACAGCAGAGGAAACAAAGACGGGTAGTAGAAAGAACACGCTTTGCAGCATGTGCTGCACGGTCGGAAGCGAAATCTTGGAACGATGCAGAAATGCAGCTTTTTGAATGGTCCATTTCCCTCAGTGATATGTAGACATATTCGCTGACATTTCATTTCCTTTTGAAGTTTCACGTAAGCTTCTGAAGTCTCCTTGACAAGTGGCTTAATAAAATCACTGCTGTGTAAATTCTTCCACGCTTTGGTAAAACAGCCACTAACTTTAGGAAACTTGTTAAATAGTTAATATGAAGATCACAGTCGAGGCAGCAAAATCTGGCGGCAAATGCAGCTGTTTTAAAATACACGCCAAGCCGTACAGAACATGTGCTACTGGAGTCATGTACGAGTTTCCACAGTCTTGCGGTATGACATATGTCGGCCAGACTGGGCGATGCATAAATTAGCGTGCACGGAAACATGAGCTGTGACTGAAATTACGGAGACAGAGCACATATGCCTGAACACTGCTATTCACATCCATGTGAGCCACGAGTGGCCAAGATACAGATTCTTGGAAGAAGCAGGGACACTATGATACATGAATCGTTGAGGCGTTTCATATTAAAGAGAGAGGTTTGCCTTGTATTAGCGACGCATCAGTTCTACTTTTGCGAGCAGAAAGGAGGTTTTTTGATCGCTGGCTTTAACTAGGGTGTTGCACAATCGAAGCTGTTTTGTGTGTTGCGTATTCACCTGCATGTATATATTGCATGTTATACAATAGAGAATAAACAGTCAAAAGTTTGGTGCTCCCCTTGTTCCCTTCCGTCTTTCATTGTTTGTGCCAAAGCAATCATTTTTATGGTCTACTAAGCAGAATCTGGTGGTCAAGAATACCATTAACCATTCACTTAATCTGAAATAAAATTATGAGGCATTTCGCAGCCTCACTTTGAAGCATAAATAGAAGCACACGGAAATGTGTGCCTTCAACAAGAATATGGCAAAGGCTGCCTTAGAGACACTTGTTACTTGCTTGTTGCTATCTAATTCCTAATTAATAGCGTGGTTAGCCTGGGTTTGTCGTTGCCTTTCACGAGCTGGGTATTGCACTTAAAATCTGATGCCAAGAAGAAAAAAATGACATCGATAGCATGCATGTTGGCATAGCATCGACCAAAAGACTTTAGCTGAATGCAGATGCTGACAGCAGCACATTTATGCATTGACATCAAGCATCGTGACAAGCATCAGACTCCCAGTAACAACAGTAGCATTATTTTAGGTACAATGGTCTGTCCGAGCCATGGTGTTGAGAGTACTCAGAGTGTAGTTGCATGGTTTGTGGCAAACATGATAAACAAAAACATTAAGGCAAATGACACTAAGTTAGCCTGTGTGACATGCAATGAATGACATTGAATCTAACCATTTAATAATTTTTTGTATTTGTGAGATATTGCTTTTACATTTAGTGTAAGCTTCAGCCTCAAGAACTTGTACTTGCAGAACATAATGTTTGTAGACTTTGCAGGGGTAATGGTAAGCAGCGGTCGACAACTTATGTGTGACAAATGATGGCTAGATTCTCTTTGTCACGTAATAAATGTGTACTGCCCCTCTGCAGTGTAGATAAATTCCAACGCTTGTGTATTTGAAGCAAGTAAAAAAAAAACAATTACACCCGTTAACTGCTTTGTGTAAATCACTTAAGTCGTTATCTCTGCTAGAGTACACAATGACCTATCCTGAATAAGATAACTGCCTTTGCTTAGTACTTGAAGCATAGCCTTACTTATCGTAATGAGCTGTTTATGACAAATACCTTAAGAGATATGACGCACACGAACTCCAGAGGGTAGCACCACACTGTCTAGGGAAAGCTTGTGGGTCAAACTGCAGATTCATCAATATGTGATCGATATAGGCGAACTCATTATTTCCTTCCAGTAGGTCAGTCAGTAAGCAAGCAAAAGTGACAGTGTTTGACGTGGTAGTTCTGCGGAAACCCGCAAGGTGGAGAGAAGTAATGAATAAAGGGAAAATCAGACATCCACCGAAGAACCCGTAAGGGTTTCCTTTGTAGCAATTGCTATGAACGGGTGGATGTCTGATTTCCCCTTTATTCAAAAGTAACAGTGATACAGAGATAGGTAAAGAGGAAATTTAGGGTGCGCCAGGGAAGCCTCGTGGCCCCAGCGAGAGACATCGATGCCAAATAACCTCGGGGCACTACGTAGGCGCCGCATTACGTAAGCGCACCGATGGGGGTAGTTCAGGCGAGCACCACCGCTACGACCGTGCCGGCGCGGAGGGCAAGGGTGGCTGGGGAAAGACGCGGTCGCGACGCGCTTTCCCCGATCCCGCACTCCCCAAGGTCACTCATCCTCCCGACTGTCTGGCGTCATCGATCGTCGTTGCTCCGACGCAGCTGCATCCCCCTAAACGATCCCGCATTTGGTTCTTCCTTCCGCACACAGATGGCGCCACCATACCGCGCTCTCGCAGCCGTTGAGCGGCGGCAGGCGGGCCGCCGCCGCCATAATATACAGGTCGCTGTAGCCATCACAGCTGATTGCGCCAATGCCACGGGAAAGGCCGTTTCCCCATTTCCCTCCTAGCGACGCGCCTCCCTTTTACTCCCTATTTGCGCCGTCTTTCGCTGAGCTACGTAGGTAACGCAACGGCCTGTCTACGACGGTGCTTTTGCACACTGGACGACACGTCTGCCAAACTGCTCAGCATCGCTCATCACTGGCGCAGCGCGAAGTGAAACTTGGCCAGTTCCGATATCGTGCTCGTTGGGTCTGGGTTTTCCACAAACCGAAATGATTCATTTACTTATTCTCGTACAGTCGGCATATGGTCTGGCAGAGTCACGTTGCAGTTTGCAGAGCATTCTTCGGTGCTTTTAAAGTTATTGTGCGCCTCTCGCGTAGTATGTGCGCGCTGCACTCCCCGTGAAACGCCGCCAATCAAGAGTTGTGTTCGCAGCGACCTAAATTAATGCAACGACCGTGGATTTGGTGAAATATTTCAGAAGTAGAACACATCGGCGCAGAACGGTTGACCCATTTCTTGACAAAGCGACAGCAGTTTCCCTACAAAGCGCAGCAAGAAAATATGCGTCAAAGAATGAATAGATCGACTAATATTTGGGAAATATTCAGGTAAGAAAACTGGAAAAAAAAATTAAATTATGGGGTTTTACGTGCCAAAACCACTTTCTGATTATGACGCACGCCGTAGTGGGGGACTCCGGATGTTTGGACAATCTGGGGTTCTTTAACGCGCACCTAAATCTAAGTACACCGGCGTTTTCGCATTTCGCCCCCATCGAAACGCGGCCGCCAAGACCGGGGTTGAAGCCGCGACATCGAGGTCAGCAGCGCCACGCCATAGCAACTCGGCGGGACACAAGTAGGAACAAAGCGGACCTTTTGTTTCACCTGTTTCATCTCGCATCCGCCTTACCACGCCAACCCTTCAGCAACGTGAATCCCTATCAACTTGCTCAACTAACTGCCATTCTACGGGTTCCTAACTGTCATCTGCCGGTGGACCCCCGAACTGTCCCACGGAGAAGGAGAGGAAAAAAGAAACCGCCGTGGACGCTCAGTGGCTATGGTGTTGGGCTGCTGAGCACAAGGTCGCGGGATCGAATCCCGGCCACGGCGGCCGCATATCGATGGGGGCAAAATGCGAAAGCACCCGTGTACTTAGATTTAGGTGCACGTTAAAGAACCCCAGGTGGTCGAAATTTCCGGACTCCTCCACTACGGCGTGCCTCATAATCAGAAAGTGGTTTTGGCACGTAAAACCCCATAATTTTTTTTTTTAGAGGAGAAAAGAGAAAACGATGCCACTAAGGGGCGCGAAAAAACGAATACACGCTAGGGTTTCGCAATCAAATCGGCAAGCTTCATGTCTCGCAGTTCCCGAAACACTAAGTCCCGGCTTCCTACTGGACGGCGTCCGGATTTGATTTCGATCTCGGCGTGTAGGACCAGCAATTACGTCGAAGCTCAGATGTCTACAAGCGAACGCGATTTGCATTCCTGGGTTAGCGTCACGTGGGTACGACCGCCAGGCGGCCTCGGTGCGCAGAGTTTTTTCTCTGGCGCCACCGGTGAGTCACGATCACACGCAGCAGTAACGCCGACGCCTCAGGCGCACGCTAATTAATGCCGCCCCTGTTTTTATTTTCGCTGGCCATCGCATGCTGGGCCCGATGACACAGGGGTCGGTTACCAGGGCAGAGTTTAAAACGTCCCCGAGCGATAAGCGGCGCTTGCCGACAGGCCGACCTACACAGCTGAAACCATAGGGTACCTGCGGTTTTGAGGAAAACTCTGGTCGCGTGGCATAAGGGCACTTGAACGGTGGCTGTGAAACCAATGACGCTACAGCGCATGAACAGAATCTACACTTGTTTTAGGCGATCAACTTAATTAGCTGTATATGAAGAATGTCTATTCAAAAGAGAACGACACAGGCCCACTTCCACGTTATTTTTTCTTATCGTTTTACATCGCTGTTTCGAGGTGGGTGCACTGCTATTTGTTTAGAAACACTGAACTGACGGTCCCTTATTTTTCTATGTCTTTATTTTATTGCAGTCGCGATTTTTATGGACACTCCAGGCGCATTTCCGTCGTTGTCGTCGCCACGGTTTCGTATAAACTTCAAGGGTGATAACACGGTCGCCGCGCGCCGTATGCTGAGTGTACGGGTGAGAGTGTGCTGTATTTTAACGAAGGATGGTGGCTGCATCTCGCGCGCGCGCGAGGAAGAAAGGTGGGGAGGACGCGCGCCGTGTTCCATGGCGCGCAAGGCAAGGCGCCGGATGGTGGGGGGGGGGGGGGGTGCGAGGGATTCTACTTTAGGAGCGGCTGCATATGGCGCGGCTGAGCGCGGGCCCCATCTTGAAAGCGATCTGCGATGGGGAGAGAGTCTATAGTCGGATACAACTTTAGAAAAAAGGGAGGCCCCGCCCAGATGACCGAAGCGGCGAAGTCACCGGCCGTCCGGCGCATGACGTCGGTCCAGAGTGCGCGCCCATTGGTGGAAGCTCGTGTGCATCCGCCTCGGAGGAGTAAACGCCCCCTTTTTTCTAAAGTTGTATCCGAGTATCCGACTATATGTGCACCGAGGGCTGATAGCTTTGTGTGCGCTGCGTTCTAGCCGCTCAGTATGCGGTGAAGCGAGAGGCACCACGAAGGTCGCTTCGCTCGCTGCTGCTGCCGGGTTCCCTCACGACAGCGCTTTGACAATGAGTGTCCGCGATCATCGAGTGAGATGTGTCCGTGTTTGCCTGTGCGCGCGCAGCACAATGTTAGTTAATTTAGTTACTAAACGAACGTTTAAAATTTGTGCCGCTGATAAATCTACTATCCTTGCTTCGTATGCCTGCCAAATAATTTGCTACCGCAATCGATGCTTGGCCTCTCGGGCAAAGCTGGAACTTTTTTACAGGTACATATTTATAAAAGAACACGAAGAAAAATGTCACGGGCCTGCGCTGCATACGCAGCGCAGTCACAGCGTAAACTGGAGGAGCGGCTCCGTTGGAGCTCCGTTTTTGTAGCACGCACCAGAGGATCTTCGCGGCGAAGTCCCCGCGCGTCGTTTGCACGAGAACGACCTGAACTGTCCACCCGGCGTCGACGGTAAGCTGCGGCTTGCCCTGCTCAGGCCATTGCCTGGTTGCAGCGGCACCCGTAGCTGTGCGATTCGCTTCTTCATCTATTAATTGGTACCTTGTGAGGAAGTGCCATAAATTGTGCCGAAGAGTAAACACATGTATGCGGACTACGTGGAGCACGCGTCACATACCTTGACCCTTGGCACAATGCGATGCTGTTCATGGTTTATTGGCATCCCGTTTGAAACAGGGCAGTGACTAATAGCCATCTAGCCTGCTTGAGTCAGCTAGATCCAGGTACATGCAGTATGCAACTGCTACATATCGGGACACGTCGTAGGATACAACGCAACATCAATTCAAAGTTTGGACGCTTGGACGTTGCGCGGCACGCATGCCACATCGCGTGGCAAACGGCACGATACGATGCTTATGACAGCGATAACTTATTCGCATTCCCTTTGAAATTTGACGGTGAGAAACAGTCGCGTAGCCTGCTTGATTTAATCAGGTATGCCACACATGTTTCTTTTTCTTTCTAGAATCATCGTGTACAGCTCCTTAATCTTTAATGTTGTCGTCCACAAACCTCACTATGTATCTTGTACCACTACCTATGCAACTGCTACATGGCGCGCCACCTGGTGGAATTATAAAAGGAAAAAAAATGACATCCACCCGAATGTAGCACGAACCTACAATTTTTCCCTTTCATGATACTTCCTCCTACTTGCGGGATTCCGCAGATCTGATTTGCCATATTCTGGCGTAATAATATGCAACTGCGATGAAAATTGTGCCGGCATACACGCTACGCGGCGCGCATGTCACATCGCGCGCTAGGACGCGTTTACAGGGCATGCGTCCGCTGCAAGCTGGCAAGCCCTGGCATGGCTCATTTTAGAAGGGTGGCAAGGATAGGCACCTCACCAAAATGGGGTACCACTCCGGTTCAATACCTAGTCCGTCATAAATCTGTTTTATGTGCACAGCCATCTGGATAAACTGCACCTTTGTACGTACAACCATTTCGGCGTTTCGGCCCACAATTCCTTCTAAAACGGAACCGATGTTTCCACCCAAAGTATGAACGCTGCCTTTTCTGTGTTTGACTGTCGTTGTGCCCTCCATTCTGTGACTATGCACAACTGGTGAATGTTTTATCGGGTTGCATGCTACGGTAATAAATGTCATGAAAGAAAAAAGCGCTGGCATGGTTCAGTGGTAATGCAGCTGACTCTCGCGCGGCGGGTCCGGGTTCGATCGCGGCTGGAACTCCGTATTTACTTATTTTTTTCTCACTCACGGCGATAGCTGTGACGGGCACCGGCGGCAGCGGACAACATCGCCAACCGAAATGGCTATTGGAATGAGCTCATAACAGCTTACGCAGTAAGACAGCTGAAGCCCGGACAATGTTTTCTTTTCCAGCACCTGCTGTTGAACGAAACTCATGGATAAGGCCGGAAATCTTACATAGTGAACTTACTAGAAAACCTTTGAAACGATGGCGACGTGTCATCCCTGTGCGCTAGAAGCAATTACGTCTCGCACGAAGTTTCGACAAAATAAGAAAGCACGGTAAAAGAAACGCGTGCGTATAAACTACAAATAAAACAGCGGAAGGCGATGTAAGACACGAATTCCTAGCCCAGAGGACGCACCCATTTCTAGAACTGCAAGCATTTGCATCTCCCCTTTAATTTCGCACAGCAGGAAAGTCGCGCGAGTGGCAGACCGACGAATAGGCGGCCGGAAGAAGGCACATCCTGGGGGGAGTGGAAAAAAAAGGGGGGGGGAGGGCAACGCACACTGTAACAGCGCGGGGTTTTTCATTCGCAAAGAGAATGCGAAATGCACCGCCAGTTTCCCGGCGAAGTCGAGAAAGGTTGTGCACAATTCTCCCTCATCAGTTCGGTGCACTGGTGTTATGCTCCCGTGTAAGCCAATGACAAAGAGTTCTAGTTTGCCCGTATACATAGTACGCTCAATGGGCAGTTTTAGTGGAGCGTTGCCGCATGCCGTGAGCGTTTCCGTATACTGACAGCCACCACTGCGCATGCGCGAAACGGGCTCCGGTGTAATTTTACCGGAACGCTCGGCCATAGACCGTGGGGCGCCACAAAACAGCATCGAGGATGTCCGCTTCGACTGAGATTCACCCGTGATACTCCTGCGTGGCTTAAATACTAAAATCGGCCATCGCTTAGTCTCATGTCAAACCATGGAGAGAGTATAAGAGTTATTTTGCCGTCATTACCGGGATAGGCTGCTTGTTTTGACGGTGCTGGGCTAGGAAACGTTACGAAATAATGTAGATAGGTCGAGTGGTATATTACGACATGGTGGCACGCAAGTCGCTTGCAAGGATTTGTCCCTACCTCAACTTAAAGGGGATGCCTCTGGAAATCATCATCGTTGTGAGTAGTGCGCGATTTTTGCCCTACCGAGTTACCCAGCCTTACTGGTACTGCACACAACTGTCGAGGCCCGAGTAATGTGTGCACGCCACAGACATCGGTGCCGAAAGGCGCGAGCGAACCAAACATAAAGTGCACGACAGCCCCCGACAGGCACTCCGAGGTAGGCCTCCACACAAGGCAGGAAACACGCTCAACCACGAACACGACCACAAAACGACTGCGTCGGACGCCTGGGCAGCGCAGAACAACGAGCTCCGCACGACCAAGGAGCGTTTCCTTCGGAGAATGCGCGCACACGCTTCCAATCGGTCGGTGAAGACCGTTCTAATCCTACAGAGACTATTTTAGATGAACACGAAGACCAAAGAAAGAAAGAAAGAAAGAAAGAAAGAAAGAAAGGAAAAGAAAGAAAGGAAAAGAAAGAAAGAAAGAAAGAAAGAAAGAGAAGATAATAATAAGGGGAAACAAACGCTGCCTAGGGACGGGGGCAAGTGAGCGCGGGTGATTCACTCCGGGCCCAGTAATTCCACTTTCCCAGGCGAGTTCGATCGTCGCTGAGCATCGCGTCATCCTCTTTGTGAGCAGGGGGCGATGCGAGCGCTGTTATTATTTTTGTAATCGTCGTCTCACTCACTTGTATATGTGGTACTGTATTCACTCCAGTCTTCGCCGATTAGGAATGAGCAAAGTCGGAGAGCAGTGTACACGATGTAGCGCGTTTTGTTGGAACAGAAAAGGTAAAAGAAGAACGTGGTTGAAAAAGGTGGTGATTTGGGCATGTTGGTAATGCATTATGGATGGTGAAAATGGGGAAAAAAAAGAAAACGAAGGAAAAGGGACAACCGCTTAAGTTCCGACGGACATTACTTCACACATGCGCGTAGAATTCGCGCACAGATGACCGAGACATGTGCGAACGATTAGGCCCAAAAAAGAAAGAAAACAGGAAAGATAAAGCGCAAGAAAATCAAGAAAATAAAAACAATGCGAAAAGAGGAAAACTTAAGTGGCGCCAGAGAATGCTGAAGCCGACAAAGGCGCAAAGAGAAAATCCATATATAACGCTATAAATCGCAAATAACGCTATAAAAAAGAAGAGAAGAGACGGAGGAAATAAATAAATAAATGTCTTTTTTTGTGCCGGCCATTGGAGACGCGGACCGACGACGAGCCATGCCCACTCTTTGCGACGACCCTCCCACCGGAAACCTCCGGTGATTGTCTCCGCCCCGCGTGAGATCCTATGTAAGACTGTGAAGGTCCAAAGCAGCTAGATCATAGAGCAGACAAACTCGAGAGATTCTCAGACACACTTATCACGTAAACGGCCAGTGAGAATTTTTTTCCGTCGTCATGACGATGCCCGCATCCGTCCCTGCCTGGCTCATCTTGCGGTGAAGTTCACATTACACAGTCACGATCGCAACCGAGGTCAAGCAAGGTGTGTGGTGTTATTCCGGCTGAGATTAAAGAACAGGCGGCTGACTAAGGCACGGGGGAGGATGAGCAAATGACCAGGCGGTTAGGTTGTTACTGGACGGTGACGTAGTTCCGCGAATGACCAACAGGGGCGGTGTTCGGTGGAGCTCTTGATCGTTATGAACATTTCTTGGGTCCTTACGAGTATATCGCTTCCATTTACTCAATACCAGAACGCTGGACACGTGGAAGGCAGCAAGAACACGGATGCGACATATTGCGAAATCCCGTTGAACCACAACGCGTTAGAAACTTAATTTTTTTTCCTTACGTCGATGCTACCTCTCATTTAAGAGTAGCGAAGCGAAAGTCATTGCATCTAGTAACAATTGTTACTACTTACGTTATTTTAGATATATTTATTATGTCGCATACATACATACATACATACGTACGTACGTACGTACGTACATACATACATACATTACTTATCGCTGCTGCTGAAGCCTTTGCACCAGCAACCAACAAATACTACGTCAGTGCGATAATAGTTTTGTGGATATATAGTGGATAACAAATAAAATGACAACGGGAAATCATGAAGCAGAACGCGTAATAACTCAAAAGCACGATTTGGCACCGCTATATATAGCCATTGATGACGTAGGCGTCCAACCAGACGTGAAAGCACAAATCCTGCCCACATGACAAGAAGTGACCAAAACGGAAGCGACGGAATACGCTCTGGCTAGCCCAATTGTCAACGAAGCAACGCCAAAGTAAAATCCTTCGGTGGTATCTCGCCTGCTTCCTACTATACGTGAGTGACTAGCTTTATCTCCGAGACAAAAATAACTTGAAAACGTCACCGCCTGCTGGGAAGAAAGACGAAACAACAAGAAAAAGGAAACAAAGCATCGTTGTCGACGGACAAGTCCTCATCTATTTGCAAATGCAACTCGGGAGTGCTCGAAGTCGAAAGGTCACCGCTTGCACACAGAACCCGGCGCTGTCTGATCTCCCATACCGTGTGCGATGACCCCTGGGATAACCTGGAGGCCCTCATTAATGCGGTGAAAGCTTATTCCGTGTATATCCAAGAAAAAAAAAAGGAAAGAAATCAGGCGTACTCAAGGGAAACACACAACATAGGTACGGCGACAAAAATAAAGGGGTGGGGAAGAAAAAAAGAAAGAAAGAAAAAGAAGGAAAAAAGAAGAAAACGGGGTAACGCGCACCAGCTGTTTCCGGGTTTGTACTGGCGTTTCCTGCAGTCGGGTCCTGCCTGTTTTGAACGGCGTGGTACTAGAAGAAGGTAGAAAGGGCTCGAGGGAGCACCATCTGAAGATAACGTAGGCTCAGAGTACCGGACACCGAGCCGTGGCTGCGCTTTAGACAAAGCGCCTCGAGCGGTCAGTCGCACGGCGATTTTGCGCGTATTTGGGGGCTTCTTTCACGCTCGGAAAAACAAGTTTATCTAGCACGTAGTGAGCAATCACAGAAAGTTGTGTCGGGAGTTTTTCATATCGCTCTACAATTTTCTCATGGACACTTTTCATCTAATTATAATATTCGATATGTTGATAAATTACTTATCTATCTTATTAGTCAGAATGAAAAAAATATACATAATTTGATTACCTCCAAGCGACGGCAAAGAACGCTACCTTGGTTCTGTCTAGCTACGTAGCATTAACGCATTTTTAAACTCTGGCTAAAGTTAGCTGGGACGCCCTGTAGAGTTTAGATATATTCACGTTCTCCAAGCGTGGGCGTTTAGCTCAGTGGGAAAGACACTCGGCTTCTGAGCGTAGAGTCGTAGGCTCGAAACTCATCACCGCCATCGTTTCTCGTTTCGAGTTCTTGTTCTATTAATAATTTCCTTACAGCGATTAGTCTCACGTGACAGAGGGGCGGTCGGTTTTCCTCGTTGGGTGGACATAAAAATGCTGACGTATTTGTTAATCCTAAGGCATTACGTGCCAAAAACCACAATCTCATTACGGGGCGCTGCGTATAGGGGGACCACCGCATTGCCACTCAAGGTCGAAGACGTGAGACGGACTCTTGGAGCAGACGAAGAGGAGACGAAAGCTTTATACAACATGTACAGTCGTGGACAGAATAAAATGGACGACGGGATCTCCGAAAACGTTCAATTCCCGAGCAGCCTGTAGCAGTAACCAGTAAAACTGCCCACGACAATGTTGTTAGCATATTCTAGTCGAGGTCCAAAATGCAAATACAAGATTGCGTTGTGAGGTTGCGGAGATATTCAGCTTTTTCTTAGATTTCATGGTCCACAATATTCTGTCCGCGACTGTACATATAGCAGGTAATAGCATACAACTGGCATGTGGTGGTGGGCGAGTTGGTTATGCATGATTACAACGAAGCGCTTGAGATCAAAAAGCGTGGTGATTATTGCATCAGTGAAGCCTCAGTTTCCCTTTCGGCAAAGGAACTGGCGTATCTTGGGAGCGGCACTTAAAAGTAGTTCTGTATTGTGGTTTCCTTGTGCGATGCAGATGACGGCCCTGTTTCTTCTTGTTGTTTTCATCCTTGACAGCAGGTGTTTATTCCTGCGTCAAGAAGTAAAACGTTCAGTTGTTAGTGCGCCTACGTGGTTGTCTCGTGTCTCCTTCCTTCGTCCGTTGTTTTATCTGGCGCCTCCGTTGTAATCATACAACTAGCGGTGCCGAAGAGCGTACCAGCCCGACGGGACGGATGGTGGCGACTCTCCAATCTCACAAAGGGCCGGCTCTGCCTTAAATCCTGCTAGTAACAGCGCAAAATGTAGACAAGAGACGAGACAAGAAGACACCACAAGCGCTGACTTTCAACAACTTTCAACAACAGCGCTTGTGGTGTCTTCTTGTCTCGTCTCTCGTCTACATTTTGCGCTGTTATTAGCAGGATGGAAAACCAACAAGCTCAAGCTGCTATTCTAGCGAAATTGCTTAAATCCCCTAGGCAGGAACGAGGCGAGGCGGGTGCCGACGTCAACCGCGTCGCCCTCCTCTTTCGCCATGGGTGAAGTCCAAGCTACACATCACCGGTCTCTGCGGCAAGGGGTGTTGGCCACACTGCGTGCCTACATGGAGCCAAGGGGCGCTTTCCCCTTCCCACCTCGTTCTTCCGAAGCGGTTGCCCTTGGTGACAACCGGCAAAGTTCCAGGGAACCGCCGAACCCTTTCCGTGGCTCGAACTGAGGAGTCCGGGGACACACAGATCACGATGACGAAACCACTGGCAGCCTTCAGAATTCCACAGAACTGCTGACCCCTGCCATGGAGGCCGGTTTTATGCAGCTTGAACTTCTGCTTTGGGGAAAGAGAAAAGCGACGCGGTTGACGTCAGCACCGGTCCTGCCTCGTTCCTGCCGACGATGGGACGCCCAAAGGAACAGCCTGCCCATCGTTAGAAGAGAGAGTCGCCACCAGCCGGTCTGTCGGTCCGGTGCGTGCATGCTATTGCCTGCTTTTAGCTACTACATGTAAATATTGCATAAAGCTTTTCGTCTCCTCCTCGTCCGCCTCAGGAGTCTGTCTGTCGTCAACGATCCCGAGTTTCAATAGGGGTCAGCATTTCTGTCGAATTCTGGAGGCTAATAGTGGATTTATCGTGGTGCTCTGTACCCCGGACTCCTCAAGCTCGACTCACGGAAACGGGTCGGCAGTTTCTTAGAACCTTGAAGGTCGTCAGTGGATGTTTGAAGCCCACGACAAATGCAACCACCTCAGAAGAATGAGGGGGGGAGCAGCCGCTGCATCGATGATAGGCACACAGTGTGGCACAACACACCCGCATAATTTTGACCATCTGGGGCTCTTTAACGGACACCTAAATCTAACTTACACGGGCATTTCGTTGTGGTCATTTGGCCCACAACGAAATGCGGCCACCGCGGGTGGGATCGAATGCACGACCTACCCAGGAGCACGCATCACGACGTCACGACATAACAATGGCTTTCTCCGTTCCTTGTTAGATACGGGACCGTTTCCTGAGCCTACTTCGCGTTCCCCAGACCTCATCGAATCGCACCACAGCTAATTAAGGAGCGCAGAAACACGGACACCACATTCCTGAGGCACGGCACGTGCAAACAAGTTGGTGGACCCCACTTCGTGTGCAGCCGGTGGAGCTATTCACTGCTTGGCTCTTCCCGAAAGTAAAGCGAGAGCCTGGCACTGTGGCGGGTAAAGTGGGTCCCGAAGCAAGACGGCTGTAATGTGCCGTGACAACCCGGCGGCGTCGCCCCCTTCCCTCTATGGTGACGGCGCACTGCAAGTCAGCAAGGCAAGACCGCAGGGAGAAGAAAGCCCTCGGACAAACACACGAGCAGCGACTCTATTCGCCGGGTGCGACTCCATCGCACGGGCGCCTCCCATTGGCCGAACGTGACGTGTCGAGACACCGAAGGGCTTAAAAGACGCAGACCGGGAGCAGCAGTAGAGCATTCCTTGAGCATCCCTTGATTCATCTCTTTCGAACTTCTTGCGACGGGCCGCAGCGTCCGAGTTGCTGCCGGCCCGTAATGACTCTGAGACTGTTGACTGTAACTGTAAATAATGTAAATAAACCTCCCAAGTTTTCATCCCGACGTCCTCCTCAACTCCTACATTTTTCAGTCATCGAGGCTGCCTCACCCGAGCGCAGCACCTTTCTCTCTCTCTCTCATGAGCGACGTCATCATACCTTTACTATACAAGATGTTCATGGCGGAAAATACGAAGCATTAAGCAAGGGAACAGGAAAAACGCACACGCATTCTGCGAAACGCATGATCTGTACTCTGCATGCATGGAACTCCTGCTCGTATCATCCATTAAACAGTCACTAGCTGGCAGTGCTCGGTATGTTTCCTGTTACCTCGTTTATATAGTAAGACCAAACAAAGCAGCCAAGTTCTTTTGTTGAACATACCTTAGTGGTACATAATGTCAACTTATATTGCTTTGTTCCGTGACGTCCCAATAACGTCGATGACACCAGTGCCAGCACTTGGAGACCAACTTTAGTTTCAAATTAAAACATCCGATAAGTTCTTCCTCACCTTCACACTCGCTAACTGTGAAAGTTATTAGACTTTATTAGATTCGCAAATTATTTTTTCATTCATTCAATCATCCTTATTCGCCGCATTCCATACCCCTGTAGGCCCTGAGGCATTAACACTCGCATAAAAAATAAATAAAAAAGAACAAGTGTAATTTTTTTTTTCAAGTGCAAGTAGGCCCACAGTAGTGACCCTGCAACTTCGACAGTAACGTGACTCAGTTTTCGGGGGCTCTTTCTCGCGCTAATATTCACTTAAACATGACACTCGCGTACGATGGGAGCATGTTCTAAGCTTCACCAACCCTGAATGCCGAGGGCCGTGCTTTGCCGTATTGCGGGTGCCGGAAGTTCCTGCATGTGCCGGTCCTTGCTGCTCAGATGCAGTTGATACATATCCCAAATTGCGAAATCGCCTTTCTCTCTCACCGTGAAAATATGGCGAGGAAAGAACAAGCGCGCCGCATTTTGCCTTTCCTAAAGACCAAGGTGCGTTACAGTCCGAGCATGTCTTTACATATTTTTTATTTTGTGCATTTGTGGTCGCGAAAAAGTGCATGCGCCTGACAATCGCGGACACCTTACAAACGAAAAAAAAATTATGGGGTTTTACATGCCAAAACCACTTTCTGATTATGAGGCACGCCGTAGTGGAGGACTCCGGAAATTTCGACCACCTGGGGTTCTCTTTAACGTGCACCTAAATCTAAGTACACGGGTGAATTCGCATTTCGCCTCCATCGAAATGCGGCCGACATGGCCGGGATTTGATCCCGCGACCTCGTGCTCAGCAGCCTAACACCATAGCCACTGAGCCACCTTACAATCGACAGACACGTGGCCAGCGTCACTACCAGCTCCCTCAAGCTAAGCAACCAAATATTTTGAGACCGCGTTCCTCGGCACCCACCTTCCGGTCCAGGTCCGAGGGGGCCTTCTTCTTGCTCTCGGCCTTCTTGGGGGCGGCCTTGACCGGCTCGGGCGGCTGCGGCGGGGGCGGGCTCGGCGTGGACGAGGTGCCGTTGAGCGAGGAGCCGTCCAGGGAGTCCTCGGCGCCGCCCTCGTGGGGCAGGCCGGAGTCGCGACCGTCGTCGTCCTCGTCCTCCAGACCGTTCTTGGTGCGCGAGGCACCGTTGACGGGCACGCCGTCCACCGCGTCGGCGATGGCCCCCGGAAGCTGGGGCTCCAGGGAAGTCTCGACGGCGCTGTCCGTGGCGCCGTTCGACGTCGCAGACCTTAGAGCGAGCGAGCGAGCTAGAGGTCATTTCTACGCTGCTAGGCGAGGATGGGGGAAAACACAATAGAGGCTGCTCCAAATTAAGCCCACGAAGCCCAAAATCCATTTTCGCGTCAAGAAAACTTTAAAAGGACCTGTTCGCGTTTGAAGACTAATGGTGCAAAAAGGCGAAAAAAAGAAAGATGCGGCAGCAGTGAATTAGCAAGAAAATATAACGAACTATTTAACTAGTTTGTTGAACTTTCGCAAACTAAAAACTCGCTCACGGGGTGCGCTGGTGTCGGCAAGCTCAAGCGAAATGCCCACGGTGTTTAATGGCCTAGCGGCAAAGTCGCGGTGTTATCGCAAAAGACCAAGGGCCACAGAAGCAACACAGATGCCTAGACGAACAACAGTGAGCCTGTCGATGTTGCGCCTGTGATACCTCTCGTCATTTTCTGCGCCACAAAACTGGTAATTATTCATGCACCAAGTAGTCCAGCAACGTGTTTGATTTTACTTTATCACACCGAATTTGCGTGAGGCACAGAAAAACATCCGGGGACAACAGGCGCCCTCTTGCGAAAGCTTTCTTTCGCAAATTTTTGAAATATGCGCCTTTGGCTAGAAATCAGACCAAGTGCGTCCGTGAGTGCGCACAGTGTTGCAGAGGCGTGCAAGTGATCTTATTGTGAGGCTTATAGCGCGTTAAAAAGACAAGGACGAAAGTGTGACGTGACACACACAGGAGCTATATGTCACGTCTAACTTTGGTCCTTGTCTTTTTTAACGCGCTATAAGCCTCACGACGTCTTACCAACAAGCCCAAATCACTGCTTTACAGAAGTGATCTTAGCAGCACTGAGGCTCGATATGTGCGGGACTCATCATGCGCAAGTGGCATCCAATCTGAGGACGACTTAAGGGCACAGTCTAGAGGAATTCGAAATCCCACAGGTAACGCCGGAAGAAGTAAAGAAAGCCTTGGGAGATATGCAAAGGGGGAAGGCAGCTGGGGAGGATCAGGTAACAGCAGATTTATTGAAAGATGGTGGGCAGATTGTTCTAGAGAAACTGGCCACCCTGTATACGCAATGCCTCATAACGTCGAGCGTACCGGAATCTTGGAAAAACGCTAACATAATCCTAATCCATAAGAAAGGGGACGCCAAAGACTTGAAAAATTATAGACCGATCAGCTTACTGTCCGTTGCCTACAAACTATTTACCAAGGTAATCGCAAATAGAATCAGGAACACTTTAGACTTCTGTCAAGCAAAGGACCAGGCAGGATTCCGTAAAGGCTACTCAACAATAGATCATATTCACACTATTAATCAGGTGATAGAGAAATGTGCGGAATATAACCAACCCTTATATATAGCTTTCATTGATTACGAGAAAGCATTTGATTCTGTCGAAACCTCAGCAGTCATGGAGGCATTACGGAATCAGGGTGTAGATGAGCCATATGTAAAAATACTGAAAAATATCTATAGCGGCTCCACATCCACCGTAGTCCTCCATAAAGAAAGCAATAAAATCCCAATACAGAAAGGCGTCAGGCAGGGAGATACGATCTCTCCAATGCTATTCACAGCGTGTTTACAGGAGGTATTCAGAGACCTGGATTGGGAAGAAATGGGGATAAAAGTTAATGGAGAATACCTTAGTAACTTGCGATTCGCTGATGATATTGCCTTGCTTAGTAACTCAGGGGACCAACTGCAATGCATGCTCACTGACCTGGAGAGGCAAAGCAGAAGAGTGGGTCTAAAAATTAATCTGCAGAAAACTAAAGTAATGTTTAACAGTCTCGGCAGAGAACAGCACTTTACAATAGGCAGCGAGGCACTGGAAGTCGTAAGGGAATACATCTACTTAGGGCAGGTAGTGACTGCGGATCCGGATCATGAGACAGAAATAATCAGAAGAATAAGAATGGGCTGGGGTGCGTTTGGCAGGCATTTTCAGATCATGAACAGCAGGTTGCCATTATCCCTCAAGAGAAAAGTGTATAATAGCTGTGTCTTACCAGTACTCACCTACGGGGCAGAAACCTGGAGGCTTACGAAAAGGGTTCTACTCAAATTGAGGACGACACAACGAGCTATGGAAAGAAGAATGATAGGTGTAACGTTAAGGGATAAGAAAAGAGCAGATTGGGTGAGGGAACAAACGCGAGTTAATGACATCTTAGTTGAAATCAAGAAAAAGAAATGGGCATGGGCAGGACATGTAATGAGGAGGGAAGATAACCGATGGTCATTAAGGGTTACGGACTGGATTCCAAGGGAAGGGAAGCGTAGCAGGGGACGGCAGAAAGTTAGGTGGGCGGATGAGATTAAGAAATTTGCAGGGACGGCATGGCCACAATTAGTACATGACCGGGGTTGTTGGAGAAATATGGGAGAGGCCTTTGCCCTGCAGTGGGCGTAACCAGGCTGATGATGATAAGGGCACATTCACACCGGCGACTTGAGGAGGTCACGCGACCAAGTTGGTCGCTTTGCGACCAGTCGCAAATGGTCGCAAACGGTCGCCTTTCTCGAAAAGCGACCATTTTGGGCGAGTCGCTCTCTGCGCGATTTTTCAGTCGCGCGACCGTGGTCGCAAAACTGATAAACCAATCAGTGGCGCACCGGAAGTGATCGTTCGTGTGTCTACATACGGCCTCCTCCGGCGTCGCATTCAAATTCCGCGTAGATTCCGAGAGTTCTCGCTGAGAACGATAATCTCCGGGATTGCGACTTGCGGGTCGCGCTCAGCCGGGCTTGCCGGTGTGAACATCCGTCGCCTTCGGTCGCTTTTTGATTGCGAGTCGCAAACGGTCGCGCGACCTCCTCAAGTCGCCGGTGTGAATGTGCCCTAAGCCTCGAGTACACCCGATAACAGGCTTGCCGAAGTCGCACGGCAACGGGGGTTTCGAGACGGCGTCGAGCCATCCGTTACCCGTTCTGGTCGCCCGCGGTCGAGGCGACGTCGTCGTCCGACAGGCACGAGTGGGCCCGGGACAGCGCCGGCGACGAGCAGGCCGAGGACGACTCCTCGTCGTCGCCCGCGGCGAGGGCCTCGGCGGCCAGGACCTCCGGCGCGTCGCCCTCCTCCCCGTGCTGCTGCTGCAGCAGCTGCTGCTCCTGCTCCTCGATCTCCTTCTCCAGCTGGACCAGGCCGGGAGGCTCGACGCCGAACCGTGACGCGATGCGGCCCAGCTCCAGCAGACACAGCACCACCGACCGCGGCTGGTTGTGGAGCACTGGCCGGTGGGGTCGGGAGACGCGCGTACAGGGAGGGAGACACAAACACTCGCATTGAAAGAAAGACAGGGTCACCCGCCAAGTTTAAAGCTAACCAACTTGAACCAACTTTGCCAGGCCCCGTTGCAAATCTTGGTTATAGACCGGAAGCTGTAAACCAGCGTCTACCGAAACCAGCGTTTTACCGAAATAATTTTTCAAATCGACTCGTTATCGAAGGAGACAAAACAGATTAACTGTCCAGTTACTACGCCGCCAGCAGGCGAGCGTCACGGCCAACGTTCGCAAGCGGTGTTCCTTCCCCGTTCTCTCCCCATACCGGAGCCGAGGGATCGTACTGCGGCGTCACACCTTGCCGCCTTTTTTTCATTGTCTTCCTTTCTTATCCATTCTTTTTTCTTTCGGGCGTTGCGTTTTCCTCATTCAACGATTAGTTATGGCGAGTGACGGAACACGCACTAGCAATAAAATTTGTGCGTGTGATTGCAACTCCCTGGCCCGAAGCGAGCTTCCGCGACCGCGAAAGCGCGCGAGGCATAGTTTGAAACTTCGGCTGTAATACTTTAGCAGACAAAATTAAATTATGAGGTGCAGAAGATCACGATCTGATTAGGAGGCACGCCGTTGGGGGCGACTCCGGAAATTCGGACCACTTGGGATTCTTTAACGTGCACTTAGACGCTTAACGTGCACTTACCACGGGTGTTTTCGCATTTCGTCCCTATCGAAATGCGGCAGGCGTGGCCGGGATTTCAGCAGACACGACCGTCAGCCCTTAATGTATACGCTACGCTTGTTTGTTTAAAATGGCCAAACCTGGCGACGGGTCCTTTAATGGTCAACCGCAAAAACATATTTAGCGATGCGTAAGAAGCCTAGTCAACAGTGGCATCCATTCTAAGTTTTGCGTTTAATATGCAAGTAGATACGGCAGGAAAGGCTCGTAAAAGTTGACATTTACGATACCGATATCGGGGAAGGGGAGGGGGGAGGGCACCGACATTGCTACACGCCGGAAGTGACGCACAGCTCGGAAAGTTATATGCTCTTCGGCACGACCTCAAAGATTGGGCGCTGCCGGCAGGGACCGGCCCAAGGCACACTGGGACGTTCTGGAACTTACATCATATCCGCTAAGCACGAGGTGCAGCCGTCGTCTGCTTAGATGCTACTCAAAGGCTGCTCACAAACAAAAAAGACCATATTCAGCCCTGCAGCTTTGCGAACATTCATTCCGTACTAAACTATACTAATCAATGATGGCCAATCTTACGAAAAACGAAAGTTCTTTACACTTGGCCAACACCACATAAAACACCAAGTCAATAGCTTTTCACTGATAAGGTATTCTTTCAAAACCAGATTTTTGTTATTTTCGCGGAAATAAGTTGATAAATTGAGAAAAAAAAACGAAAAACCGACGCCCCAATTTCTAATTTCTCAATTTCGCTCCAAAATCCCGCCGGCACGCTAGTGTGGCGCCACGGATTTAAAAATATGTACATTTACCGGCATTTGGGCTATTTCGGCGAAGCAAAAATGATCATCACAGTCATCACAGATTGAGTTTCGGTCAGTTTGTTTTTGCTTTGGTAAGGAAAGGCTACATTTTCATGCTAAAGAAAATTGTAGCTACGCCGTCAACATAGGCGAAGTCACGGCAAGTTGGTGTGTGATCTCCAGGGCTGTTTCGCCATCCGCGTTTTGTTTTAGCATCTTTACTCTTTTATGCCTCACCCGCCGTGGTTGCTCAGTGGCTATGGTGTTGGGCTGCTGAGCACGAGGTCGCGGGATCGAATCCCGGCCACGGCGGCCGCATTTCGATGGGGGCGAAATGCGAAAACACCCGTGTGCTTAGATTTAGGTGCACGTTAAAGAACCCCAGGTGGTCGAAATTTCCGGAGTCCTCCACTACGGCGTGCCTCATAATCAGAAAGGGGTTTCGGCACCTTAAATCCCATAATTTTAATCTTTATAATCTTTTATGCCTAGTCTAAAGTAAGTGTGGCTTTTTTTTATTGCGAAAGCTTATTTGCTAACATGGATACACTTAATTTTCTCTTTAGCGTTACTGAAGAAAAGTTTCCAAACCTTGGCAAAAAATAAAAAGAAAATAGATTAAAGGATCTTCAAAAATGAAAGAATTTTGCTGGGTGTATCCTAACTGTCTGAACTTGAGGTTGACACAAAAAGCGAGGCCAGCAGAGAGACGAACAGACGGAGACAGTAAGAGGTCGCAATTGAAAAGGAAGACAGAATGGAAAGGTACAAAAAGTAGAAATGTAACCAGATGCCCACAAAGGTACGAATATGACGAGGCTTTCGATAGTCCGCAAGCGACGCACTTTCGCGTTTCACTCTTACAGCGTTTCACTCAACACCGTTAGCAAAGTCCCAAAATAAAGCGCACCTCAGTGCAAGCAAATATGGCCGTCAAATAAGTCTTCAAACTTCTTTACCGCTTCATCAAAATGCACAAACAAAAACACTACATTGAGGCACTCATTGACAAGCCGTGGACTGTGTGCGTACTGTCGGTTAAAAAATAAAAAAAAATAAAAAAAGCCGTTGCCTCTTTTTCGCCTTGAACAACGTGTAGTCGATAGTTTGTGTAAAAAAAAAAAAATGGAATGGGAGGCAAAAAGGAAAGGCTCAAGGAACCAGCTTGAGAACATTGCCAAGCAGGCGTTGTCAACTTGTCAGCACGCCCGAGCGTGGCGCCCTGCGTCTACGTCAAGGAACACCTCGTTTTACGCGCTTGTCCTAAGACAGAGTAGAAGATTCCTCTTCCCCTCTTTTTTTTTTTGTTTAAAGAAAAAGGGGTCATCTGTCACATCTGGGCCGGGCGAAGTAGACAAATTGTCCCTAATGGCGTTGGTGCGTCCGAAAACGTCCGGCAGTTACTCAGCGAAAGAAGAAGAGCGTTGTGAGAAGCTGGAACCAGAATCCCAAGTGATGCTAATCTTAGCGTTCAAATTTACTTCCAGGTTCCCGAATGTTCTTGCAAAGCGTCGCTTAAGGCCCGGGGCTCGCTGGCATTTCACCCGCAGGGGTACCGTCGAAAACAGCGCTAATTTAAGCTGCTTGAAACAGCTTTCTGCCCTTTGTGCCCTTTGTGGTTTATTAAGGGAGATCCAGGCAAAACAGGCCACTAAAAGGCCGGCAATCATAAGCATCGAAAGTGAACTCTAGCGAAAAGAAATGAAATAATTAAAACGAGAGAGATGGGGGAGGGGGAGAAGGCAGGTCAAAAAGCAGTGCTGCTAGGCTCGTAGGGAGGAAGCAAAAAAAAAAAGGAAAGGGCCGTTCGACGACTTGACGTCGCGTCTTAATTGGTACCCGACACGCTAGAATACTAATACATCACACATCGTCTTGCAAAGTACATAAGCTTAAGGTAAGCGAACTGGTATACGTGCCATGAAAGGCCACGCAAATGTCGAATTCGCCCGCGAGCGGCACACATTTCAAGACAGAAAAAAAGAAATCGCTTCGAAATGCTGTCAATTACATTTTGAAATGCAATCCTAATTATCATTATTTTTTTCATCATTTATTTTCAGCCTATGCTGCAAGAACTGCATAATACACTATTTGTCCACTTGACTTCAAATGCTGTTTACGGACGCTTCCTGGTAGCATTCGAGCACATACGACGTCTGGAATAGAGGCGAGGGTGAGCTACGGTTTTGGAGTGATCACAGTGCTGTATAATCAAAGCACAGTTCGTTTTGCTAAGGTAATGAATTACCTGTGCTAGAAAGAAGCGTGCATTTTCAGTGATTGCGAAGCAGTAATTCGGCGGCAGAACTGCGCACTGACTTCGCGTTGTAATTCCAAGAGTTCACCAAAACAGCGTATTTGACAACATTAAAATTAAATTATGGGCTTTACGTGCCAAAACCACTTTCTGATTATGAGGCACGCCGTAGTGGAGGACTCCGGAAATTTCGACCACCTGGGGTTCTTTAACGTGCACCTAAATCGAAGTACACGGGTGTTTTCGCATTTCGCCCCTATCGAAATGCGGCCGCCGTGGCCGGGATTCGATCCCGCGACCTTGTGCTTAGCAGCCTAACACCATAGCCACTGAACCACCACGGCGGGTAGCGTATTTGACAACGTGGTTGACAACGCCTGCGAATACCCCGACACTAGTGGTGAAGCCAAAATCGACAAATTATTTCACTGTGCGGAAAAGTACGGGATCCCTGTGCGGGACCCAACTAGAGCAAGAAGGTCAACCAATGTTCATTTATGTGAATTGACTTTTATATTGGTTGTACTTGACTTGTTCGTATCAGTTCAATTTCGGTTATGTGTTCTTATGTAATTGTTCTACTTCTCTAATCTTCACAGCAAGCATTTCTATGTAAAAAAAAGAATGCGGTGCCAATTAAAAGCACGAACGTCTCCAAAACATCATATTTAAGAAATAGAGGCAAAAATGTGAAATGTCTCGGCAGCGGTCAAATGGACGGAAGACACGTCATGTCAGAAAGGTTACGCTTCCCGAGAACCGTGGCATTTTGCGAGTGGCTGCAAGTGGCTATGATTGACGGTTTGCTACTGCCTTCCCTTAAGCATGCGTCGATAAGCTTGTGTGTCTCCATTTTCCTCTGCCGCAGTGACCACCATCTTGGCATGGTTGTCTGTCTTTCTCAGTGTCGTTAGCGAAAGCCAACTTTGCCGTGCATGAATTCAATGCCTCCGGCAGTGCTTTAAACCGCCGACGGAAGCCCGCAGTTGACGAACGTACCCTTTTCTCGATCGTATTTTTTTTTTTGCGTCTTTCCCTACTCGTTGGGGAAGCGACGAGGGAATTGAAAGCAAAGCGCGCGCTCACCCAGTCCGTCCGACTCGAACATGACGGACTCGTTGACGCCAAACTTGCGGCACCATCGCAGGAAGTTGTCGACGTTGTCCCGCGCGAAGAATGTGCCGGACTTTGCATTCTCCCAGCACTTGAACTCGAAGCTGGGCACCACCTGTACCGAGGCACGTACGAGAAGGGGAAAAAAAATAAATAATAGGGTCGATGCAATATGTGGCAACATAAACAGTTCCGATTTTGTCTGATTGCTTGATAGGTGAATTGATAGAATGATTGATTGATTGATTGATTGATTGTCGTTGTCGACGCTGCTCGATATCATTTGTCAAATAACAAGTATGCAGTCAGCGTAATTACCTTTCCCAAGATCAACAATGAAACACGGGAAAAGAGCTGAAATAGCAGAACGTGGCGGCGGGAGGTTCTAGCAGGAACAAAATAAGGGAAGCGGGATAACGGGGAGAAAAAAAAAACACTCGAAATTGGGCGTGTTTTGCAGGTGTAGGCGGAGAGCTGCGACTGCCACGAACGTGAGAAAGACACTCACGTGGTTCCTAAGTGGCATTAGTTTTGAATTAATGCTAACTATGCGTCCTTGGAAGGCGTGCCTCTAGAAAACACCAGGTATCCGGATAGATAATGACTATTTTTGTTATTTTAACAGGCCGCAACGAGGTGGGAACTTTTTGAACCAGAAAAGAGAACTGTCAGTTTCGTTATAACACCAAGCGAGACGCGTACAAGTGCAATACAAGTTCAGAAATAAATTGCGATATGGGGGTTGTTAGTAAAATACGGAGCTGGTCGATATCAAGGAGGAAAAAAAAAACGTTAACAGAAAAACGACGGAGACAGCGTAACTTGCCGCCATCTTCGGTCTGGCCTCATCGCAGCACATCACATCAGAAACATCAAGCAGTCGCTATTGGTTCAGATTCAACAGCTCAACACTATATCAAAAGATTGCACTTCTTGAAAATTGCGCCACACAACTTCTAAAGGTAAGTAGCACTTTTTACTTTCAATAATGGGACAATATCCAGCGAAGCTCGAATTTAACTTCAGGCCTTAACAGGGGCGTAGCCAGGGGGGGGGGGCTTATGGGGCTTCAGCCCCCCCCCCCCCCCGAAATTTTTTCGTGCTGTTCATGCACCGCCGACCAAAGCGACCCCCGGCGCCGGAAATCACTCTGGATTTTGTCTAGAATGTCTTTTTGACGCTCGAAACGACATTTAACCGCGAAGATTGCGAACTCGGGCTGGATTTCGTGGCAACGCCCATACACCGGGAGTCGCATAACGCCAAGCAGTCCCATCCGAGCACAAAGTTTCAAGGGCGCTTTGATGGTGAGCGGGCTCGCCGCGGCATCTCACTGAGGCCACGGAATCTATGGAGCGCATGGATATCAATTGCGAAACTTTATGGGTATAAATCTCATAAGCTCTTGATGTGAAAGGTTCACTGACATTTCCAAAGTTGTGCTTTAGATTTTCAATTGCGGAACTTTGTGGGTTTAATGTTGTTATAAACATTTGACGCCAAAGGTCTATTGACTTTTCTAAAGTCTTACATCGGAACATACAACGAGACAAGCCAAATCAACACACTAGCAGACGAGTTGACAAAGCAGGCAGCGAGGTCCAATGAACGAAACGTTGGGGTGGTTCATTTGTGCCGTCATGTCACATAAAAAAATATCAACATTTTTTTTAAGCTACGCCAGAACATCCATATCAAGACACTAAAGCCACCCAAAGTAACTACGTTCTTATTTATTTTTTCTACTTTGACTTTCATTCGCGAGGACACATTGAGCCTCTTCAATTTTTTTTTTTTGTTCTCGCTATCATACCCGCGGGCTGCCAGAGCCAGCCAGAGTGCATACGTTTTTCTCGTATGGCCCCGACCACCGTGCGGTGCACTTCGGTGCGCGTTCGGTTTGCTCTGGCCGAGTGGATTTTCACCGGACAGAGTTTTGGACGCTTTCTGGCTAGCAGAGGAGAAAAAAAAAAAAACAATGGTCGCTCGCCGCCATCACTGTGGGGTCTCACCACTCAAGGATTGCACCGCATTCCTTGAGTGGAACCTTTCCGGAAAGTCTTGTTTCGCCGCTGTCGGATACTGAGCAGTATGCGCATGGTTCTCAGTGGACCAAGCGTCTCATGTTTTCTTCGGTATTCCTTCCGTAGCCCCATTAGGTGCCCGAAGTAGGCATTAGATTCTGGCCAACATACTTTCCTATGCGTTTTTTTTTTTCATTTCGGTGCCTCCGCCTCACAGAAAAAATATACATTGTTGCGGCGCAGTGAATTATCGCATGGTGAAAGTTCGATTTTGATACTTCTTTTGCGGAAAGTAATGGGCGACGGGACGCTTCAGTTGCCGGATACGTTTATTATATTATTGCGAAAGCAATTATATGGACACTCCAGGCGCATTCCTGCCATCGACCTCATGTTTCGTATAAAGTCCAAGGGTGATAACATCGTGACCACGCGCTACGTGCTGTGTGTGCGAGTGAAGGCGTAGGAAAGGAGGTGGAATGGGTGAGCCAACGATGGTGGCTCAGTCTTGTGTGCGCAAAGGAGAAAAGCGGGGAGCAAGCGCGCCGCCTTCCGTCGCGCGCGATACATCGGGGGGAGTGGATGGAATGGGGGCGGAATCTAGGATTCTGTGAATCTATGATTGTGCAACATGTTTATTTGCCTTGTTTGACGCATTATATACAGTTACTTCTTCTTACATTCATAGACTCATTGGAGACGTATACGTATACTTAAATATCTTGTTGCGAGGTTTTGTGTATACATGCAGTGAACTTTGCTTCCAGTGACACTTTTTGTGTCCTTTATCAAGCCGTATTTTCGCATTTGCATATCCCACTGTATCTTTGCATTTCTAATGTACGAGGGCGAGTCAAATGAAAGTGAGCCTACCCTAACCGCGCAATAATGGTTCGGTTCATTATCTGCGAGGCATGCGCGTAGGAGAACGGCATGTCTCATTTACAAAAGTGACACGCAGGTGTGAAGATAAATGTTCTTAATTGCTCTCATACACTGGGTTGAATATGGTTGCGTCACATAATGGACACTTCAAAAGATGAACAGCTCGGTGTCGCGAAGTTTTTGACAGCTGAAGGTGTTTCCAAAACAGAAATTAATCACCATATGAATGCCGTGTACGTTGAACACTGCATTTCATTGACCACTGTGAAGCGTTAGAGCAAACGGTTCAAAGGACGTTGCAAAAACATTCCAAGACTGGGCCAAAACCATCGTGCAATCACCCCCCACACAATTTCAAAGGTTCATGAGCTGCTGAAACAAGAACGGAGGATACGCATCGATGAACTGGCAGAGCGTCTGAACATCAGTCACGGTTCGGTTCACGCCATAATTCATGAGCTTCTCGGTTATCGGCTCTTTGGTGCGCAATGGCTCCCCAAGATTTTTATCCATCGCGAGAAGACGGAGAAGTTTCGCGCTGCCTTGACTCATCTGATCGGGTATCACAATGAGCATGACGACTTCTTGTTTGCAACTGTGATTGCGGACGAACCTTGGTGCCACTACTACGAGCCTAAAACAGGATGGCAAAGCTTACAGTGGAAACATTCGAATTTACCACGCCCAAAGAACGTAAAGGCCATCATTTCCGCTGGAAAGGTGCTGTTGACTTTTTTTTTCGATCGACAGGGTCCATTACTGATAGAATTTGCTAAATCTTGAGAGGCTATCAATTGTTTCCGTTATTGTGAAACGCCAGAACGGCAGCGTGTCGCAATCAAGAACGAACAACGTGGAAAATTGACGAATGGGGTCATCTTGTTCCACGAAAATGCCTGTCCCCACGTCGCTTATGTGGTTAATACAAAACTGGCAAAGTTCAAGTGGGAAACGCTGCAACATCCGCCATACAGCTCAGACCTGTCACCTTGCGACTTCTACATTTTGGGCCAACCGAAAAAACAGCTCAAGGGAACCAGATACAGACTTTTTGAAGCAGCAACCCACGGAGTTTTATAAGACGGGAATCACGCAACTCGTTAGTCAACAGGACAAATGTCTAAATTCTCATGAAGGCTACTTTTAAATAATGTACCCCGTTGTTGGCTCATTCATTTGACTTGGCCTCATATATCTTGCAGAACTCCTGCTTTTTATACGTGCTCTCTGTCGCGACTATAACTTCGGTGCAATTACTCACGATACACGACAAGGGACAGCTACTCCTGGGTAATACATTGGAACAAACGACAGCGTCATTGAGATTTTTCACTCGCCATTGCATATATACAAGAATGTAAGCACGGTTCTTGAATGACAAAGTTTCATTAACACATTTGTCCTCAACTTGTTCAGTTCATTGCCGTTTAATTTTTCATATCAGCGGCATGCACTGCTTTCCTGGTTTCGAACTGATATAGTTCTAAAGTTCGTGTGATATTTTCTTTACTTAATAAATAGACAAAAAACATGGAAGCATTGACGTCAGTTATGTTGGGCACAATTTTTGGCACATACGAGTATAATATTTTATGAAAAAATACATACTTTACTTGTATTTACAGTGCGTACCTTTCAAGAATTCGTTTGCAGCATCTTTCGCAATGACAATGCAGTTATTATTCATGTATTTGATCCCTCGATAAATTGTTTAAGAGGAAGCTTTAGCTCGGGCCCAATCCGACGCGGCCTATTCAAATACTTGTAAAACGCAGAAACGCTTTTCTCAGATAATCCTGCTGATCGCTTTTATTGAAATTGGTTGCATTTGAGAGAGAAAGTTAAATCCTAGTGTCTGTTGGAAACAGAACTTCGATTTAGGGCCTGAATTTTGTTTAAAATATTTTGGAAAATTCGCAAGTTTGAAAACATAGAAGCACGACGTTTACAAGCTAATAGCTATGCATGAAGAACAGATATTGTGGTTTTGTAAACGGCATTTATTATAACAGTCAAAGCGGACAAGTTTGCTGTGTCAATTTGTATCTTACGTGAATTGGTTACGTTGTGTACAAGGGTTCTGCAAAAGCCGTATTTCTACAATACTAAATTTTTTTGAGATTCGTGTGTAACATATCTATTTTGTCCGCTGTAGATGTACTATTAGATGCAATTCACAGAATTGTGATATCATGTTTCATTGTTGAGTCACGGAGTTTTAAACTTGATAGTTTCGTTTTCTGAAAATTTTCAATTTTGGCCAATTTTTAATAAATAATCGACCACCTAAATGAAAAATTCGAAGCCAGTAGTCACTAGAATTAAACTTTTTCTTTTAAATGCAACAAACCTCCTCAAATTTGGTGAAGTGGTTGCAGGGAAAAACAAATTCCCCTTCTACGTGTACTTAAATAGGAGCACCCGAGCTAAAGCTTCCTCTTAAGGAGGAGGCTGAGCTGCTACGTGCAGCTACATATATATATATATATATATATATATATATATATATATATATATATATATATATATATATATATATATATATATATATATATATGTACACACACGTTGTGGGGGGGAGGGGCAGTGGCGTAGCCCCCCCCGAACAAAATTTCTGGCTACGCCACTGGGCCTTAAGTAGACACCAGCTGGATCATAATTTAAGGAAGGGAACGATGAATTACCGCGGTCCCAGGCGTCATCTCACAGCCCGCAGAACACGACGCGCGCGGCGCCGCATTTGTGCATACTGTCCCTACAACAAAAGATCAGCACAAACACCCAATCCCGCACGGCTCTTGCCGCTACTTAAGGCAACGAACGCCGCTAATCTATAAAATGTGAGAAACGCGATCCTATGAAAGCTACTACGTCTGCGTAGAGTGTAGGCTGGCTTAGGTGCGAAAAACGGCGAGGTAACGATGCGTGTTGGGATCGCGACAACGAACACTCGTACTCACAACAGAGAGAGAGAGAGAGAGAGAGAGAGAGACGGTACAGCAGATGCTCCCAAGAAAAGGAAGGGAGCCCCGGAATAGCGAGACGCGAAGCCAGCAGCAAGAAACGGCGGCAACCGCGCGCTATGCCCACAGATCCGTTATATTTAACCCCGCACGCGACAGCATGCGCTGAAAGCAGGAGACGTCACACGCGGTCGCTGCAGCTAAAAACAAAAACGAGAAAGCAGCGGCAGCACGAGCGCTACGAGCCCGCGTCGCAGACGGCGACCAGCAGGAAGCCGCGGGACGAAGCGCGCGAGTCGGAAGAGAGAGAAAAAAAAAAAGAGCGCGAGTTGGAAGAGAGAAAAAAAGGCGACGGCCTTGCGGTGGTTGTGCGCGAAGCAGAAGTGGCGGCGATCAGATGACGCTGCCGCCCGTCGCTTCCGTGCCGCCGGGACGCTTATTATGGAGACGCACGCGTAAGGCCTTGCGCGATCCACGGCCTTGAGCCCTATCCCTTGCCGAGTCGGCGAGGTCTAAGAGGGCCCACGCGCTGGGTTCAAGCTGCGACTACGTCGCAGGGTTGGTTGCAACCTCGGAGACACCAAACCCAAACTGCAGGGGGGGGGGGGGGGAGAGCAAACGTCGTGCAGGTCGGAAACGAGTCACCGCTGCTCAGTAGCATACGGAAACGCGAGAGGAAGGTAAGACAACAAACAAGCAGAAACAACTGCGGTAAGCTAGGTATAGCACGAACGAGAAGAGGAACCCGAGTGGATCGATTTCTTAAATTTTTGTTAGACACCACCACGCAAAGCCCACAGACCACAAAGACAAGGAAATCAAAGGTGATAAGGTAAAGGGATATGAAAGAGAACGAAAAAAAAAAAAAGCTATTCGCCATCGTTGGTGATGGTCTTGTCTGATCCCACGCCCAGAAGCAATGAAAAAGAGAATCTTGGCGTGGACTAATGAAATGATCGATCGAATTGCTTCCAACAGCAGTAATGAGCGCTGCATTCCTCGATACGCTACGATACGATACGTGATGTTGGGAAGAAAATCCCTTACCCAGCACTCCTGGAACACTTCGAGAGTTATACACAGCCACCTAAAGGGCCCACGAAAAGTTCTGTACAACGCTTAAGACGCTTACCTACGCGATAGCAGCGCGCTAATTAGGCCTTGCCGGTCTAAGTGTACCCCCTCAGAGCACGCGTAAGGCGACTGCCCGTTGCGATGCTTCCACTTGTGCTTGTAACTAGGACGGCAAAAAAAAAAAACGCGATATATAGAATACGAGTAGGCGAACGGCAGTTAAAGGAGAAAAAAAAAAAAACATGGGCCGAAGGCTTAGCTTGGTTAAGCCTGGAAAATTGCGAAAGCAACACCCTTGGCTGCGCCTTGGTTCGGCTGGTGGTGTGGACTGGTTGCCCTTTGTTAAACTTATGGCTATACATTGTTTTGCTTGGTTTCTGCTATTGATATCCTTGGTACACTTATGACTTATCTATGTTATGCATGGCTATACATGGATTCCCAGCGGCGCGCAAGGCTTCGCCTCCAGCATCGATGCCGCGAGCTGGGGCCCCGTCTCTCGGGCTGGCGTGACGTCACACGGTCACGTGACGCGCAGCTGTGTAAGGAGGCGCCACAGCCATTGAGGGGCCGAAAGTGCGAGCAGTATTGCTTTCGCAATAAAAAAGGCTACACGTGAAAACGAAAACAGTAGGAAACCGGCCGAATCCGAAACCACGCTGGGTTGTCTTACGCTCGTGCAACGGCGAACGTATCCGCACTCTCCATCTAACGGATCGCGCGGGGGAGAGGCCAGCGACCCCTGGAGACCCCGGGCGGCGGGAATAAAAACGCACCCGCGAGGGGGAACGAAGGAGATGAGTAGCTAGCGGTGCGGAGAACGGAAAGCGTCGGAAAGGATCGGGTGAGAGTGGGGCGTCTGCAGCAACGCGTGAACGACAAGAGACCCGCCCGGTTGCTCGCGTAGTCCGTCCCGCGTACCCTCTCTCTCCGTCCCGTTACCCACACGATGACGACGTCGAGGAGGGGGAGAGAGAGAGGAAAGGTCCCGCCGTTCGCCTTCCACAACACAAACACACACATGCGCGCGCACGGTACTGCTCCCTCTTCGTCCCTGCCCCACAACCGCACTCCACTACGACTCTTTCTAGGGGGCGTCTGTCACGGCCGGTAACGGTGCAACGTTACGGAGGCTACGCTGGCATAGCCAGACTGTCCGGGCTGGATTAGCGGAGTCACGAACTGTGGACAGCAGAGTTGGTGCGCGAGCTTTATTAGCACGTGAGGAATGCCCGTGTGAGATAAGGCGACAGGGAATATATTTGTCAATCTTGTTGTTATGGCAAATATGTTTAGCTCAAATGTCCCTAATCATGTATAGAGTTAATATAATTAAAGGGACACTAAAGGCAAGCACTCAGTAGACTGGGACGGTTAAAATACAACGCCAGAAACCTCGCTGCGCTTGTTTCGTGCCGAACAACAAAAAGAAAAGGAACACAGTTTAGGACAAATTTGCATCTGGAGGGTCTGCACACCTTCAGCGCAATTAAAATCGATCGCTCTCAGAGCGCGCGCAGTGGTGACACGCCATCGCCACCCTTTTACAGCCGTATGCGAGTAAAACGGAGTCCGATAGATGGCGCTACGGTTTCCTAAGCAAAAAGCACACGTTGGATTCGCCGCTGCAGCTGTTCTTGGTCATGCGGCGTGGACAGTTCGGGAATCCCGTGACATCACACGGACGTGGCATTCCCTGCTGGTTGCAGTTTGTCCCGAGTTTCGCGAGCCAGAAAAACCAGCGCAGCAGTATGTGATGTCCGAACTACTGAAACGCGATAGTGCGGGCGACGGGAAGTGCAGAAAACGAAATCTTTCTACCATCTACGTCGTAGTCGAGGGTAACGTCAATGAATTCTTTTTGCTAAAAAAAAAAAAAAATCATGTAGAACTGCACAAGTACAATTTTCTTCCGTCTTATAGTGCAATACAGTGATACGTTTTTTACGAGTGGTCTAGTACCAGTGACGGATGTATAATGAGTAGCAGTAGTAGTAGCAGTAGTCGTAGTAGTAGTAGTAGTAGTAGTAGTAGTAGTAGTAGTAGTAGTAGTGAACTTTACTCAGAGAACAAATTGTCCAATGAACTGGGTCCCTCACTTAACTGTGCAAAGTTTTTGTCACTGAACGACCTACACTCCACACTGCGATCTCTCAGAAAGTTTACCAAGCACAGTGCAGCAGTAAGTCAAAAATAGTTTTTCGAAGATTTGGTGCGAAATATGCAAGTCCCTGGATAAAGCACCTTTTTGACAGGTTACGTGGCCCCATCGGACCCGTAAATGAAGTAGAGTAGTTGAACAATCAGGACAGAAATAAGAGAGGCTTGCATATATAGATTGGTTTCGCATAGCGGGTGCATGCCTTCTGTCATTCCTTCTGCAGCGTTGCATTGACACTTCGTGAAATTTAGCGGCTCTGCAAAGACAGGGTGAAAGAGAAACATACGGCGAGAAACGAATAAAAGAAAGTTATTTCGTGACTGGCCACTCGTCTGCGTCTCCTGCATGGTTATACTATCGTGATTGGGCATCGCAATAGTTAGAAGAAACTAAATCTGCACCGTGCACCGCAAAGCAACACACCACGCCAAATGCTCACGTCTGTTTCGATCTTCCTCAACAAAAATAAAAGCAAGAAAAAAAGAAAGAAAAGGAGACAACTTTAAGAAGAAGTCACAGAGAGAAGTGTCGTCTGCTCCTCTCTACAAGATGGCCCAGCGCAATGCGCAGTACACGTGACATCCGCGCATGTGGATCACATGACCGCGATCTCATCTCCTACAGGTAAAGTCAATGCTACACGGAATGTCGACGCAGTGAGCTTTAGGGCACAGGCCGGGGAAGAGTCATTTCGAGACGTCGAGTGGAACGCAAGAGCAAGACGGAGATCGATGGGAGGAGGGGGGGGGGGGGGGAGCGCAACACACACGCTGTTAACAGATGCATGCATACGTCCCCGCCACCTTTACCCCCTCTCTCGGAGGGCGCGTCGTTTTCCGGAAACCGCCGAGAATGCGACATCAGCGACGCAGACAGAAACGTGGTGCCGAAGAAACTCCACAAAACACAGAACGGCGGCCGCTCGCCGGAAATGTTAGGAAGGGGGCTACTTTGAGATATTCGCAAGCCTCGCATCTCGACATGCGAAGGAAATGCTCCAGCAAGCAGCTCTGAATAGAAAAAAAAAAGGCAGCGCGAGCAGACGCGGACAAGGACACAGGGTAAAAGATGGGCGATAGAATTCCAACTAATGGTTTGTTGAAAAATCGCCCCACTTGAATACGAGCACGTGGCCTGCAAAGATCTCCCTTATAGACTTATAGCTCGTCCCTGCACGTCATTACCGTTCACGGAATGCTAAATTACGGGAGTCATGAACGTGGGCACAAGGATGGTGGCGCCATCTCGTGGTGCAGAGATTAACCAGAAAGAATACAAGAGTTATCGTTGCAGCAACTGACCGCATTCCTCCCACCTACTGGTGTAAAGCGTCGCAATTGATGCAACCGACAACATGCAGATCCTTTTGTTGTATTTGTTCGGCGAGAAGGCCAAAGTAGCGCAGCAACGTTTCACGTGTCTTTGGACAAAGAGTCACAAGGTGTCGCTACCAACGTTGGTACTGTCGCTAACATTGAGTCCAGCATATATATATATATATATATATATATATATATATATATATATATATATATATATATATATATATATATATATATATATATATATATATTGAATGAAGTTGGAGAAGGGAAAGCGGTTAGATACGAGCGTAGATGCTGGAAAGTGCGCCAACTATCCTGGGAATGCTAGTCGCACTAAAATATAGAAAGCGCGATGACCAACAACAATTATTATGAAATACGGAACCTGGTAATACATAGAAGCTAAATATTAAGTGTTCTGTCAGTACTGCTGCTCGTAGAGAAAGACAGAGAGGGAGAACGATGTTTATTGCAATGTAGCGAATTCTGCCGACGCATATGCAGGCGCCGACATGATGCTCCGCGTATGGAACGGTCGTTGCAGAACAACGCCTGCCTCTATCTAACTCGTAGCGAAAAAAAAAAAAAAATCCACAAAGTATCGGCGGAAACAGGTTGTCTTCATCCATATTTTTTTCTTCTCTTATTTTTTTTAATTTTTTTATTTAGAAAACACCTTACAGGCCCCGTCGGGCATTGAGTAAGGGGGGCAATGTAACAAAGAACTGTTAAGACCTAAGACAACTGTACAGTGGCTGAACTAAAAACAAAAAGCACAGCATGATCAAGCATAGCAGATATATAAAAGGAGGGAGATTATGTAAAAAGCACGCACAGGCGTTCACGAAATATTTTGCGATCAGTTATCGTGACGATATCATCGGGAAGACCATTCCAGTGGGATATGGCACGAGGTACAGCAGATAAATTGAAAGCAGTGGTTGCTTGAGCAGTGGAACATGCTTGAGCTGCATGTTCGTGTAAAGATCACATAGTATATTGGAAGACGAACAGAGGGTGTCGATGGAAAATAATGGGCAGGATACGCACTTTTTCCACGTAGCACTCAGTAGCAAGGAGTTGCAGTAATACTCATCGCCAGTGCGAACAACGTGACCATTTAAATAAATATGCTGGAGAGCTAACTCGTAAAGGTTATCCAGGTAAAGTTGCTCCGCCTTGTAGAGCCAAACGCTCTACAAGATACTGGATACTGGCGGCTTGACGCCCGTTGAAATTGTTATAGCAAGTGTTTGAAACTACAAATTAAAAATCATGAGCCATTCCACTCGGTGAGGGTGGTTGACCAGCGAAGCTGTTTAGCACAAGTCATAATGGCACAATGATGCCAGTCGCCTTCTAGAACATCACACACGGCTTGGTTGCTTGATCTGGTCTTTTCTAGCACTACGATGACAACGATAGTTCAAACAAGCCTGCTGTCAGTGAATGTGCCCAGGGCAGATCAACTGCTTAGGGACACTCTCAAAAGAGAACATACAGGATCATTACCTGATAACAATGTTCATGCCACAGCGCCGACACGGAGTTTGTTACTTTAAATTGTTACTTGGAATGCTCGGTATTCGCTCCGAACCACAGTTTTTAGAGGAATGGAAGGAACGCCTTTAATTTTCTAGGACCCTTGAATCTCCGTTTCTAAATTCGAGGGTTATTCAAGGATTTGAAGGAAGCGTACGAACCCGGCTCCGGTTCTGTTTTGTTGTTGTTGCGGTACCGAAGGGATAACGAAGACATCAAAAGCGACGACACGCGGTTGCTCGAGGCACCCCGTCTCTCTCCAACATGCCTGTCAATATAAAGTGCCCGCCTCGCAAGAGAGAAAAACATCCCAATTAAGAGGGCCCTTCCCGCTTCGCCATATGGCCAGGCCGCGCCGCAAGCTCTACGCAAACAACCAGACGGCAGTGTGCATAACTAACACATCGTCCGTCTCGCAAAAGTCAACGTCCGCAAAAAAAAAAAAAAAAAAAAAAGAGGAAGGACCCTCGAGCCGGGAGAAAGCCTAACGAGGGAACAACAACGGACGAGGAAGGAGCGGAGAACGCGGTAGCAGACGACGCCGTGGGCGCCAATCCTGGGCCCACGTGGCCGACCCCTCCTCCCCCCCTCCCCCCCAACTCCTTGGGAGCACCCGGAGAAACCATCCGGGTTGGGGGCCACGGGGATGCCAGACCGCGTGTCCCGAGCCGGAGAGAAGGAAGTGGGGCGAGAGGAGGCTGTACAAGGGGGCCGTTCGGGCTCGAAGTGGAGAAGAGGCGCGCGTGTTTATAAACAGCTAGACGGATGACGGCGTCGAGACTGGGGCGCAGCCATCTGGGAGACGACGGAGGAGAGGGAAAGAAGAAGTGTGGGAGGGGGGGGGGGTCGAAAAAGCGTGTCTGGCATCGTAGTCATCGTAAAGCGCCCGAAGCTGCGAGTCAAACGGAGCACCGTTGCTGCCAGCGAGCAGCTGCCGGGAGCACGTATAGCATTGCGAACGGGGCATCGCAGGAAAGTCGCGCGCCCACCAGCTGGTGCTGTCCGTTACAGTCCGCAGCACCGGGAAAAAGGCGATGGAAGGCGGCGACCGGAGATAGCCTTGGAGGCCCAGCTCCCTGCGGTCCCAGGCGCTTATAGGGCGCCTTTTCGTTTGTAATTAGACGCTTATGCGGCTTTAATGATACGGGACACTAGCGCTCACAAGTATCCCTTTCGTTCTTCATACTTCATGTCGTCGTGGCATAGCACACCAGTTCTGCTACATTGTAATATTTCGCGGCCGCTAAATCATGATATATATGCGGACAAAAAAATAAAGAAATAAATAGTCTTCTCAGTGCTGAATTTATTCCTTGTAACAATCTTCGCCTTCATATAACCAAAACTTCCACGATTCATAAAAAAAAAATATCTTTCGACAGTTCTCTGTTTTTCTTCGTTTTAGTTTTCTTCTTTCCTACAATCTAGTATTCTAGTGTGCAGCGACATTGTACCTTACGTATCCGTGTTCTACCAAGTGTAAATATTGAACTGATTGACACTAGCCGTTGGCTATGGATCTATATGTTTGCATAGAGTTCACTATGATTTTTCTTTTTCTTTTTTTTTTCAATTCGACGAGCATAACGATCCAATGCTAAGAACTCGCCGGGCGGCGAGGGCGCGCCATACAATGGGCGACCGCCGCGCGTTTACTCTATACACGCCACATGTTCAGCGCCAGCTGGCATGCGCTGTCACACACTCTGCACCGGTCGGTACTTCAAGCGAATGCAGGTCGGTTGTCGCGTTCCCGGTTTTGTCACACAAAAGGCTGGATGTCAGCTTCTGGAGACAGGTCTGTTTCAGGAGCTGTTAAGAATGGCTAGCTACAGTGCAAGATTGCCAGCCACTTACGACTATGACGGCAACATCCCGGCGCTGTTAAGAATGGCCAGCTGCAGTGCAAGATTGCCACCCGCTTACGACTATGACGGCAACATACCGGGAGCTTCGCCGCCAACTTCTAGCCACAGCGTGACTAAACCGACTTTGTGACGGAATGAGTTCGGCGGGCCAACTATTGTTCCAAAACTCCCCAACGCGCTACCCGGAACGGCTCCGAGTTCTACGGGGCCCCTCTGACGTCGGTTCCGGACCTTCGAACGTGTGTGCCTTTGTGTGCGTAGACCGTCCTGCGGGGAGGCGGCAAGTTTGCGATCCCCAAACGAACGTTCGCGCCGCCTTGTATCGCGGGAGGACCGAGTGTTTAAAAACTGCTGTTGTGCGGATGCTCGACACACTTCTCTTAAGCAGTCATGTTGGACTGACACTCTCTCTCAAACAGTCATGTTAGACTGATATAAATACAGTAAATAAACCCATATTCCTCGTTCTCGATGAGAAACAGTCCTTCCCTTCAGCAACGTCCTCAGCGTGGATAAGTTGGACGACGGCATGGGTCAGCTACCTTCTAATTCATGCCCGACTCCAATCTTGACAACGGATCACGAGCGATGGGATTGAACCCCCGATCCTGACAGAGCATAGAAGCCACGTAGATAGAAATTTTCGCTTACTAAAACTGCACGACTTTCTTCTTTCATATGCAACAAACCTCATCAGGTGCGGTGCTCCGAAAAAAGGAATGTATCCGCTCCCACCTACTTATACGCAAGAACTCCGACCTAAATATTCCTCTTAAGTAATACACACATTGTGAGCCCAACAGGTATATGCAGACAACGGGCTTCCCCTGTTGGGCAAACAAAGGTCGAGGGCGGCAGGGGGGGGGGGGGGGCGTAAGCAGCTTATTCACGTCATCTCTATGGGGAAATGAGGCGCTCCCATTCTCAATAACGTGCGCTACACAATTCAAGTGATTAGATGGTCAAATCATAATACTCCTCGCATTACCTCAGTAACAGCGTCAACCCGTTAGCTAGTAATGTTAGTCTTCTGTGTGATCGCCATATAGGCGCTAAAAAAATAAAATTTAGTTCTTGGGCTTTCCGCACCATAATCACAATATGATTATGAGGCAGGCAGCATAGTTGGCGAGTCCGTATTAATGTTGACCACCTGGGCTTTTTTAAGGTGCACCCAATGCACGGTACTAAGGTGCTCTGACATAGCACCCCCCCCCCCCACCCCATCGAAGTAAGGCCACCAGTGCCGGAATTGGATCGCGTGACCTCGGGCTTAGCTGCGCAACCACAAGGGCGTTCAGAGTAACCTAAAAAAGGAGTGTTAATAATTTATTCAGTAATTTCCACTTATTTGCAAATAGACTATAATTGATGAGTGAAGGATACCGATACATTTCTAAGGAGCACCGGAAGCTATGGTAGCACAGCGTCCATGAACAACGTAGCTGAAGACACGACTAAACGACATTCGATATTTCTAGCACATAAGAAGGGCAGATATTAAAGCTCCAAGAATGTTTTAGATTTGCGAGAGCTATTGCACTCCTCGATGTTCTGGATGTACGTTTTCACAATGTCACTCCGCAGAATTCGATTTGTGCATACGCGAGTGGCGTGTGTGGGACGCCTTCATTTGTAAGAAAAACATAACAAAACGGTCAAGTGATGACTTATACCCGATAAAGCGGATTCACGAAAAAAAATTATTCGGATTGAAGAAAAAAAGCAGGCTTAAAGATCAAGAAACAGTGACTGCATGGATCGATCGGTATCATTCCCATACACGAACAAACCAATATTAAGAACAAAGAAGCCAATTCAGTGCCACAAAGCGCGCTCCTATAAATTTTTTAGGGCTCTGACGGTAAGGGTGCTACCGCGCGACAAACAACACCCCTAAAACACCCTTAAGGGTGTAAAAATGTTTAGAGTGCTCGAGCTCCAGAACAGACGCTTGAAAAATGAAAGGAGGAACGAGCGAGAAAGCCAAGGTCACAGAGACAAAAAAAAAAAAAATATCGCGGCACTCCACGCCGGTCTTATCGGGATGCCACGCGGGGCGGCTGCTCGGCCACGCCCATCTGGTGCAGCTGCGGCGTCCCGAACCTGCCTTTCCTCATACGCGAAACCATCGCTAGTTTCAGGAACAGCCCGCGAAAGTGCGGGCGGGCGCACAGACACGCACATATATATTATTGTTTGTTTACGACACCCGCTCCCCCCACCCTTCTAGGACTTGCCTTTTTCCATCGTGTCGTATGTCTGTTCCCGGCCCATACATTTCCACGCGACGCCTTCACTGCTTTCGCGGTATTCCGGCAAAGCGAAGCTTCTCTCAGTTGCCCCTGCCCTCTCGACCCCTTCCCTTTTTTTTTTTTACTTCTAAAACTTAGAGCAAGCAGGCGTGTTCCTCTTCCGGCAAAAAAAACGGAGCCATGTAGGGGCGTCTGGGAAATTTTAAGTCGCCTCCTTATCACAGCATTCTCATTCTGCCCCATAGCCTTCCTCTTTCTTTCTGTTTTTGTTTAACTTCCTGCGCATCGCGGTATAGAGGGTGCTTTGCTATTACGTGTGCTGCCTTACGTCGTTGCGGTATGGCTGGGGAGGCCCGAGCACTTCGCGAGCACAGATATCCATATATGGCCGAAGTTTACGTAAGGTTGATTTATACCTTCGCCCACTGCGGTGTTTGCACAAGCGCGAGAAGCTTCCACGAGTGCCCCAAAGCGTTTCCTTCTGTTCCCCTAACGGCGTTTGTAGAATATATGTTTGCATTATCCAATGTGGCGGGCGGACACCCCGGAATGGGCCAGTCAACGGCTGTAAACGAAGTCTAGGGAATGAAAAATGTACCGCTACATAGGATTCTCCCACGAAAGGACACAGTATATTATAAGAAAAGGAAGAAAGAAAAAAATGAACTGTGAAACGAAAGCCATATCAAACTTTTTTTTTTACAAAAAAGAAACAGAAAGAAGCGAAACAACCTTTAAAGCCACGACACTCTCCTTTTGGGTTATGGCTAGGCGTAAATGAGATATTTCTTTCGTGGTGTAATGGGGGGATCGTGTGGTTTTCTACACGCAGGCACAAAAGAAGGCTTTGTCTATGACAAATCGCGCAGAACGTTGAGACAGCCGTATAGAACTCGGTTCAATTTTTACGTGTTTTTTGCGGCGCCACGGGGACATGAGTACGCAGTATTTGTTGCGCTTTGTATACCGCAATAACATCCTTTTCGTATTTTTCTTTTTTTCCTGTTAAAGCTGTAAAAAAAAAGGCGCAAGCAAATTCTTTTTGAGTCATTCATACTCTTAAGGTGCAATGTTTTTTTTTATTATAATTAATGCAAATCGTCTCAGCATCAGCAACAAAACACAAAAGCTATATTCACGGAAGCCGCACCACCGGCCACCATTGGTGATCATAGATCGACTGGGGTCTCCAGATGATCACAAATAGGGCGTGACCTCAATTATGAAACGAGCCGGGATTACAGCCGCTCGCGCAGCTGGTACCTGCGTGCTTTCCCATCAGGCAAGTCTGAACGATTAAGCGGCGCCAAATAAAACACAGAACAATGGAGCTGTGCGTAAGGAGTAGAACTGACGCTTAATTTCCAAGTTGTTCAATCGGAACAACACCACGACTGAACAGTAGACGAGTTCAGCCTTCTGCTCTTGCTCGGCAATGTTGGCAATCACCGAACTGAGAAAAAAAAAAAAAATGGGAAAGAAACATGCTCCCGGCAACTCCGACAGTAAGGTTCTTGTCCAGACAAGTCGAGTCTACAAACGAGTCACATTGCTCGTGCGTCAACGCATGAATGAAAGCACAGGAGCCAGGACCTCAGCACCCGAAAGCTTTAAGCAATGGCGAGAGAGTTGCAAGGACGCGTTTTCCTAGCTACAAAAAGCAGTCAAGTAATGGTTGTCACGTATTGATCTATCAGTAACATACTGCTCTTTCTTCTATTCTGCTAATTCCTACGAAGAAGCCTCATTCGCGACTAATTTTCTTTTTTTTTTCTTACACCGCAATTAATTGCTCAAGCCCACATGTCCAAAAAAACGTAAACGCCCCCACTGACAGACCTGCTTGTCTTGCTGAACAACAACGAAGGAAGCGAGCTGGACTGCGCGGAACGGATTTCGAGGCTAGCCAGCGATTCATCAGTCAAACAGATTTCGTGCACCCGATCACAAAAAGCTGTTTTTTTATATATTGTTTTTCAATGCAAGAACGCCCGAGCAAGCATCACAGCGCCACAACTAATAGCAACAGACGCAGACCCAAACCTTCTCGCTGAAATGTGGGAGGCTGCGATCTCCAAGCCGGACCTGGTCGACCAGCGCGAACTCGTCGCCCGGGCCCGGAGGGCGATCCAAGCCAGAGGGTTCCTGGAATAAGGGACCCTCCCACCTCGACTGACAAGTCACTACTTCAAATAAAGGTTTCTTTCTGTCTTCTTCTAAAGGAAAGTACTTGTTTTCACAGCGGAAAACGAGGAGGGAACAGCGCCAAGCCAGATGTTCTTACATCGCTCGACGGCGTACGTAAGTGACGACGACTTGGACCCTTCGCTGGGATGGCATGCGCAGGGCTCCGAGGACCCGACGCCGCTCGTAAAAACGGCGACGTGCGACGCGGCAACATAGACGCCATGCGCGGAGCGCGTCTTCTCTGCTGCTGGCCTGGCCGCTAATAAGCGAAGGGACTGTTGACTGCCTGAGAAACTTCTACATGAAAGCTTTACTGGCCGCGAACTTGCGATTTCGCCGTGGCCGTGCTCCGAGGAGGCACATGACGTCACACCGCGTTCCTCGTCGTGGCGCTCGCCTCCGCTCACTTCGCCAGATGCGTCGCCATGCACGTCATACCGCGTTCCCCGTCACACAGCGTTCCTCGTCGTTGCGCTCGCCTCCGCTCACTTCGCCAGCTGCGTCGCATACCTGATAACATGTCGGAGGATTGAAAAGGAGAGCTCACGTGTGCCGCAACCACAGTTGAGGCGGCAGTATGGACGACAACAATTCTGATAAGGAGGAGGAGGCCTGGAATCGACATCGGAACGAGATGAAGAGGAAACGAATCGACCAGGAAACAGACGAACAGCGCGCCGAACGACTGGCTAAACGCCGCAACATAGCTAGACAACTAGAATAACCTGGACTTGCAATCAAAGTTAACCAAGGCTAACCATGCTATGCCTTAGCTTTCGCTACGTATATCCTGGCATAGCCGAGCTAAGCCACTGCCAATTCTTTTTTCTTCAAATCTATGTATCGTAAAAAATCACTGGGTTCGAATTTTTTTACTAGTGCAGCTAAATTCACACACCGATTAATATGTGAATTCATCGATTAACGGTACCAATTAATCACGTTCAAAATTTTAATGGACGCCCAGCCCTATAACCGAATAATCCTCAGTGGACGCTGAAATTATAACAATCAGTCAGCTCGCAGTCCATGCATTGTTCTCGGCGCTGTCAGGCGCCTTCGTCTGCCAACTCATTTATGAAGGAAGCCGAAACGCGCATCGGCGATAGAAGTTCTGTAAACTCGTGGCTGCTATCGCCGACACTTTTCTAGCCTGACACGGTGCGTTTAAAGTATGCAGTCTAAAATAAAAGAAATACAGTAATAGCAGACTGCACGGCGCGAAGGCTCTTTAAAGCTACGGAATACGCTTAAAGGAACGCCAAAGCAAAACAATCAGTGCTGCTGCTGTGGCCCAAAATCATTACCCACAATCAATTGATGCAAAATTATCGGTAAATTGGCTATCGATAGTCTGGATGGCTTTTAAACCTATCGATAGTGTGAAAAAAAGACTACCGATGCTATCAGTAACACTAACGATAGCAGTGCTATCGATCGTACAGAGATAGTTCGCTATTGACAATGGCGACCGATAGTTTTGCCGTTCTTGGCTAGAAATGTTGCGATAGCTGACCATCAGTAACACTCGACCACTCCACGAAACTGGGAACAGCAAAACGTCACCACTGTTATAATGTTGTGCTTGAGTGCGATAAGTCGTGCGATTTTACAATACCAATAGTGCGCCTATCGATGGTAGCTACAGCAGTTTTGAATCCCTACCTCATGACCACGTAGGGTATTGGTGAGGAGCAGGCACTTTTCCTTGTATTTCAGGATTGCAGCGTTACTAGAATAATTCAGCAAATCCTTACTTTCTTTCCTTCTTTCTTTCTTTCTTCCTTTCTTTCTTTCTTTCTTTATTGTTTCCTCAGAAACAGTCTAAGAGGGGGCCGAGGCTAAATGCGACAGAGCACCTGACAAGAGCCCCGGCCCCCTTGCACAATATACACAGACGAAATACATTAACAAAGTTCAGTCAGACAGACATCATAGGTTCAGACAGTGGGCAACATTAAAAAGGGTTTCGAGAGTGCACATCCCTTCCCACCACGAAGCGCACCTTCACTGCTTCTTTCGAAAACGAAGAAGAAAGAAAAAAAGCTTATTAGCGCGGAAACAATCGCGCTGTCGGTTGTTTCACGTGATTTGTGCCGCAAAGACCGGAGCACAAACACTTGAGACAAGCGCGCTTCCCGCGTTGGAAGCAGGAAGAACAAGCGCCGCGAAACGCTGGGCGGCGCATAGGAGCGAGAAGGAAAGCAGGCGCCTGGCAGCGCAGTGACAGCGCGTTTGTTTCGCGGCGATCTTTGAAGCTCGCCGCCTCCGCGGACACCCCGCTCTGTTTGACGGGCGCTGAAGGGAGGACAAACAGACTGACGCCAGGGGGGAACAGTTTTGTGGGCGGCGCGGTATAGCAAGCATATGTACGGCCACACTTTGGAACCCGCGAGAGAGCCACCTACCGGGAAACCTCCGCGCTTCTTGGAAGGACTCATTGCGGCTCGAACGAGCGCAGCTTGAATAAACTCCCGACAGTGGATGTTTCGAGGGTGTACATACAGGCCGCTATGCTCGCCTAATACAAACCCAGCTTGCGGTGGAAGCACGGAGTAGATAGAGGCCACTCCCATGTCCAAATGGAAAAAAAAATATAATAAACGAAAGAAAGTAGAAGAGAAGGGCCAGACATACTGACCCAGAAGTCCCGATTCAATGGGTGCGCGCTAAGCACCTTCACTACAACGTGTAGTTTCACATGACACATGACGTGGCAAATGCCAGTCGCAAAACTAAACGAATGATACGCATAATCACTGTTCAAGATAGGCCTTCTCTTGAACGCCAGGGTGCGCTGTCGTCACTATCTGCCCCTCCAAGCGAGCAAGTTCATCTTATAAGCGTTATTTTCGTTCCAGAGGCTTCTAGCGTGACGTCACACGGTGCCGTGACGTTGACAGCCATAACCCGATATTTAGCTCGTAACTGCTTAACAAAGCAGAAAAAACATACACGAAGAAGACAATCAATAATCAGATCAGTATCAGCGCAGCGAACAACGCAAGAAGACTCGAGGCTATAGCGTCAATATACGAGTTCAGACTCGGGAAGCGAAACCTCAGGAAACGAGGAGGTGAAGGCCTGAGCCGATTCCCAGGGGCGCGTCAGATTAGCCTAAACTCAATTAGGGAATCGCAAGTGCGTCACACGGTCTCGCTCGCCGCATTTCCCGTCAGACGAGGATGGACGGCCAGAAGGGCCGCGGAGTCGCGTGCTGTTATATCGCGACGAGCCACTAATTCGCCCAGTTGGTCTATACGCAAGGAGGGGGGGAATCGGAGCGTCGCTGATTAGCCGCGATTGGTCGGTGACGAACCGACGTCCGAATGGGAGCGGGGAGATGAAGATTGAGGCTGCGGCCAACGCAGACAGCTGCGCGGGGGGCAAGGTCCTCCCGGCCCAATTGTCTCAATGCGGTATACGCGGGCCAGTGCAGTCCACAAGTTGCCCCGGAGTGCCACGAACGCTCAGCCAGTGCAACAGGACGGGCAAGCCAACTAGTTGCGCCCGGCGTATGGCGATACACGTGACTGCCTTTCTCGCGTGTCACTGAATAAACTCAGTACAGAAAGAATAGGGAGCTTTAATGGAGAGTTTTAGGTTAGGGGACACAAGCGGCTTGCGTATACGCAAGACATAAAACCAACGTACGGCGCATGCGCAGTACCGTGGCCCCTGGTACTTGCGTACGCAAGCCGTTTGCACCCCCTAAACTAAAGCTCTCTAATAATAGCGAACGCAAGCGCCTCTGAGTACCCAAAGCAGTTCCAGTAACACTTCATTTGGGCCTAGTCGGTACATAATTCTGAACTAAACTTAACATCGCAAACACCTAAGACGAGCCACAAAAAGAAAGGCACAGCGCCAGTGTGTGTCGTGTCTTTCTTTTTGTGGCTCGTCTTAGGTGTTTGCGCTGTTAAGTTTAGTCCAAAGCAGTTCACGCCCTTTAACTTTGGATGTTCAATACCTAAAGATTCCCAATGTCTGTGAATAGTACGGGAACAACACGCGCAGAAAACATTGACCATGCTTCATTAGAACGTCTCAGTATCCATGCAACTGCATCGTAAATAAACGCCAGCTGCAAGTTGGCTCGTACACATACGGTTCCTCTTTGTCTCTAGGGTGGTTTCTACAGACTCCCTAGGAATTCAAGTACTGGTCAATACGTATTCTTGGGCTAGTTGGTTCAGCTATATACTTATGTGTACGTGCTAATGGTGCTACGACTACACCGATGCGACAACGCAGCGGCCCCTTCGCAGGCGAGAATTGCACATTACCACTACAACATATAAATAACTCTGTATAGAATCACACTTTCGGTCACCTGTGTGCCACTATACCATTTCGTATTTGTTTCTGCTCCGTTGTCGATGATGATCGAGCATAATATTTCTAACTGCCGAGGTGGTAGCACACGCCGCCAAGAACATTAAAGCACTTTTATGCCAATAAGCTATAGTATGCAAGAAAGTTCGCTTCATTGCATGTATTGCTTTTCTTTGAGTCAACAATCTTTCAGCCGTCTCATTCACCCGTTGCCTCGCAGACCGACCGCACCACCCGTATTCTCCTCCCGGCAACGCGAGTCTGGCTTTCCTGCACTGCTGCGCTATCTAGCGGGTAAGCTTGCAACGTGTTGAAGGGCAAAAAAAAAAAAATATTGAACTAGATTTGTAGTACGGTTCCGAATATATCGCAGGCGGGCATCTTCTGGCTGGTCATCTCCTCCGGCTTACCGTGTTATATTTGTGCAAAGAGGGCAGTACAAATCGAGCCTAACCCCCGGCGCGTACAAACCGCCGCGCGCGGTCGCCATAGTGAACCCGACCGGCGACGGCGTTTGTCGTAGTTGGCGAACACTGCGGCTACACGCGCCTACATCGCTGCACTGCGGCGCAGTTTCTTCGAGCGAGACTGCGCGCGAGAAACCGCCTCCCGCGGCTAAACATAGCGACGGGGCCTCAAAGCAAAGCTGAACTACAGCGTGGCAACACCACCCGGTCTACATGAACGAACCCTCAAGGCGCTGCCATAGAAGTGCCATGGCTTCGCGCACACATGCGCACTGGCGAAACCCGTGGACTCGACAGAGACATTACAGAGGGCGAGGATGGCTTCACGCAATCTCAAACGCAGCCGTCTTCAAACACAATCTCAAACGCAAACGCACCCAGAGTGTGAGCAGAACTAACGAGGCGCGGCGGCTATGACTTCGTACGGATTACTCTCACAGACTGCAAATGAAGTGTGTTAGTGACGTGCCGGATGAGAGAACGCCGACGCGCCGTGTAAGCAATCTCGCACGTTGCAGAACCGTGGGCAGCGATTACATGATAACGACAACGGGAGAGTCGACTGATAAGGGGAAGCAGTAATTTTGCGGCATTAAAAAGGTTCGGTAGTCTAAGTACTCTGCTTCGTAGCTGGCTTCAGGGGCGCAACAACACGTAGACAAAGAAGTACGCTGCCATTTGTGCGACGCTCGTTTACATAAATGGATACGTTCTGTCTCTGCATCGTCAGGTATAATACAGCGAGTGGTTGTGAGAACACAATCAGTTTCAAACACACTAAGCTCATTTGCGAAAATTATCAATCGCAAAACTTCTTCCCACAATCAGAAATTTTGCACCTTACCTCTCTTATCCTTCGATATGCAAGGTACCGAATACACAAGCAGGCGTTTATAGGTTACGATGGGAATACATATCGAGATAAACGCAAAACTGAAATAAGAAGTCCATTCAGCAAAAACAAAAGTACAGCTGCCCACTGAACACTTCTGAAATAGCTTTAACTTCCTTACACATCCTTAAGCTCAAACGCCCGTACAATGCGCGTGTGGCTCTTGAACTTTCATTTCTCCAGGCAGGCTTGCTATCGGTAACGGGGTAAAAACGAGTAAAAAGCGGTCACCCGTAAAAGATAAACGAGTTCACGTGCCAATATTCTACGCAGCACATTCCGCCTATCGCTCCGTTAACCTCCGCTTTCAGTAATCCACTGAGCGACGATAAAGCTTTTTCTCTCTCTCTCTTTCACGTTCCCCTGGCGCAGGAAGAGGCGAAGGCGCAGACTCAGCCCGGAACCGCCGGAGAGCGACGGGGCCACTCCACATCCCCAGTGATGGACGATTCGGGGACGCAGCGAGGCACGCCGCGCGAGCTCTCTCCGCCGGGCCACCGCATCTCTCTCTCTCCCGAGCACGGAGATGAGAGACGCCGACGCATAGCGCTCTGCAGAAAACTTCCTGAGAGTGAATGCGCGGCACACGTGGCCGGCACAGGGACGATGCTAGAGATTTCGGGGAGGGGGGGGGGTGCAGGCAGTGAGGAGAGAAAGAACCCCAGTTTGTCGTCGTGTCAAGGACCTCTCGGCGCAACGCCAGGACTGGCACTGCTGTTCGGATGAGCCGATTGCCAGCGTAGGGTGCGAGTTTGTTCGGGGCAAAACAAACGCCACAGACTGTACTCGGTCCGCGGGTGTGGTGACAGGCTCTGTCGTTTTGAGTGGCGATGAACGGAGAGGTGGGGGGGGGGGGTGCACTTCGAGTTACTTTATCTCGCTGGTTAGAACCATATGAAGAAGAAAATGCAACAGCAACAAACAGGCCAAAGTGGGGATAGACGAGATGGATTCTTATGCATAAGTTAACTTCAGGCACAATAAGGAAAGCGACGAAATGAAAGTGTACCCAAAGACAACTTGTCGCAGGTGGCACCAGCCAGTTGCACTTTACGCGTGCGGTGCCTTACCAATTAAATTGCCGCCCAAATGGCAAAGGGACTGCCCTGGGAGTGTTAGCCAGCGACCCCTGTTACGACTTTGCACCGCTGTCACCACTATTACGACTTTGAGGTGGTCCCGTAGCGCTCGTCACCCGTTTCGTGACAGAGCGTTGGTAGCGAAGACTCCGAGTCAGGCGTCGGTGAGAATAAGAAAAGGCATTTTATACATTATATACAGGTCATTATACAGGACAATATCGGATCGGCACTGGGGCCGAGAGCTCACAGAAAACGCGACTGTTCCCGCACGGCGACGTCCGGCGAAAAAGCGTGACACATCTCACTCCAGTCGAGAGCGGCACTGGCTCCCGGTGGGTCGGCGGATCCAGTTTTCCAGGCGGCCGCCTCGCGGCTTTATAATCCCCGAGAAACCATTGCCACTCAAACGGCCCAATACAAAGCCAGCACTCGACGGTCGTCCGAGAGGTACAACCAGTGACCGCGCTGGCCACCCGGTTCAAAGTTCGCGCACGCGGTGACCTCCAGGCAAAAGGAGGTGCGGCGCCGGGCTGTCTGGCACTTGGTGGCACGTTTGAACAAGTTGCTCGCCGATGCTTCTCCGCAGGACACCACTGCCTGACGGCTCAGCATCTTGACTTGTCAAGGGAGAATTAGCGCGCTGTGCCCTTTGGCGCAGCCCCGGGTTTGTCCAAAGGGCGCTCGCAGGATAAATTCTGCATCTTGCAGATTCAGAATCCGCGCTGGAGGTAATGGCACAACACCCCTCACCGCCACAGCAGCGAAAATGGAGCCGCAAAGATCAACTCCACCTTGCGGCCCGACCCCTTTTTGCCCAATTTAATTTCCCCACTTTCCCTTTTATTTTTACCACTTCAATTTTACGTATCGTTTAATTTCCCCTAGGGTTTAAAGAGGTTCATAGTGTTGGAGTTTGGAGACGATCCCACCACTGCCACCAGCTGGATCTGGAGGACAATCCCAATTGCTGACCCCCAGATATTGGACCTTGCCGTTGCGTGCGGGAGTTGGCCGAGGTGGAGGAGGACTTTGAGATGAAAAACTGGAGGTTTATTTACAGTATTTACAGTGAGAGTATAAAGAAATTAACAGTCATAAAGTCATTACGGGCCGGCAGCACGCTCGAAAGAGATGAATGAAGGAATGCTCTCTTGCTGCTTCCGGTCTCGGGCTTTTAACCCCTTCGGTGTCTCGAAGTCACGTCATTTTCGGCCAATCGGCGAGCCCGCTCAGGTGTCATTTTCGGCCAATGGCAGGCGCCCGTGCGATTGTGTCACACCCGGCGCAGAAGGTCGCTCCTTGGGCTCCAATTGTCCCAGGGCTTACTTCTCTCTGCGGTATTGCCTTGCTGGCTTGCAAGCGCCGTCACAAAAGGCGGAAGGGGGCGACGTTTCAGTGCTGCAAAGCAGCTTTGCTCGGTACTCACGTTACCTGGAACCATGCCAGGCTCCCGCTACAGTTTCGGGAAGAGTCAAGCAGTGAATAGCTCCACCTGTGGCGCACGAGGTGGGGGACGCCGACTCGTTTGCACGTACCGCGCCTCGGGAACGGGGTAGATGTGCTTCTGCGCTCCTTAATTAGCTGTGGTGCGATTCGATGTGGTCTGGTGAACTCGAAGGAGGCTCAGGAAAAGGCCCCGTAGCTAACAATAGTCTCTTGACTTCGTATGGTTGTAATCAACAGAGCATCGATACCCTCGGATCCCTTTATTCTCTTTTCCACGTTGCCACTGGTGGGCCCCATCTGTGTTGATTGACGCTGTGGCCGCAAGCTACGCGAGCACCAACACTGCGTCATCCTTACCCTCCGCCACGCCTTCTTACAAATGGAATACGATCCCCCACAGCCGTTACGGTCCGCATAAATGGATTTTCTAAGGAGAACCGTTCGCTCGCTAAGACACGCAAACATCGCAGCACCACGCGTCATTAGAAATGAAAGACGATCACCGCTACTGTCCGTATATGCTACTGCCCGTATATGTTGGCACTTGAAATCTATTTAACCTGCGCAACACGCGTAAATATCGCACTGTTTGAATCCTTCCACAACGCGTCAGACAAGTGGCAGGTATGAGGTGCACCCTGTCCTGAGACTACCATATTTAGAACATGCACGGTCTAGCGGCTCTGTCATTGACCCGTGATTAAGTAAGAGAGAGATGAATTAGATGCTAAACTGCAGGCAGGTTAAAGGCAAAATATACACCCAGTTAGCTACCCTGCACATGGGGAAGGGGTAACGGGAGACAGAGTGATAATCAAAAAGTCGTGAGCATCCCACGCGCTGTGGGAATGGACGTAAGCGAAGCTTTCTGCGCTGTTTGTTTTTATCGACAATAAGCGCTGAAGCTGACCGCGGATGTTTAATGTCCTCAGCGTTCACTGCAACGCGAAACCGACGAGTTGACGTTGAACGTTACCTAGCGTGCGCCACTGCCGCTTGTCTGCGCGGTACGCAGAGCACACAACGAGACGTGCTTGCTTGAGGCGCTGCTTTGCGCATACACCCTTAGCTGGGTAACCCTTAGTATAGGTGCACAAATTCGCATTTATAAGGTACATTGCAACTAATATATTATAAGTTACATTGTAACTAATACAAAATATAAGGTACATTGTAACCAATATAAAGTAAAAGGTACATTGTTACCCTTGAAAAATATGCAGCTTTAGAGGTTACGCTGTAGTCCTTTATTTTCTAAAAGCAAATGTAACCTCTAAAGGATGTGTTAAATTTAGGGGTTACTTCAGTAACTTATACGGATATTTTCTTCTTGATTGCATTCTATTTTTATAGCCAAACTAGAAAATTTGCACTGTTCCACTACAAGATATGGCCATCTCGAATTGGGGCGATATTGTCATTCCTGCCAGCTGGCTATCTTCTCACCTCAGATTATAGTGATGCTGGTGTTTAAATTGTGGGACTATAAAAGAAGAGACCTTCACTGTCAATGCATTTCATTAAAGCTTTAAAGAGAGCATGTAATTTGCTCGGATTGGTATCGACCCAAACATTTTTCTTTCAGTCCCATAATTCAAACTTCTACATGACAATCTGTGGCGAAAAGAAATCAGAGGCAACTGACAGGCATCACAATGTTGGCCCCATTCGAGATGCAGAACATTTTGAATCATGACGCCATGATAGATTTTATAGGTTAGCTATAACAATACAGCGCAATCACAATAAAGACATCTGAATAAATAGGCGAAGTAACCTCTAAATTTAACATAGTCTGTGGGGGACAGTTCCTGCTTGACTGCTAATATAACTCAGCTGTAAGTTTCTAACATATACTGCCTCTAAGTTAATGTCCCTCTAAAATATGTGGAAGCCAAAAATACCTTCAGTTCCTAGAGTAATACATATTTGTGCAGGAAAGCCACTACTTATTAAAAATCCATCTTCCAAAGGCACAAAATTACTTGAAGTACACTCAATGAAGAAAAACACTTGGGGAAGCAACATATGCATCAGTATTATAGATTGCCCATAATAATTTAGTTCAGGTGAGCAAAAGCATACTGCAAAGCGCTGCTGGCAATAATATTGTGACAATGAGTTGTTTTTATGTAGTTGAAGGCAATGTCATTATTTCACTTCCTAACTATGCACCTCGCCTTTGTAATAAGCTGTTCCGTTTAATATTCTGTGAATGTTGTCGAAAAATAAGTTGGAGTACTCTCAGGCACGAAATTCTTTATTACAAGTTTTTTGTTCAACAAGATCTGATACAAAAATACCATCCATGAGGCCTCCCATATACAGTCATTGAAGCACAACTGTGTGAAATGACAAACATCAGAATTGATGCTACTTAATAACTGCAATACTAGATTTCTGCACAGGCACAGAGATATATACCGATCTGCTCACTGAGCAAAGGGCAAATAGAGTGCATTACATTTTGCAAAACAACCATCTACGTGGGTGAATTAAATGCTTAAGCTATGTTTATAAGGAATTCTGAGGCCTATGAATACACTAATGAAATAAAACTAACCAGCCTTCACCACAAGGGAGAGGAACAGATGACTAGAGCAAGTAAATGCACTGCTTGTGACTAGAAGTAAACAATGTATGACGTCAAAAAAACAGCTGCTTATGGTGTAAGCCTCTCCCACCTTTGGAGCTAACCAACCGCATTGAAGTAAATCCCACACTATGTTTTTTTTTTTTCACTTCAGAGTTGGTGAAAAACATGGAAAGCAGCGCGAACAGCACTACTCCCTAGATTACGTACATTTTTACTGCTTAGGAGCGCAAAGAGACGTTTCAGACGGGTAGAAAGCAGGCCTTTCACTAGCTTTTCTCCTGGCAGCACAACTTTTTGCACGAGAGCAAGTATTTGGTAAAATGCAAATGGATATTCTAGGTTCTTAACATAATATGCCAAAAGGCAAAAAATAAGTGCCCGTTGTATTCCAGACGTGGAGACAGTGATGACTTCGGCTTGGCTGCCAGCAAAAATATATGTCTTGTCAGGAGCGCAGTAACTGTGAGGTGCTGTTACTTGGAGCTCTTCAGCTGGCAATGCCATCTATGAAAAGAAATTAAAGATGACATAAACCACTGCCCGAAATTTATGTAGTTTAGAGCACGGCATGCATGTCGCATTTTCCCACATAATAAAACAAAGAGATGTACGAACAAGGGCAAAAGGAGAGAAGTCAGCTAGGAAAGCTGGCACTACTAAACCGGGCAGGTGTGTTACTCACAGTCAACATGCATTGACTGTGCCTTAGTAATTTGGATTTCCTAACTCACTGCAAACAACTAACGCTCAAAACTCGCATCTGTAGCCTAGTGTAGGTTGAGCCAGTTCCCCTGCGTTGTTCTCTTAAAAGTTCGCATCTCTTTACGCAAAAGAATATCCACTGTCAAACGTTAAACACGAACGAGAGCACGGATACCTGTCCAGCTCAGCTGCACTGCACGGCTCCCGACGGCAGACGACGGGCGCGGCTGTGCTCGCATCACTGCCGACGGCGCCGCTAATATTAGCGTATTTTCTGCATTGTGTATAATTATTGCGAAAAGCGACAGCAACAGTATGAAATATAGCGGCTTGTGAGCGTCGGTGATTCATTCCGAAGCGCCATAAGCCTTCGCTTCGACGTGAACCGGAAAAGGCCTAGCGACGATATCGGCGCCGCCGAGCGATGAGCGGCGGTAAGGCTGCCGACGTTGCCAGAAGGACCACTCCTCGGTCGCTACTTCACTGCACGGATGCGACACAAATGGGTCCCGGTAACATCATATGATCACATCCTATCTACGGCAAGTAAATCTCGCCGTTCGAGAGGAAAGCCGCCGTCGAACGGCGGCCCGCGAACGGCGCGCGGCGGCCTGCCGTGCCGGCAACGTGGACGAGCCCTAAAGTGTCGTTTTCGAGCGTGGAAGAAACACGGGTGCATTTCCGCGCAAATCGCTGCTTACCCCTTTGCTTTCTCTCTCTTTTTTTTTTGCACTTCCCTGGCCAATAATGAAAGAAAAGCTGCAGCCTAGCTATATGCTGAATACAGACAAACCAGTACAATGCAAGAACACTTACCAAGTTCGTCTATTTTCCCATGCGATCCGGGGCTGTGGTCGCAGTAGTCACAGCGAATGTTCGCCGAAATGAGGACACTGAAGCGCCCACAGTCACAAAATGGCTTTTTGCAGCGGCCGCGCATTATCCCAAACAAAGTCTCTGTTCGTCACTGTCATTGCCACTGACAAAATTGGCGCCGAATCTAGCAACAAAACACACATACACAGCTCACAACGCCATGTTTGCAACTACTTCCCGTCATGCAATGCTAAAGCTATATACGGAAACGCGGAGAGATGACATAAAAACATGGCCGCTGCTTCTGTACTGAAGTACAGTAACTGAAGCACGATTCGGACATTCTGATCCGGCTGCACATATTCAAACGAAAACAGGTTCGTTGAGGGTAAAACAAAAACACAAACTTATGGACATAGTGCGCTCTTGGAAACAATGCTGCTGCATTGAACAGAATTATTCTTTATAGCTATCATGGTGGTAGAACTTCAGCCAACTGTACTTTTCATCTGTCTACACGGCTCCGTGGTAATGGAGCTGCTGTATGCGGCTTTTCCGTGCTGGGTTTGCTGCGCTGTCATGCATTGGCCCGTTGCATCAACCGTGTTGCTGCTGTACAATATAGGGAAATGTGGCGTGTTGCAGACGTTGACTCGTACCGTTGCTGAGTGCACAAAAAATAATGGGAGAAACGTGCCAAGCGTCTTAATGATTGCATTTTGTTTGCTCCGAATTCGCACCTCGGCTGCAAAGATTGTTTGCTAAAATGCTCAGTTAATATATCTTCCGTTGGGGCAACACTCATTAAATTCTTTGGACGCTTTCTAGGCAACGACGCATTGCGCTGGATGGCTGTAATATGACTAAAATGTTCGTACATCAGTCTGCGATTGAGCTTGCTCCATGAATGCACCAAACCAAATTCGCACTGAGTAAACACGACAAAAGGCCCTTCCAGGTTCCTACCGTATAATAATAATAATAACCATGCTTCTTTTTTCTCCCCTCATGAAGAAGGCAGAAGTGCCAGAGGAGCATTATTTTATCATGTTATAAGCTAAACGTACGTCAAAAGGGCTCCCCAATCCATGAATGTGAGACCCATAAGAAACAACAAAAACACTTGCGGCGGCATGTGTCGGCAGCGGCATGCGACGGCAACGAGATAGATTTCTGCAGGACACATGTAGGGTCTGTGAAAAGCGCTAATTGTATATAATACTTGCTCAGTGGATGGTTGTACTTCCGGCAAGAATTGTCATTATTCTCGCAGGACGTTCTTTTCGCGCGGCCTACTTTCGATATGCGGCTCTGCCGGCTCAATGAGTAATTTGCTCTCACTCAAAATTTGCGACTGAACACCCGTACAAGTGCTTATCAAATGGATCAACCATGTGTGCACGCAGGTAACTTATCCTGCGCTTTGTTAATGTGTAAATTGCGAACTTCCCCTCCCTGTTTAATGTCTCCGTGGGGTCTCGGTTAAAGGTTACTAAAATTCTATAGGTTACAATATAGAGGTTACATGTTGGCAGCAGATCAATGTAACTAATAAGCAGCACCCGTCTCACTCAGTTTCGTCAATGTAACCCTTAGCATGAGCAATATAATGAAAACATCAAAAGGACGGGCGATGTAACCGTTATTTTATTCGTTACTCATGTTTATAGGTATACTTATAGGTTACCAAGATTAGAGTGTACGTGCGAAAACCCACAATCGCGTCGTAAGGCACGCTGTTGCGGCGTACTCCGCAGCGATTTCGATCACTTGGGGTTCTTTAACGTGCGCCTAAATCAAAGTACACGATCGTTTTCGTATTTCGCCCACGTCGAAATGCCGCTGCCGCCGTTGCAGAGTCAAAACCGCGACCTCGAGCAACGCGCCATAGCGGCGAATCTACCGCGGCGGGAACGGAAGTGTTGACTTGACGTGCGGCCGCTTCTGTAGTGTCGGCCAGGCATTACGGTACTTAAATGCAGCTTTTCGTCGCCCGGTTCCCGAATTTACACGGTGTTTATTTTTCAGAAATAGCAGAAAGGTACCGTACCATACCTTACAATCGAATTTATCCAGTTTGTCCGCTACCGCTGTCGTGTCTAGTAGCCGCGTTTTCTTGCTCTCTTACGCGTCGCCTTTTTGCCTCTCCCCTGCCTCCTCCGATGCAAGGACTGCGCCGGTTCTACTACTTCCCTGCCTTCTCCGTACCTCATCCTCACCGTTTTACCTACGCTGCCTCAAGACTGTTGCACCCTAGTACAAAGATCAGCGCTGCAGTTTCTGTAATCATTTTACGGCAAGTCACGGGTAATTCCAGCAGCCAAAAGGACACCGCGGCGACGCGACGGAAAGGTGCAAACGAGTTTAACACGTCGCCTTTCCTCTCTGCGACGCTCCTGCCATGTAAATGCACACTCAGAGCCACCTCCCAACGCGAGCTCCAAGACAGCGACATAAGCCGCAGTGGAAAAGTCGAAACGGCAATTAAAGAATATAAGCAGACGTAGCAAAGGAAGGGACGTGGCTGCAGTCCATGGTATGGAAGAAAAAAAAATAAATTTGCCCGGTCAGGTCATGCCGACGCGAGGAAACAAGGAGTGGTCATCATCGGAAGCTAAATTATCTCCAATGTATATATCAACGCTTTCAAGCTTCCGCACCTGTCCCACATCGCTTACGTAGTCAGTTAAAAAATAATAATAGAAATATTACTGCAATCCCTAAGGTGGCTTCTGAGTCTTTTCCTCCTCTCTCGGCAGAAACATACCATGCTCGTGGTGTCTAACCATGTCCTTCTTTCTGCACTGTCCCCAAGTATTCGCGACAAAATGTCTGCTAGCACTTTCTCCTTTCGGTTAAGCGCATTGACGTGCGTTAAAGGTCAGCTGGTTATCATGTCACCATACTATATATATATATATATATATATATATATATATATATATAATCTCCTACTGATTTATCCCTGAATGCAGAAAACCTGAGCCGAAACATGAAACCTCATAGGCGATCTATGAGGTTTCATTTTTCGGCTCAGGTTTTCTTTGAAGTTTCACGGTTCGTACCGGAGGTTTCCACCAAGTGGGCAATACGCGGCCATATGCGCCTGTTGGCCACAGGTTTCAGCCGACTGTTCCAGAGTAGCGCACTTTATCCTGGGGTTAGACGGCCTAAAACCCAAGCGTAGGAAATGTCACGCAGTGCTACTGACTATCAATTGCAGTACACAATTTTCTACCGCACAGGAACAGACGAAAACTGTACGCTAGGCAGTTATGTTCTCTGGAAATTTCACACCCCGATGACTCACGCATTTGTCGCAGTGCGCAGCGGAAGGTCGAACGAGAACAAAATATGGTGTTTAACGTCCCGAAGTAATTATGAGGCACGTCACAGTAAAAGAGGGCTGGGTGGGGGTAGGGTGCACATTATTTTCGATCATCTGGCGTTTCATAAACGTGCACGTAAATCGAAGTACGCATGCGTGTTTGCATTTCGCCTCTATCGTGTAGCAGGCCGCGGTCGACTACAAATCGCGTACTGACCTTGGAGGAGCCGCTCAGGTGGCAACAATGTTCCGCCCTGGCCTGGATCAGCTTGGCTAACCGACAGACGACTACACCATTGTCCAGTTTGTCCAGGAAGTTCTCTGCCGTGATGTCTTCAACGTCTGCGAGAGAGAGAGAGAGACGAACACAAATTATTCCGGGGTCAGTCGATTCACAGAATGACTAGTGTAACAACAAAAGGTCTAACGAACCCTGGTCGCGTTAACCTATAAGTCGCTAGCCTGCAACGCACGGGATCAATAAGCGAGGAAGCTGGACAGGACTATTTCTTGCTGTAGGCTACTTGCTTCAGATGGAAGTAGGACAAATAGCGCGCACTGACGAAACCACAGCGTGGAGAAGACAGGACATGTCCTTGGCTTGTCATGGTTGTCAATTCTGGCTACGTTACGTTTCTACAATTTGGGTCATTCCCACGCTGACATCACACACTGACCCGAAAAGGCACAAGAGCGAGCACGTGATTTACAGTACAGGGTTACAAAACACAGAAAGATAACGTGGCATGTTGCGGGCTCATGTGATTCCCAGTGATTTTTAGCAACTGTAAATGCATACTACCCTGAATTGTCAAAAATGTGAAAAACAATGAACCGAAACGCAAGGATGTGCCTCAACGATCACAAAGCACATTTGAGTTTAGTTTTGCGAATGTTTCCCCTCTCTTCATGGAGTGGAAAAGCACGTTCGTCAAAAGGAAAGTTTTGAAATCCTTCGTTAGCGGGGCATAAGTTCAACCTAAAAAGGCACGAGCAAGGCAATTTGGCGCTATCACATAGAGAGCAAACAAAGTACAGGTAGGCTAACCCGACCGGTAGGCTATTCTGTACAGTCAGAAAAAAAAGAAGGGGGTAGAGAGGGTGGGGGCATCACAGTACATGCAAAGGGTAAATTCTGTTGTACGAAAATTGATTTGTTCCAAAGGAGACAGAATATGCGACATGGCAAATTACACGCTGATTAAACAGACAGCCTGCCTCAGTAATTAATGTGTGAGCACCCCTTTTATCCTTAAGAAATATGGGGTTTTAAGTGCCAAAACCACTTTCTGGTTATGAGGCACGCCGTAGTGGCGGACTCCGGAAATTGCGACCACCTGGGATTCTTTAAGGTGCACCTAAATCTAAGTACACGAGTGTTGTTAGAATTTGAGCCCCATCGTAATGCGGCCGCCGTGGCTGGGATTCGCTCCCGCGACCTCGTGTTCAGCAGCTCGTAACCATAGCACCCCTTCTACATTTCGCGACAAGAAAAAAAAAAATATGCATTTCGGCGAACGATGGCCACAGCCCGTGCTTGCTCTTCTCGACAATCAACAAGCGCTCTCCGAGAAACAACAACCACCAGGTGGCGATCAACGCTTCGCGCGCGTCTCGTTTCCGCCGTGTCGCATGTACGTACAGTCGCCCGCAAAAGTTTACGGGGCATGGGTTTCACGACAAATGAGGATTTCCGCGCTGTTCAAGCGTAGGGCTTCTAATATAATGGGTCACAGCGTAGTTCACGAGAAGTGCTACGGATCAAAGCTTTTAATTGAAGGCTACGTGCACATGTTTCGCGGAAACTTGGCTTTGTCGCAAATACCGCCTCTCGTAAACTTGTGCGGGTGACTGTACGTCAACAAACACACCGGCCGGGAGGGGCCCACTTACGGAGGACATCGCGCAGCCAGCGGGCGGCTCGCCGCTTGTCCGCCTCGAAGTGTTCCACGTCGTCCTCGGCGTACGACTCGTCCACCGTGCACCACCAACGCATGGCGATCAGCGCGACAACGTTCGCTCCCGAAACTCAAGCAACGGACACGCAAACTTTGTCGGGATATCGGAGCACTTCCGGCACGGGTTACGGCAAGAGTTGACGACACTGTCGCTGGTGGAACCACGGTTAGGCCAAGAAGAGCGCGGGCGGGACTGCAGGGAAAGCGTTTCCGCAGTTGACGGTAAAGTGGTTGTAAGCACACAGACCAAAAAAGCAAAAAAGAAGGAAGAAAGAATGAAAGAAAGAAAGAAAGAAGTTAACGCGAGTACCGCACGCTACAGCCGAGTCTGCGCACTTTGAAAACCGACATACGAATCGATCAGAAGTACTGCACCGAGCCGATCGATCAGAAGAACCGATCAGAAGAACCGATGAAAGCACCGAGCCACGAGTACTGAATAAAAATAAAGTAATAATGGATCTGTAAGAGCCACCAGCGAACGATGGTTGGTGAAAACCATTAGGCGAACGAATGCAGGTGAACAAGACGCACGAACGACACAAGTCCGGCTATATCGGAGTTCAACTGGAGCCGAAGTTACAGGAAGATTAGAAGTGAACGCTGTAGGAAAAGGGAACGTCACAGGCAGGAAGGGGAAGAGCGCATTTTCTCCGCTGCTGCGCGGTTTGTCGGCCGTTGCACGAAAACGCGAAAGCGCGGTGTGCACGCCAAATCTGCCTGTATGCGGTACGGAACATGTATGAATAAATGCCAAATGAGCAAACGTTGACATGATAATGAAGGGCAGGATATCATTAATCACTAAGGGACAATTAGCAAATATTGGCCCACAGGACTGAGAGAAAAAAAAGAATACATAAATAAGTGAATTAAGTGAACGCCTGCGAAAGAAAGCAGAAGACTCCTCCAAAGTGAGTGGACGTCAATGATTGAACGCGCATTAGTGAACACTCACGATGAAATGCGGCAATGTGGTCCATCGGGAGACCTAGGACTCCTATACGGTGCAGATGACAGAAAAAAAGCCTCTTCCAAAACTAGTACACCCAACGCATTCGGGATTAAAAGATCGCCTTTGCCGTCGTTACCAGTCGAAAGGTCGTAAATTAGAAAACAAATCAACGCATCGCAAGGACGTTCCCGCATTTGTACTGCAAGATATATGCGACACTACGCATGCGTGCGCAAGAAATCAAAGTAGCGTTGAAAGAGCTTTCCGAGTCGAGCGTGCGACGAGTAACGACGTAAGCGATCGGGGCCTCCCCCCATTAAAAGGTTCCGCAACACAGCCCACCGACGACCAAAACAACAATAACAAAATAAGAGTGATATAGCAAAGCTTCCACGGCATCCCAGGGGAACTGCTACTGGAACCGTTCCCCTGTCAGCACAAGTCATAACAGCGAATCGCAGTGAGACATCCCGCGTCATCCAAGACCTGCGAGACAACGGGGGCCCTGTGCCTCCGCACTGAATGCGTCCCGTTGAAGTACGACGACGGAGCGCGGTTGGCACATCACGTGGGAAAGACCGGCGTGGAGGGGATGCGGGTTGAAGGGAGACGGCGACGCCAGCGCCATCTCGGGTTGATCTGAGAGCAAGACGGTCATCTCGCGATGCACTGAAGATGGAAGACGGCTCCATTATTACGACTGCACTAGCATGCAAAAGAACGCGGAAGGGCCCGCGAGAAAGCTCTGGAAACGCGGGCTTCTCACGGGTCTCTCTCTACGCAGTCGGCAAAAAGGAAAATATTATTAGATGAAAATAAAGAGACAGAAGAGAAACGAAAACAAGGAGACGGACAGTTTAAGAAATCGGCATCCTTCTCACGGACATTCACACCTAAACAAAAGCCGCTCCGATGTCACCGCGACCTCCGCGGTCTTCGAATAGAGCTTTCGGGTGAGTTGAAGGAGCAGCCGTACTTTCAGACAGAATGCTGTGCGGGTGTGCCAGAGCTCATCGGGAAGAGGAGAACGCCGCACATGCTCCCGTATATACGCAGGCTGCAGCCGAAACCTGCGGCGTTGGAAGCGGGGCAAGAGGCACGTTCAATACACTCGCTTACCTCATGACAGAATGTTTGTACCGTCCGCACGGTTCGTATAAGCCGCACAGCGTTGCGGAAGCCTACAGAACGATGCGAGTTTATTCGATGGCGGAACAACCAAGCTGCTTGGAGAGGCCGTACGATTTGCGACGGAACGCGCACCGATAACGCAGACCAGCGACATCGGCCAATACGGGGTGAATTCATTCTTACGAGCCATTGGCGAGAGAGGGGGTAAGAAGGCGGTGAACGGCCGGGAGGAAGGGACAGTTCCAGTGGCGTTGGAAGAACGAGAAATCGCGTTCCTTTGCATAATTTGTATGAATGGTGCCAATAAATCGGTGTGTGGAAGGTAGACAGAGAAGAAGCTGATCAGCGGTGAAGTACGTCGCCGTGCAGAAGAGAGAGACAACCTTGCGTTATGGCGGTATAGAGGGGTATAAGCGGGTGAAACAGGGGAAAAAAATATCATGCCACCCCTACTGCACCAAACGTTCTCCAAGAAAAGTAAGACAGCGTATTGCAAAACGTACAAGGACTGCTCCCGCAAGGCTAAGAAGGCGCGTTCAAAAAAGATTGAAACTTCACCGATCGCATCTCTCGATTGGCTGCTGCCATGTCAAAGTCCAACAATAGCGCACGGTCTGAGCGAGACGGAACAACAGCCGAAAACGCGCAGCCTGAACCAGCGCTATAAAATACGCCATTTCCCCGCATCTGGGGTAAACGCCTCGCAAAAACGCGCCGCGACGCCCTCGAACACGACCTCGCACCCCTGCACGCGGTCTCCCCCCTCGCGAAATAACCTCTGCACTCAACCAGCATCGCACGGCACTGCATGCGGATCTATTCTCGGAAGGCGCACCTACGCCAGAGCCAAGAGCAAGGACCGTTAGGGCGGGGAAAGAAAGCAAAGAAATACACGAGGAAACTGCTGGTTCACAGCTGTTCCCGTCCTGTAAGGACGCGAGATACTATATCCCTCTTCCGCGTGTCGTCCGGGTGTCGGTTCGCGGGCAGGAACGCGAGACCCTGCGGGCGAGAGAGAGAGAGAGAGAAGGAGATTCTTGATGTTGGGAAGGAAAGGTTGGGGTAAAGTGCAGCGCAGTAACTGTCTCTCAGCAGAGGACACCCCAAGCGCGCTGCACAGGGGGTAGGGAACGAAAGTAGGGGGAGAGAAAGAGCACCAGAAACAGCAGCACGCCGCGGAAATGTGGGCGAGGACAGAGACGAACTGTCCCTTGGATCGCGAGAAGGATGGCGCCACGCAGGGAGCTCGAGAAGAAACCACGACGGAGGGGGACGCGTGGAACGGAACCGAGAGGGAGATCGCTCGAGAGTACACTACTTTTCGGCCGGGATGCGGAGTGTCGCCCGCACTGATGAATGTTGGGCGTCCCGTGGCGAAAAAGAAATATTGACACGGGATCTCTGAGCGCTGCGACACCCGAGGCGGACCGCGCGCGCGCTCAGCATCGGCTGAACGAGTTTCTCGCTCCATCACAGAGAGAGAGGGGGGGGGGGGGAGGAGGCCTTGACGAACAAGCCTAGGTCAGGAACGTTTAGCTGTACTAATGACAAACTGAAGAAGCTAGTTTAATGTAACCGCGTGTTTACGTAATCGCATATATCGAACAAACAAACAAACAAACAAACAAACAAACAAACAAACAAACGAGCAAACGAACGAGCGAACGAATCGATCGATAACGGGATAAGTTGGTTAGCGGGATGCTTGGAATAACCGTAAAAATTAAGACCGATGAGTAGCCTGCTACTTGCGTGGTTTCGAGCGCGGCTCACCAAATTCAGACTTACCGCTTTGGGTATTTACGGATACATCGTGTGTAAATTGCACTTGCCATATACGTCGCACATATGTCCCCGAACTCTTTATAACTCTTCCCTACACACTCTTCTCAATGCCTTCAAACCGTCTAGGCACGGGATTTCAATTTCAACGCTGCCGCAAATCACCGCACCTAGAATACGACGGGATATATCGCTCCAATAGAACGCCGACGCATATGTACCGAATATCAGTGAACATCCGCCTAAAGAAGGATACGGTAAATACTAGCAAGTGGCTGGTCTTTATCGATCCAAACTGTATTCCGGCATTTGCCAGCGGGTTCTTTTAATGAAGCAGGGCTATTTACGGTATTAAAGAGAACAGCTCCACCTTTGCCTCAATAGAGACCTTTAGCGTATCCGGTATTCGGGCAAGCGCGGGCGGTTTTCCGGTTTAGCGGGGGCGTCAAGGTGATACCCGATCGGTGGCGCCAGCTGGTGGCGCAAAGCTCAACCACACAAACACAGAGTTAATTACTGTATTGTGCTTAGCTGCTGGCGTAAATTTTCGACAGTGGCGTAATCGTGTTCACAATTACGCCGCTGCGAAAAACTTGCACGAGTGGCGAAGCAGGATATGGTGAGTTACTGCAGTTGTAGCTCTGCGTTTGTCTGGTTGAACTCTACAACACCAGGCGGCTTCACCGCTCACGTTTACGCCCCGACCATCCGGTAATCCGCCCAAACCGCTCCCGTTTACCGGAATAGCGTACAAGCTAAACGTCTCTAATAGCTAACACTCGCGGGGCGCAGAAAGACGCGTTAACGAAGGAACGCTTGCTTGTATCAAATGCCCCTCGACAAATCCGCAACATCTACACGAAGGAACCACAGGCTGACACGAAGGACCACGCTACACGAAGGAACACGCTGACACAGCTGCTAAGTCCTGTTTCAGAAGCGACCCGGCAGCTAATTCAGGAGGCGTCGCTGGGTTGTGCTTTCGTTAAAAAAGAAAAAGAAAAAAAAAGAGAGGGAAAAAAAATTGCCTCTTCCGCTGTGCGCAGCTGTCTTCGTCTCACAAAGTTAAATATGGGGCACGCGTATAGAGCCAGCCACGCCGCCCCGCCTGCTCAAGAATACGGGACAGACTACGCTCGACACGACTGTTTGACAAGAGCGAGTGAATGGGAGAAGTCAGGGTGCAAACGATTCATACTCAACACCAACAAGAAGACTGAGCGAAATACTTGTCCGCAAGAGTCTTAAACGACGAGACTGATTGATTGATCGATCAATTGGTCGATCGATCGATCGAGCTTCATGTAGCAAGGAAACACGATGTCACAGAAGGGAGCCGTATTGCGGGCGATCAGATTGCGCATTTTAACATCTTGACACTGCGCATGCGTTAGGAGGAATGCTGAAGTCAATGGCTCCGAATTAACTTTGACTGCCTGGGTTTCTTCAGCGTGCACATAAATCGATGTAACCCGGCGGTTCTCCCACTTCGAACCCATGGGAGCGCGGCGGCCGAGGCTGGGAATCGTACCCTCAACCTCGTTCTTAGCAGCGCAACTTCACCGACACTGAGCCACCGCGGGGGTTCGGGACTCTCCAACGACCTCAGAATGTATCGGATCGCACGCAGCCAAAGCCTTCTCGTTGTCCTGGCGCGATTACAACAGTGTACACTCCATTTCACAGCAGTGTGTGAATGCTGGGAGTGCTCGGCCACAGTGCGATCTCCATGTCCACGCAGCAGTTTTATTACGAGCAAGCGATGGTGACACGCCATCGTGTTACTGTCGGCCAATTTGCACGTGACGTCAGAATCCGGCTTTCTCTCGTTCATCGGTTCCCGTCCCGATTGAGGACCTCAACTGGAATCGGTATGTCGAGGAATCGCTGCAGCTGACAACAAAAGGCCATACGTTCAATACGTTTGAACGTATGGTCAATACGTTTGACGCGGAACAAGTATATCGACGCAAAGTAAACAATTAAAGATCAGCTCATCAACTGGTGATTCCGTGGGTTGTCCCTCGTTTCGGAGACGTTGTCTGTACAGACAAAGCGCTTCGTTGTTACAGATGTCCAGCATTCTGATATCCCTCCCTCTACGCTTGGAAACATGTTTGAGTTTCTTGATCATAGGCTTTGTATAGGATGTACAGATGGAATATACCATGCAGGAAGAGGTCTCTTAGTAAGAAAACACCGATAGGCACCTCTCGTATTATTATGCGTAACAGAAAGTTGAAACATAAGCAAATTGCAAATCAAGCAACTTACGCCTGCCGGTGTGCAGATAAAAAAACTATCCTGGAGTGTTACATGCAAAAAAAAAAAGAAGAAGCGGCGCCATTACGAGGTACGCCGTAGTGGGGAGGCATGCGGATTAATTTTGACCCCCCCCTGCATGCGGTTCCTAAACGTGCAACTAAATCTATGTACACGAGCATTTCGCAGCCATAGACATGCGCCGTTCATAGCCACTATAATGGCACTCTACAACCACGAGCTCGGCAGCGCTATGCATATAGCCACCGGGGTACAACGCGCGGCGAGCGACACTTCCTACAAAAATCGGTTTAGCAGCACAGACACGAACGCTACGAGGTGCTTGGGTATACTTCGACATCATCCGCCACACAGGTCACTTCGTTTTAAAGGCCACGCATCGCACGCCTCACGACAGAACCGGGACAGAATTATTCCTTCCTCATACATGCAGGTCATTTCGTTGTATAGGGGGCGTTCGTTGTAGATGCGCTCGAACGTACAAATTACTTCTATACATGAGTAACGAGATTTCAGCGACCCTGCAAGCATGGGAAAACATTGAGGAAGCGCACGTGCAAGGGGCCGTAGAGATAGAAAAGGCGGGAGAGTGAAGCTGGAGCACGCAGCCAGGCGTAAACAAAACGCCGCTTCTCCAACCTCTCATTTCCGCGATAGATATGCCGGCGATGTGCGCTTTCGAAAGACACGTACGTAAAACGCGACCCGCGAATCTACGGCGCCGAACGAATCAATTCATCCACGCCTTCGAGAAACGCCCGCCAAGTCCCATCGTTTCCTACAAATTTCACCCCGCTCTTTTTAAACACGAGAGGAACGAAAATCTCGCTCAATGCACTGACGTTCAATCCTAGGGAAGCAGGGCGCGCGGGGTGGAAGAACGCATGAGCGAAGCGACTTTTCAGATAGCAATATCGCAATGTCAATTCAGATAACAGGGCTCAGAACATCTTTTGGTTTTTGTGTTCTTCGGCCAAGCTGTAGCCACGCCCGTACGATATCCTATAGACTTCCAGTATCTCCAGACGAAAATATTGACATAAGTTCGGGTAGATTGCACCGCGGGAATCGCGAATAGGCAGGCCTTATACTATGAGCCCAGACATAGAACACAGAAAACACACAGAAGAGAGAGGTGGGTGGCGACACCACTATGAAAGTGACACACACTGTAAACGAAAATAAACCCAGCTGAGAGTTTTTAAGAGGTGATGTGCCCTAAAACCTCCCCTCCTCCAATATTTACTCCGATGTATGGGAGCAAAACAGCGCCATTCCCTCGTTTCACTCCGCTGGCTAGCTGCCGGAGTATTAAGGCGACATGACGCGATTTTACTCCGCTTAAAAATTTTGTTCTCCCGTGAAACTCCGACAGGGAGTTTTGAAAAACTCCCCTCCGCCGATACAGGTTAGTCACGTGGCGCTTCCCATGAGGCTGTGCGCCTCGCCAGCGACCGGGCGCGTTCGGCGGAGCGGGCAGTGCTCATGGCTGACGGTTTGTTTACGTCTGTGAAGTGTCGTTCCGTGACAGCGTTTCGTCAATTTGTTTCCCGTGTCTCCTTCCAGAAAGTGTTATAGGCATGCCTGAAGCTCACTGTATCTCAGCTTCAAGTACATTAGCTGTGATCACTTTGCTGACAACGATGATTGCAAGAACCACGTTTTCAAGTGCGGAAAAAGGCTTAGGTATACCTCGAAGCTGCTCACTGGCTCGTGATGTCGGCTCACGTTCTGGCTGTGTTTCCGTGCTGCGTCACCCTGTCTTTTGTTCTTCAGTACGTGAAATGCCACTTCTATGTCCTTTTGAGTACATGCTGACAACGTCCGGTGTAATGTTTGTAATGACCGCGTAGCAATGGCAACAGCAGCCACTGTTCGAGCGACGACATCCGTGCTAGTCGCGCATGAATGGCGTAACCCAAGTTCGTTGCGGTGCTGTGTTGCCAGTGAGAAAGACCGGAGTGCAATCAACTGTTTTTATTTATCTGTGAACGGATATCCTCGCCCGAAGAAAAACGGTAGGACATAAGTATATATGTGTGCTTAAAATAAAGCTTCTTATTGAGCGATGTGAATCGAATTGTTATCGCGCATATAGGTTTTGGTCACGTCGTTGCTTCCGATATTGCATTAACATTACGCTCTATTTGAGACACTGATTTAGACGCATGCCTGCTGGCTACGAGTTTAGGGGTTCACTCGACAGATCAGCGATGTAGCTCCTTTTCGCAACCGAGACAGATTGCTTGTACTCAGAGCAAGTAGTGCGGTGTATAAAATGTATGTCTGCGCATTTTTCGGTGTTACGTCGGCTGCTGCGGGTCATGCTCACACGTAATAATTTCTTGCTACGCTACCACTATATCGAAAAAATGTAATTTTGCTATGCAGCACATGCACTTACATTTTTCTAGCTTACTGTAACTAACGCACTACTTTTTGGCCGCGAACGCCGGCAGTGTGCGAAGTCGCTTCAGCACTCACAGAATGACATAGTTTTGAAAAATAATGCCATTAACTTTTTTTCTCTCACTATTTTGAATTAACAGTTTTGTGTTGATTAAGGTATTCTGTTAGTTTCAAAGAGGCAGATCTCGTATGAACGAGCATGTGAGTCGTAATTCTGAAAACAGCACAGCTGCTCCCTTGGCGGTTTCGAGGCACACAGTATCGTGGCTATATATACTGGCACCGTTGCATCTTGAGTATCGCGTGTAGGTGGGATGTCTTTCAAATTTCTGCATTGGGCGTTTCTGGAATGTTTATGTATGTCATGATATATGTGCTTTCATTGACTTGTTTCATCGAATTTGACGCGGTCTCGTGTGCATATTTCGAAATTTGACCAGCAGCCTCTGCATGTAAACATGTTCGCGCAAACTGACGCGATGCCTCTTTTTATACTCCCGTTGCACCTCGAAAAAACTCCGTCAATTGCAAAGCAAAAAATAAAGAAAGACAGAAAAAAACCTCCCATAATTCCACGCAAAAATTCCGCTCGTGCGGAGTAAAAATTCTACTCCGATCATACGGAGCATAATAAACTCCGAACCGGGGGGTCGCTAGAGGACAAGCAGTATACTCCCACCTCGGAGTTATTTCCGTTTACAGTGCACCAACTATCCGTGACGTCATAAACCTACGGGGAAACTTTGCTTACCGGTAGGTAGCTGTTTATTGAAGCAAGGAAAGACTCGACGTATGAGAAAATGTTCAAGGTCCAAACATGCGCAAAAAGTGGGCCAAAGTAGGCCTCGGCATGCATGATTAGAAATGTCCATAGTCGTGGACACTCAGTAGGTGTTATGGGAAATATTGACGCTTAGGAATCATATGCGTGATCCTGCCTTGCAGTGCACCGACAGACGTAGACGCTTCCGCAATATTATTAAGCAAGAGGCGAAGCAAACAAGGCGAAGCTCTTTTCTTATCACTTAACGTTACCCCTATCATTCTTCTTTCCGCAACGAGCTATGGAATGAAGAATGATAGGTGTAACGTTAAGGGATAAGAAAAGAGCAGATTGGGTGAGGGAACAAACGCGAGTTAATGACATCTTAGTTGAAATCAAGAAAAAGTAATGGGCATGGGCAGGACATGTAATGAGGAGGGAGGATAACCGATGGTCATTAAGGGTTACGGACTGGATCCCAAGGGAAGGGAAGCGTAGCAGGGGGCGGCAGAAAGTTAGGTGGGCGGATGAGATTAAGAAGTTTGCAGGGACGACATGGCCACAATTAGTACATGACCGGCGTTGTTGGAGAAGTATGGGAGAGGCCTTTGCCCTGCAGTGGGCGTAACCAGGCTGATGCTGCTGATGATGATGATGATGAAGCAAACAAGCTCGGCTGGAAAGTGCACACATCAATTTCTTCCCGACCGCTTCGAGGGGCGGTCATTGAGAGCAATATCATAGCGCTAACAAAAACTTACACAACGCAGTGTTAACTGGCGGCAAAGACTTGACTGCGGTGCACAGGCGATGGTCGTCGCCTACGCGCCGCGTTGCGTAATGCAATAACAAATTGTTAATGGGCGCCCGCCGTGAAGAAACGAATCTCTACATGGCTGCCAGCTCTAGTACGTCCCTCATGTCACAACCACTTCGTCAGTGGCACATCACGGACAACTCCGGTAGTCACACCTGCATAGCCTTCACCGCTAAATATAAATCCCGGACGTTATTACGCCGCCGATGTTCGAAATTCGCGCGAAAGCGTATTGCGAGCCGAGCTTTATGCGCGTTATACATGCTACCGCTTTACATGTCGGCCCCGGTGGATGATAGTCGGACCTACAAATAACAAACTCGCATTAACTCGGAGCGAACCTTGTGAGAAGTATCCCACATTGAAAAAAAAAAAGAAGACAGAAGACGCAATAAATCTGCGCGAAGAAACTCGCACTTCGGGCCGTTCGGGTCGCACAACAACTTCAGACTTGTTCGAAAACATGCATATGCTTGCTTATCGTCTACTTGGCATTCAGAAACCTGAAACAACAGCGTCAATTGATATTGTAAGCAATACTGCTCTGCGAACTGGATAGAACACTCTGGTTCTAGATAAGCTCTTCCTAAATTGCACAATTAAGTAGGCTAAAGATGGGTTCCGATCAATTCGGCGATTGTACGAAGTTTCAACATGTTAACACTATCTGACATTCTGAGGTGCGCTCAAGTTATATATGCAGCTCTACACTGTAGACGATACCACACCCGGCTGTGCATATTCAGTTTATGTACAGGGACGACCACGCTTCGAGTTTACTTAGTTGTAGCACACATTTAGTAATGCCTGTGTGCGTTATTTGGAGGTTCGACTGCATTTCATTTCGGTATCAAAAGAACGTGGCGATGGGCGTTTGGACGAAGTCCGTGCCTATACGTAAGGAGTATCGATAGGTGCATCTCGGTATTAAAAAATAAAAATAAACACAATAAAATAAACGCACGTGGCTGCAGTTCATTAACGAAAAAAAATAACCTGGCAATTTGCAGTGAGTGGTCGACGAAACCAGATCTCAATAGCCGATGTTCTGCGATGACTCAGTCCAAGACGATATATGAGTGCAGCAGGCTCGGTGCAGATATGAGCTACGGATAGTTCCCAAACGGAGCGCTAAGACGGGCGGTTACTGTGTTTAAATTTGTGCTCACGAAGCACATAGGCGCCGAAAATTGGGCCATACATAAACTGGAAATTCATTTTGCAGCACGAAGAAAATACTACGCGTTCAAAGGCCATTAGCAACACGTTCCCTCGTGGTGCCCAAATAGCAGCGATGGGTAGACATTGCAGACGTTCCGAAATCAGGTCGCCAATCAAAGAACATCGCCGCTAGACAGGCCGCCGCACTAAACAAGCTGGAAAGAAAAAAGAACACCTAAGCTACCCTCGAAACATGCAAGCTTGCAAGAAAACGCGACGCTCGAAATGCGGGCCGCCGAACACTCCGATCCAAATGCCGCCGACGGACACGACACGACACGATAAGAAATCGCGCCCTCCCGGGACGACCGGAGTCACAACGACAACACAACTCACGGCTGCTGATATTCCAGGGCTGTCGGCTTATCCAACAACGCGAGAGAGAACAATCGCCATAACACGCGCGCACACACACACACTGGAAGGGGTCGGCGAAAACACACAAGCGGCCTTACAAGAAGGGTCGCGCTACGAACGTCGCGGCGATGACGTAACCGGCGCGAAATCTCCGACACGGAAAAGTGACGACGAGGGGGGGCCCACCGCGGTCTTGATGGCTCAGCACCGACAAACGTCGAGGCGCCAACAACGCGCTTCGGCAACTGAACCGAGGAAGAACGGCAACGCATCGCGCCCGCTTTGGGCAGAGCCCGCCGTGTACGGAGCGGTTAACGCACGCCCAAGCACTGGAACGAGCAAACATCAAGAGGAACCGGGCAAGAGCAAGCAGAAACCAGCCGGCGAAATCAGTGCAACCAAGGCGGCATCGGGTGGGGGGGGCGGGGAGTCTTCCTGGCTCGCTCTGCTTCGGTGTGGAGGCGCGAGGGCGACCAACGCAGAATGATAAGGCGGACGACCCCGCAGCCGAGCACCGCCAACGTGCAAAGGGGTAGTAGGTGAACTCCCACCGCGGGCCGAGCAGAGAGAGAGAGTTGACGCTTCTCGGTGTGTCCTTGCGCGAAACTCTTGTGTGTGTGCGCCCGCGTCGACTAGCCCGATGTGACTGACGCGCGCATACATACGCGAGTCAACGCTCGGGAAACACGAAGCGAGATTCGTGTTTGCTACGACAGTAAAAGGGCAGGCCGGTATAGGGGGTCCCTTTGCGGTGGAGAAATGCTTTCATCGCGTCGGATGTTCACGCGAGCCCTTTCGAGAGGGACAGCCGGAGCATGTCAGGGACACCGAAACACTTCTGCTACCGTACTCTTCCGAAAATCATAGCCAGTTGCGCTTGTTCTAACGTTTGCGCTGTGTTTCCTCCTTTCTCCGTGTGAGTAATTCACTCCTTTCTTTTTTTTTTCTGACATAATACTGATGCGCGCTATCAACGTTTAAGTTGAATTTTCAATATGGCACAACGTATGCTACGTGCTCCACTGACCTCCATAATTATGCACTGAACTCGTCCACTCATTTTTTTAGCAGGTCGACCCCCCCCCCCCCCCGTCCCCTCCGTAAACTGGCCATCACGCATACCAATAATACATTGATTACGTACCACTCCACCTCAACACACGTACACATATACTCCTATGCCCATTCAAGACAAAGAAATGAAAACGATGGCGAAGGAAAGCGAGATCAAGACGAGACGGAAATAAAACACGACCAACGCAAATTCAACGTTCATGCAGTAAATAACTAAATAAAAAAGAAAAACTGAGAACGATATCAGCGGGTGCACGATGGCAGACTCCCCCTAGCCCACACGTCGGCGTCACCCCCTCCCACCCTTCTCCATCGCAACGCCGTCCCGCCTGCTAGAAGCCTCGATGCCCGAGAATCCGCTGCGCGAAGACACGAAGCAAACGGAGCACACAGAACGCGCGCGCTCATTACATGCACGGCGCTGCGGTGGCGGTGCGCGTATCACTCGGTCGCGGCTCGCAACGTAGTCTTGAGGTTTCGGAGAAGGTGGGAAGCGAGCGACGTCGCCCCGCAGAACGCCACCGCCTCTCTTTTTCGTTCATTAGCTGCTGCGCTCTGCTTTCTCTCGGCCGCACCCCTCTCGCCCTCTCACTCTCTCTCTCTCGCAGTGCTTTCTCTCGGCCGTACCCCTCTTTCTCTCTCCCTCCCTCTCTCACTCTCTCTCTTTCTCGGAGTGGAGCAGCTCCTCCACCGCGATGAGGTCAACAGATGTTCTCCACCGGCGAAGACGCCTCCGCCGTAGCGGGTGGCTCGCCTTTTGTAAAGCAACGCCGCGCGAATGTATACCTTGGCTAAGCCGCGCCAGCCATTTCGCTTGGTGCGCGGGCTTTCGGGATGCCGCGTTTCACGCCACATTAGCCGCCGATATTCCGTACGAAACTGTTGGCTTGTCAATACCTCCAAAGGGAACGCTGCAGAAAGGGTGTGTGCGTCAAAATACCAGTTATATGCGCGCAAAATACAATGTTTGTTTTGTTTTAGAAGAAACGCCCCCTACACAACTGAAAACTTAAGAAAGAAGTAATAATAAAGTATGTGAGATATTTTTACGCCACTCAAGCATAAAGTTAGCTCGCTCGCAATTTTTCACGAGGCAGAGCGAACTCGGTTCTTCTGCTGCGTTTTACGGGGCTCCATACGTGATTCCTGGGCCACCGTCTCTTCTTATTTCCGCCACAATTGAGTTTCCCGCACGTTTCCGACTTACCCAAGCTTCCGCGAGTCGTAAAATTAGAATTCTTGGCGTGCAGGGAGTGGAATAACCAACTACACCTTAACTTCGCAATTTACGGACACAATAAAAAACAAGAAAAAAGTAAGGCGTTACGATAATAACAAAAGATTAGCGAACGTTCCTACATTGCCGATCATGAGACCTTTTATAAACGTAAAAGGCATCCTTACAAGCCTGGGCTTTTCAGGTAAATCGTCGATAGGGAAGCGAACCTACCTCTGGTTGCAACACTGACATTTGCGTGAAACGAGAAAAAGGTAACGTGAGTTCGCCTCGGTGAGCTTCTCAGTCTAGAGTCCCGGCCCGTTAATCTGAGCTTGTGTGAGTTTTGTGTACGCTCAAGTAAGTCTGAAGCAGATGCGTTTCTAATTATATTTGAGTACGCACAACCACGCGATAATCTCACACTGTGAATCCACATTCTCCGAGACTCAGCGAGTCGGCAATTTCGTGCATCTGACTGAGCCTGAGTGATAACCAGGCAGTAATGAGGTGGGTCTGATCGAGCCTGCCTGAGCAGCTTGATCTATGCGAGAGCGAGCGAGTTCGGCGCACTCCGCGTTTAAGGCGAGTCCGAGCGACAGAGCCTGGTTTGGTCTTCACATCGGTGAGTTCGAGTCTGCGTGTGTGTCTCAATGAGAGTTTAATATGGCGACCCATACGCATGCGCGAAACAGCGATTACCGTCTGTGAGCACCGGCGAAGAACCACAGGCGGCTTGTAGGCAAGCAAAAGCGATATCCCGTGGGCCAACTCGCACGCCAACGCGGACTCGCGCCGTCGCCTCACCTCAGCGTCGAAAGAGAGGCCGCCGCGTGGTTGTGTTGCGTCGGCAACACACTCCCGAGCGCGTAAATGGAACACCCGGAAAAGAAAATAAAAGAAGAAAGAAAAAAAGAACGCGCGCTTGGCGGAGGCAATCGTTGCCGCCCTCATGCCCAGCTGCCAACGCTGTAGGCAAGAGCGGCTGCTCATCTTGTTTTGCCTGCGTTCAACCCGTCCGTGAAATGGGCGACGCAACAAGTGTCACGCCGCAGAAGCCGAAGGTGCTCGCGCCCACATTTCTGGCAATATAATCTCGAGTAGAACTTGGTGCCATCGTCTACGCGAGTTTTCCGTCAGCCGATGTGCCGCAATGGGAAACCTTGGGTTACGTTTACAGTGTCCCCGTGCATCCCACCCACACGCACTCAGTCCTTACTTTCTCCTTTTTTTTCCACTTTCTATTCCCCTTTCCCCCAACCCCGGTGTAGGGTAGCAAACCGGGCGCTCGTCTGGTTGACCTCGCTGGCTTTCCTGTCCTTGCCCCCCCCATCTATCTATCTATCTATCTATCTATCTATCTATCTATCTATCTATCTATCTATCTATCTATCTATCTATCTATCTATCTATCTATCTATCTATCTATCTATCTATCTCTCTCTCTCTCTCTCTCTCTCTCTGGGATATGGGTGGTTCGGCTCGTCTCCAGCGTGCCTTATCCTAAAACATAGCCAAAGCTGCGCTAACAAGAACGCAATTCAGTGAACGCTTCATAAAGTTCTCGCATAAGATACATTGAAGTAATGTTCACGCGTACTGTACGAGAAAAAAGAAATGAAACAGAAACAAATCAGTGAAGCGTTCATAATTACACAGAGTTCCCGACTAAAATTATTAGAGATAAATAAGGCCTTGGTGTCCAAGCGCGCCGCCATTACAATGCTTAATCGAGCGTGGTGATACTGGGCAGTACATGCGGTTGCCTAAAATCCATTTCTCTTGCTTGGGGCACCTCCTTTTAATCTGACCTTGCGATTTCGCAATCATTATATGCCAACAATAAGTATCGTTTACCTCAATTTCTACCATAGTGTTGAGTCTCGACAATTAAAAGTAATATAGCCTTAAACTATCTAGAACAGTCCACGTCGCCTGCGTTTCCTTCGACTAACGCGCTACATTAGGCTCGCTACGTCACGCTCACACGCGTGCCGGGCACGCAGCGTTAATCAAAAGAGAAAGAAAAACACAATATTGATGACAATTATTGTTGGCGGAGAAGGCAATCCCCACAGAGCGCGAATATTGCGTAAGAGTCCGAAAAGCAGCATTACACAGGCCGACATTGCACAGGCTCGAACACTGTGATAGACGGAAGCCAGTTTGCTAGACGAATCTTTAATGTTCCCCGAGAAAAAGTGCCAGTCCAAAGCCTGCCCCCCCCCCCCCCCCCTCCCCGCCCACTTGTCCACATTTGACTGCACACTACGCCTCAGCCGCCTAACTTTTGTTTTATCTATTGCATGTGAACAATACGCACTACGTACTAAAGTTGTCGCTTAGGCTTCCCGTGTTCCCGTAACGTCTTGCATTTTTCGGCCCTATTCCCCGAGAGTTATCCACAACCGAGAACACTTGCATTGTGAGGGACCGGACGACTAGACGAAGCAAGCGTTCAGAACTTCTTCAGCACAGAAGGAAAGGTCAAATTTACGCGGAAATACTAGAAAATTCCGTGACGTCACGCTCACGCAGCGGCGTTGCGCTTTGAACGCGAAAGTTCTCAAGAAGAATTGACGTACACTGCCTCCGTTAGTAACCCCAATGCTTTTCAATTAAGTTCACGTTAATAGGGAACACCAAGTATGCTGGCCTCGCGGATCGCACTTGACGGGATCAAAGCGTCCGCTGTCCAGCTAGATAAACGGGTCGAACGCAGTTGAACATTTGAAACAAACTTTGTTTACACTAAGAAGGTCAAAAAAGCAAGTCAAAAATACACAAAACGTTCAGTTTTAGCCCCGTAAAAGAAGTGGTCCGGTCTCTAGGGCCGGTGAGGCGAGTCTGCCCGTCCCGCGCTTTTCCAACCGCGGTTTTCATTCCCGTCGCCGCCCCCGGGCCCGGGAAACAACACCCGACACCCCGAAGCGTCGTCACTGGGTCACTTCCAGGAACCGAACGGAGGGAGCGGGCCCTTTCTTTCGGGCACAGCTCGGAGTCCGCGGGGGATCAGTGAAAGAGAAAGCCATAAAAGTAACGAAGGCTCGCTTCCCTCTTGAAGGAAAAGTCCGGCCGTGCATTCGCGATGCGCACAGAACACCAAGGATATTCGAACCATCTAAACAGTACGTGCTAGTGTTCCCTTTCACTGTCCCTTTTGCTGGAAATACACAGGCTCGACAAAGCGCAACATCGAAGTGGCGCTATTTGACTATGAAGTACAAGAGGATAAAGACGGCTGCATGCAAGGCAGCCGATCCGTTATGAGCAGAACGCGGAAACAGCACAGTACACTGATTCGCTGCACCTTTATTTTTTTCTCTTTCTTTCTTACGTTTTCTTTTTCTAAACCCGGAAGCATATCACAGGGAGAATTACCTACGAATAATCATTCTGTTTTCCCGACAGTCATTTGCGAACTTATCGCTGTGTTGCAGGGAAACAACATGTACAGGGAAACCAGAAAGTCAAGGCCAACCGTCGAGCTCTTCGACCGGACCATCGTAGCAGCACACGAACGAGACTTCCAAGGTCCTAACAAGACACAACGCCTCCAGCGATGCGGGCGTCCCTCTCTGAAGGGCATAACGGTGCCCGTCAAAACGACAGCTCCTCGGCCTCCCAAACCCCCCGTTTTACTTTCCTCATTTCGCCACGTCCGCGAGCCAGAGGTTTCGCAAACCGTTCCGCAAAATTGTTCCTCCGTGCAAAGGTCCCACACCTCTCACCGCGGCGGCGAGAGACGAGCGTCAAGCAACACCAGCCCAGAAACAGTGAAAAAAAAAAAATGCTTCGCTTTTTAAAAAATAAACGTAAGCTGATGAGAGCGAACACGGAGCGTGTAAAAAAAAAAAAAAAGTTTCGATGACGGAGGGCGTGCCCCCTTATCGCGCCGACAGGTGGCGCCAGTTTCACAGGCGCGAACGGATCGCCGCGCACGTGGGATTTTAGCACCCCTCCTCCCCCTTTCCCAGTAGGCGCCCCGCATCAATCACTCAACGCGGGCGCGCAAGCAGCGCACGATGTGGTGCCCGGGCCGGCCGCGAGAATTGACCACTTGCAGAAGTCGGAGCGCCACCTAGCGCGAAAAGCGGGAAGCTTGCGCCTCGCCGCTTGGTTGGAAAACATCCCGGCTCCAGCCTTGCTTTGGTACGGCGGCATCGAGTGGCGACGTTGTGTTTGCAGAGCTTCTTTCACGTTTTGTGAAAGCGTCGACGTTCTTTGGTACTTGCCATATATGACCTGCCTTAAATATGATTGAAGAGGACTTCATTCTCTTGCCGTTTTTGCAAATGGGACGGACAGCTGACTTCTCAGAGCGCTGGATAATGAGCGACAATGCGTGGGGTTATCTTCATGCCAACACTTCGTGCGTTTGTCAAGCACACCGCCGATGGGCTTTAAAAAAAGAGGGTTAAGTTAAGCACATAAAACTTAACGTAAACACCGTGGACCTTCCACTTGGCCTCATAGGAGCTACGTACACACCATCCATGAAGTCGGGCATCTACGTGGTTACAGCATGGTTCACAAAAGCCATTGTCGACATTGCCGGAGAGCACTGTGAATTTGTGGCCGGATGAGTGCTTTATGCCTGTCGCATTCCCCGAACTCTTAGTTGTTGCATGGAACAACAGGTGTACACGTTCTAGCTTGCAAATTTGATATTCATCTCGTGCTGTTTCGCCAAACTGCTGTGTTGCATGCTTGTGGTTTACGAAGCCGTATCCCAAATTTCGCATGCGGTAGGTTATTCAGTTTGTTTTTGCGAGCGCTAAGGTCTCAAAGCTTACGCCAACCTATTTTATTATATGTTATATTAGCTTAAATATGGGCAGCGCGTGCGTCCGCAGGCCTGTACGCTCCCGCTCACTCGCGAATACTCATCAAGGCAGATAGTTTGACGAATGGGTTCGAAGTCATGTTGGAAGAGAGCGCAACACAACTGACATGTACGGAAAAAAAAAAAGACGAGCGCAGACTCACAAATGACATGACGTACATAGACTGGCCGCATCTGTTTGCGCCGTTCTCCACAAATCGCTTAATCGTACTCGCATCTACTCAGGGTCACTCAGTGACGAGCGCGAAGGAAAACTGCATTCTTTATATTTAAAAGCCTCAATGGGCCCTGCCAGCACGTCGCTGGCCTTCTGTTCAGCGTTGCAGAACTGGCAGGAGATGACAAGGGAATAGAAGTTGCCTGCATAAGCCACAGATCCTAGAATGCAGTGTTAGCTGCCACGGCGTGCCGTCCGGGTTCGACCGCTTCACCGCTGCCGTCCGCAAACTTCTCCACATTAACCTTCGCGGGCGGAAATCTGAAGAAGTTACTATTTCCATTTTCATAATAATAGCTCGTGCAGCCGAAAGCGACTCAGTTGGCCGGCATGTCACGCCCGAGCAGCGCAGTTTGCTTTCCAACCACGGAGACGGCGCTCACGAAGCGCCGCCCCGCGGCCGGTTTTTGCGCATGCGCAGTCGTACTTCTGCAAGTGGTCAATTCGGCGCGCGCAGCACGAACACGGAAATCACGCCCCGTTTCGCCGCAGAACCTTGCACCAAGGGCAGGCACGCGAACGTGTGCCCCGCCAGCCGATTACGAGACCCAGCGGACGTCGAGGGAGGTAAGGCTGCGGAGCTCCGAATAAAGCGGGGCTTCACATAGACGTCAATGTATCTTTTTCAGCTACGACAATGTTGCGATCGGCAACGGGTCTGCGAGTGTTTTGCCGACGCAAAGTTACTACCTGGGTTGCGCACACACGTCATCAGCATGCGTTGCGCGTGCTTTGAACAACCTTCCGATTTCACAGCATTTCTCGCGGAATCGGGAGCATATGCGAGGTTTATCTGCCTACCAGGTGCGTTCACGAGGTCGTAGCAAGCAATACTGTAGATGTACGAAGCCACAGGCAGTCCTCGACGCGAAGTCAACATTACGAGAGGAGTCGGGCCAAGTGTTGAAGTGGGGACTGGCAACAGCTGTATCGGGCAGCAGGAATAGCGCTGAGCACACATCAACCGAAAACTTGAGCCTGACAGTATACAGAGGGCGCTGAGTGTCCCCGCTTCGATCTGTGAGAAAATCTGGGCCACATACTGCTTCAAACGGTGACTACTGATTGCCGCTGCTGCCTCTGGGCCTCGGCTCGGTAAATATACCGTGCGTAGCCGACGTTAGCCAAGCTGTGCTAGAAAAAGAAAGAAAAAAAAGGAAGAAAACATAGTGCAAGATACAATTTAAGGACCCACGGTGTTCGTTCGTCAGAGGTCTGACGACCGAACACCGTCAGCCTTATGATTTCATTTTGCACCGTGCTTTATAAATACCTGTTTTTTTCGTTAGACAGTTTGACTAAAATTAGCTAGCTGGGGCACACTATACACGTATCTTATTCGTTCACTGAATGCAAGTACATGCAAACGGGTTTATATAACCCCCGCATGGTCACCGACAAAGCAATGCAAGAAAACCCGCATCTCTCTTCAGCTTAATAAAAAAAATTGGTTCCGACATAAACCCTGAACATACAAACGCAAGTACACCTATGGCTTCGTGGAATAGCGCATTATATACAACGGACTGTTTGGTTTGCTTCACCCTCTTTTATTTAGCCGCTCAGTAAGTGCCATTGCGACACAAGAGGTACAGGATACTTAAATACAGCTTTACTTGTGTCGCACTTGGTGATGATGTTGATGACCTTGAAGTGTTTGACGCATGCGCAGCCACGGTGTTAGGCCAAGAATCGGGCTTCTCTGTGCATGCATATGCCATTGTTATCCTTCTCTTGACAAGCATCCCGCATCGCCTTCAAGGCATCGCTGTGTATAGACGTCTGACACGGTGCACCTCCCTAACTTGGGAGTTTGCATTTGGGCTGTTAGATACGAGACCTTTTCCTGAGCTCCCTTCGACTTCACCATACCACATCGAATCGCGCCACACCTAAGTAAGGAACGCAGATGCAGATCTACCCCGTTCCCGAGGCGCGACATGTGCGAACGAGTTGGCGTCCCCCACCACGTGCGCCGCAGGTGGAGCTATTCACTGCTTGACTCTTCCCGAAACTGTAGCGGGAGCCTGGCATGGTTCCAGGTAACGTGAGTACCGAGCAAAGCTGCTTTGCAGCACTGAAACGTCGCCCCCTTCCGCCTATTGTGACGGCGCTTGCAAGTCAGGATGGCAGTACCGCAGAGAGAAGTAAGCCCTCGGACAATTTGGGCCCGAGGAGCGATCCTGTTCGCCGGGTGTGACACAATCGCACGGGCGCCTGCCATTGGCCGAAAATGACGACACTTGAGCGGGCTCACCGATTGGCCGAAAACGGCGTCACCTGAGCGGGCTCTCCCATTGGCCGAACGTGACGTGTCTTCGAGACACGGAAGGGCTTAAAAGACGCAGACCGGGAGCAGCAGAAGTGCATTCCTAGAGCATTCCTTGATTCTTCTCTTTCGAGCTTCTTGCCACGGGCCGCAGCGTCCGACTTGCTGCCGGCCCGTAATGACTTCTATGACTGTTAATTTCAGTGTCGGCTCAGGGTACATAAAGTAAATAAACTTCCCCAGTTTTCATAGCGAAGTCCTCGTCAACTCCTACAAGGCATAGCTTGTGAACAGTGCAGTGCGCGCGCGCGCGCACACACACACACACTTACACACACACACACACGCACACACACACACTTGGATGCTATTGAAGTTGCGAACTTTGTGGTCGACAAACATAAGAGATTGCATATGCGACTGCACGTTGCACAGGCTAAAATGAAGAAAATTGTGCGCATCACCGTTAGTTATACGGGATTTACCAGACACCACTAGAGATGAAGCTTCGCTCGAATGGTTCCAGCATGCGCGTCTGTATTCGCATATTTTTCCCACTTGTTTCTCCCGTTTTGTAACAGTATATCCAAGAGTGATTACTTCGCATTCGCCTCACTACTACTACAAAGCCGCATTCGGGAGTGTTGCATGATCGGCGACGACAGGCTGCAACACGGCTTCGCTCCGACCTCAACGCGCGCCGTAGATTGCAAACACAGTTCAATGAGAATTTCTGCGTGAGGAGGTTGCTTCTGCAGAGCGCGCAGAAGTCACCAAATTGATTACCACGTACTTCAGCAAAGTACTAATAGTTGATACGCTCCTCGACGTCGGTGAGGGAAACTTGAAGGCGATGTGGATTTCGCAAAGTCGCTTTACAGTAGACGAGGCTGCGACGCTGATTGCAGGGGGCTAACAGTTTGTTAAGATGGGAGAGGCGAGCGATTAGAATGAAAGCTATTTACACGGGCAACAAGAGAATACGAGTCAGAAGTTAACAGTGCTGCCACAATTTTCGTCTTCTTTCTCTTCGCCGAATCTCCACCGAATCCCCATCCAACGGCCTTGCACGTACCTAAAACCATCCCCAACGTCCCTCTCGCCCCATCGTTCGTATAGTCACACTGCGGTGCGCGCAGTGTGCATACAACGGGACTTGAGGGTGACATTATCCAGAGTTCCAATACGTCAAAGCCGCGGCTACAAATACTTTGCAGAGCAACGGGTCTCTTGTCTCACAATCTCGCAGGACACACTCCCCCCTCCCCCCTCCTTAAGGAAAAAAAATCAAAGAACAATTCCATGCCCCATCGGGGCATTTGCTACGTTTGCGGAAGAGAGACTTTTAGCTTGTAAGCTATTCCGGTAAACGGGAGCGGTTTGGGCGGATTACCGGATGGTCGGGGCGTAAACGTGAACGGTGAAGCCGCCTGGTGTTGTAGAGCTCAACCAGACAAACGCAGAGCTAAAACTGCAGTAACTCACCATATCCTGCTTCGCCACTCGTGCAAATTTTTGGCAGCGGCGTAATTGTGAACACGATTACGCCACTGTCGAAAATTTACGCCAGCAGCTAAGCAGAATATAGTAATTACCTCTGTGTTCGTGTGGTTGAGCTTTGCGCCACCAGCTGGCGCCACCATTCTGGCCGCTCGCGTTGACGCCCCCGCTAAGCCGGAAAACCACCCGCGTTTGCCCGAATACCGGACACGCTAAATGTCTCTAATCTCGTCATGCTGTGGTTCAGCGGTGAGGGGTTGACTTCAAAGCCGCGGCACTGCTTCCGCGAACCGACTGGCGGTCACAGTCAACCCGCTTTCGGGCTCTCCGCAAACCGCGGCTCCCGAAGCCCCGACAGATATATCGCCACCGTCTCGGTGTCGAACCACGCGTCCCTTTTGACCACACCGCCTGACACTTGCGCGTAGCCGCCCGCACAAACGACGCTGAACTCCACTCTAACCATCGTTGAGCACGGACACACCGTGCGTGTTCAACGATAGTTGGCGCTCTCAGGAACGTGCGTGTTGAGTTACTGTATATGCTGCCGTTACGTAGAGTTACACGTAGAGTTACGTGCACGTAGAGCTACTGTATAACTCTACTTATAACTCTAGTTACTGTGTAACGTAGAGCTACATGTGCACGTAGAGTTACTGTATGTGGTATACCTGCGGTAGCACATACAGTAACTCTACATGCGTGTGCCTGGTGAACGTAATTCGCTGTGCCATGCATTGTACGGGCTGATTCTCCCATCGTAGTGAACGAGAATATCACTTGATTGGAGTGTACCTCAGCGAGCACATAATGAGGCGTGGTCGCTTGTACATTGCCGAGAAATGTGTGAACGTGTCACAGCCGGCGCACGCGAGGCGATGTGAGTGCGAAAGTGCGCGCTTCGCTGTCGTCGAATAAGCGCACGCCATCGCGACTGCCGACGTGATTCCGAATAAACTGTCGGCCACGGAGGATGGCTCCCGCTTATTATGGGAAGGTCCTGTAATCAGGAAAAGAAGAAAACAAGACAATACGGGGCATAAAAGCGCTTTTACAGAATTGAATTCAACTCCCTGCACCCACCATTCCACAAAAAGAAGGAAATAATGAAATTTATATGATGCGGATTAGAGCTATGAGGCACAAACAGCGCTCTACTTAAAGGAAATAATTCGCGAGTGCTGCAAAATAGGACGAAAGGGGAGATAAGGATAAAACGAAAACAAAAAGGACGAAACCCAAAACCCGCTTGCCTAAAAGCGAAAGTAACATTCACATCTCATCAAACGAAAGTTGCGACCGAAAGATTGGCAGTCTGCTCACGCGCCATTTCCCATCGAGCACACCGCACAAAATCACGGCAGGGTTCTTCAAAGAGAAAACTGCGGCGCATCGCATTCAGTATACAGTAAAGTGCCTTCGGGTCGAGTGTAAAGCGCGGCAATTTACAACTGCACCTACAGGCGTTCAAAGGCAAGGCGCGAAAGGCCGCCTATGGCGCACCAGGAAAAGCAAAAACAAGGCCCGTACTTAAGCGCTGCGCGACGGCTAAAGAGCGTGGGAACAAGTACGCACGCGAGGCGCCATTGTCTCGACCGCTGTCAAGTCCGCCTCGGAGGTGCCGCACGCGCCTGTTGTTCCTTGCAGAGCGGCCTTCTATTCTTGGCAGCCCGTAGAGAGGCGGCGCCCCCAAGGCGACCACGACATCGGAAAGGTGTGCACGCATGCTAGAGAGGCGTTCCGCCAATGTTAGTTAATACCATTCGGCTTCCATTAAGAAACAAGTCGAAAACAACAGGGACTCGGAGTCGGAAGAAGACAAAGCTCGTGTGAAAAGAAGAAAAAAGAAAGAACTATGGGCTTTTGCCTGCCGGAAGCACGATCTGATTATGAGGCACGCCGTACAGTCACGGACTCCGCAAATTTGGACCACATGGTTTTTTTTTCTTTTTAACGTGCACCTAAATTTAAGCACACGGGTGTTTTCGCATTTCGTCCCTCATCGAAATGCGGCCGGCCGCCGTGACGGTGATTTCATGCCGTACCCACGTCCTAAGCAGCGGAAGGCCAAGGCACTACGTCACCCCGGGAAGTGTTGCTGATCAGTAAAGGTTCTTCAAGCTTGCCAAGTTCCGTCTATGGCTCTTCTAGAGCATAATGCCTCCAATTTTCACCGATAACCGATTAACCACACACACACACACACACACGCACACACACACACACACACACAAACATTATATATATATATATATATATATATATATATATATATATATATATATATCCTGCTGCGCCGACAGCGTCAACACCCACGACGTCATGGCACACTGATGCGGGAACTTCGAAGGCGGCGGCCCCACCTGCTCTTCATTCTTGCGCCTTTTCCAGGCTAACTTATAGGCTGTAAATTTGTCAACGTAATAACGACTTTCGGCTAGGGTACCTGACTAGTACAGCTCGAATAGTTATTTTTGTGTGGGCCTTTAGGTGTTCATTCCCACCGGCAATCGCCAGAGGCTACACGACCGACCACGATTGGCGGCCAAGGAGCGACTCCTGGCGGCGGCTGTTCACAAAAGCCAGAGCGAACAGTGGCCTCCGAGATCTCGGGACTCCATGCGCGACCTCGCCATCGCCACGCCGGAGTGAAAGCACGCGCAGTCATCGGCACGCAAGAAGAAGTAGAAGTATTTTAATGATTGGAAAATGTAGAGAGGTCGGCCGGATAATGGAGCATCTGGCCTGCTTCTCTACGTAAGGGAAGGGGAAGAGAGGAAGAAAAGGGGTCACAATGAGGGATGATAATGGGAGGAACGAGGTGAATGACACATTACACAACTGGTATCGCAGGCGTGAGTCCAGGCCCGTGTCACCTAGGAAACGTGAAAGTGCACGCATTGTCTCTGTCGTCTGCCAACTCTGTGGCCACGTGCCTAGCAAGAGGTCCCGCGACAGTGGTCCATTGTGTAAATGTTTCAATGTATCTGCCAATGTCAGTCTTTCTCGCGCATACTCAGGGCACACCACGAGCACATGTTCTATAGTCTCTACAGCGCCACACACTGAACAGTCCGGGGAGTCTGTCCGTCCCATAATGTGTAAATATTTGCGCGTGAAGGCGACGCCTAATCGCAGTCTGTGTATCAGGCATGTATGAGGGCATGGAATTCCACGCAGAATAGGAAATTTCATATCGGGATCCAGGCTTTTAAGGCGGACGTGACGAGCGTCTGGCTGGGCCCAGTATGTTCTCGTCGCACTCCTCATTAATTCCGACAGGAGGCATGTGATGTCCGGTCTGGAGAATGGCAGTACAGTTCGCAGGACATTGCTGAGGGCGTGCCTTGCTGCAGCATCGGCCATCTCATTACCGTTGAGCCCACAGTGTCCCGGAATCCATTGGAACACTATGCGGTGGTGTTTGTCTTGAGCGTATGAAAGTAGCTCGGTGATCTGCAGGGCCAGAACCTGATATGCGGTGTGGCGCAGGAAGCATCCCAAAATTTGCAGCGCGGGTTTTGAGTACGTGAGAATGCACCACTCTTGAGGTCTTCCCCCGCAGATGTGGCGAATCGGCACGCAAAAAGAAGCGTCAGCGTATACAGACACTCTGCTCCTGTGCCGCTGATTGGTTCAGTAAGTATGCCACGGTTCATAGTCACGCGACCGAAAAATCGAGCAGCGAGAGCGACCGAAACAGACCAGTCGCTTTTCGACAAGGGCGACCGTTCACGTGAGCGAGCCCCAAGTGTGCCAGCGAAAACGGTCAGACGTGACTCAGCGAGAGTGAGACAACTAACGCAGCCACAGCTGCGAGGATCTTCCGCTTCTTCTCTACTCGCAAGTGGACGCGGAAACCCAGAGAGACTAAAACGACGTACCGCGAACGGTTAATGTTCATCGCCACACAGGGCTCTATTCCGGGGAACGGGGGGAGGGCGTCCATCACGAAGCGTCACGAGCAGAGGTCGAAGGTCCCTCACGACCTCCGTTACACCCAGGCTGCATGCAGTTAGCCCGGGGGCCAACAGCTCTTCGCCGTCGACAACGGTGCCGGCCGTTGACCGCGTCGCAATCACCCAACGAGAGGCAGTCCAGAGACACACAGGCACGTGCTGTTCAATACGCCGGACCACGTGCTCCGAGCCATTATCTTAATGCCGAGGCTTTGCGTGTACCCCGCTCCAAACAGGAAGGAGCCCATTGTCTGACCCACACTTTCGCCCTGGTGCTTTCCTCGGCGAGCAGGCGGCCACGACGGTCCGCCGCGGTAGCACAGCGGCTATGGCTGTGGTGCGTGTTAAAGATTCCCAGGTGGTGGAAATCCATCCGGAACGCCCTCACTAAGGCACTCATCCTAATCACATCATGGTTTCGGCTCGTAAAAGCTCAATTTATTTTTAATTAACTATGACGCTGTTGCAGGCCTGGTGCTCCGTAGGTGCACGGTGCCTCAAAAACTATTCTAGGTGCGTGCGTCGCTTAATGGGACACTAAAGCAAAGCAATAAATCAATTTAGACTGATAAACCATTCTTTGACAACTGTGTTGTCGGTAACTACACGACAATAGGTCGTTTTCTAAAAGGAAAAATTGAGCTCCATTTATTTTTTATTTTATTACGCTCCGAAACCTACACGCCGGTACATCAGTGTGACGTCACGGATATGAAAGTAACCTTTTCTTTTTTATTTGGCCCTTTATAGCGCAGCAAATGTTTGCGAAAGTTGCCATATTCAGTCCTAGCCTCCTTTAGAACACGAATGCAGTCCATTTTTACTGATGAAGAACAAAATGGCGTCTAGCAGACGATGTTGAAATTCATGACGTCACGGGCATCTGGTGTGGGAACTTCAAGGCGATGTCGTCACCCGTGTTTTGTGTTTTTCGAGCTTTGTGGTTTAGCAAGCGTCTTCTTGGGGTAAGAGTTGTATTTTCGGTATTGTGGAAGAGTAATTTATACAAAAGAAATCGTTGGTCTCTTTAGTGTGCCTTTAAATATTTTTTCTTCCTTTGGGGTACTGCAGAAGCGACGCTGAAGTTCTCGCAGGATAAATAAATACCGTGCGCAGAATGTAAAAAATGTTTACACCTTTAAGGGTGTTTTCTTGTCGCGCAAGTAACAAACTTACCGTTAGGGCCTTAAGAAAAATTTACAGAGGCCGACAATGGAGCTTCAACTAGACGTGCCATGACAAAAGACGTAGTTGAAAACTACGTAATCATTCTGACAGCCTTGGGCGCACAGAAATATCCGCCAGGAGAGTTTCACAGGCAGATATATAAACCTCTCCTGCCGGATATTTCTGTGCGCCCAAGGATGTCAGAACGATTACGTAGTTTTCAACTACGTCTTTTGTCACGGCACGTCCGTCTAGTTAGAACTCCATTGTCGGCCTCTGTAAATTTTTCATCCTGTTAACAGCGCAAAACGTAGAAGGGACACAAGACGAGAAAACGACACCACAGCAGCTTGTGGTGTCTTCTCGTTTCGTGTCCCTTCTGCGTTTCGCGCTGTTAATAACAGGATGGAAAGCAAACAAGCCGAAACTGCTATTCCAGTAAATTTTTTGTAAGGCCCTAACGGTAAGGGCGTTACCTGCGCGACAGGAGAACACCCTTAAGAGTGTAAACATTTTTTTTACACTATGCGTCACCATTGTTTCATCGCTACCGAGACACACAGACACAGCATTCTAGGACCCGACAAGCATAATAGCTACAAAAGTTCCGGGGTCCTCTAAGGGCGGCCTGCACACCACGTTCGGCTCCAATGCACGGATACGGCCTCGCGGATTCAACCATGGGTCTCAAGAACGACACTGACAACACATAACGAACGAAGTTATGCTGCACGCTGGACACGAACGTCAACTGACGCAGCTGCGTATGGGGTGCTTGTTTTGTTTACGTTACCCTTTCTTTCGTTTTGTAGAGTTATAGCATGTTTCTGTGTTAGTGGTGTGTACGTGCGCCCGTGTTACACAAAGGAGCGGCATCAGTTCCTTATGTGCATCTCCAGGTAGCTGGCACTAATGTAGCCTACCTTCACATACGTCTGCAGTTAGTGCATAATAATAATTAAAAAAGGATGCGCTGCATTTTCTGACCAGGCTCGTGTCCATGGCTAACTGGGCGCTCCAGGTAGCGGGATTCCTCACTCGAACGAGGCATTTCGCGCCACGAGCTGGACGTACCTCTTAGAAGCCATAGCCCCCGAGAGCCGCCATAGAGATCATACCAATCTACCCTTGCATGGCTACTTTATCTATTTTTCTGTACTGAAGGCCAACTGTATGTACGTGTACGGGTACGGCGGATGTCTCGCGAGAACATAATCCAAGCATAACGTTTCGCTATATGCATCCTAAGGCATCGTTGCTACGTGCATAGAAATTTCAAAACGCGGACTATGACTTCAGTTCCCCCCCCCCCCCCCATCTTATTCTAAAGGCATTCACTTCGCGCCTTCGCGTGCCGACCTCCATTTTCCGAAGAAACCGAGGCGCACGGCACGCAAATACGATTGCGCATGCGCAAGTTGCTTCTGCGAGGACGCGAGGCCTCACGAGCTACCACTTTGCTAAAGATTACCCGACGCCCGAGCTGCCGGAACATCGTCGTCGAAACGTCTTCTGTCACTTGCGCGCAAAGCTGCTCAAGTAAGTTGCATTTCACATTACGGCAAGCCTTCTTCATTACCGTGTCCTTTAGCCAAGCAATGGGCCATTCTATACGGCACGTCAGCCTCGCTTAGAGGCCAGCAAGAACGGCGACTCATCGTCAAGAGACGGTATAAAAGGAACAGCCGAAAGCAGCAGAGATTGTAGTCATTTCCGTGACAGAAGACCAACCTCGGCGCAATGCGAAAGGCCACTTTTAACGACTAATTTCACCCTTGTTTGCGTTTCGTGCTTCGGTATACCACATCTAATGAACACGGTGGCCTGCAGAGGACTTTCATTAACATAATGGGCGCACGCGAAATCTTTCACGTCTGAATGCTCCGCGTCGCGTGCATTGACACCATTACGAGTTCGCTCTGTAAACACTCTATTGAAACCTCGAGCAAACTCAGTATACCGTATTCAGCAATGTGCAACAGCTGCGGTGGATGTCTCTTTATAAGCGCACGTAAGGCCACTTGAGTTTCAGCAAAGGGAAATTAAAGAGGAACACTTCCATCAGTCCAGGCTCAAATAGTATTTTCCTTGTAGATTTAATTCTCATTATTTTGTGGTAATAGGCTGGTTAACGGACGAGAAAATAAAAGTTTCGTTTCTTCTACATCGCGACCGAACCGCCGCGTTTGTTCATCGATGCGATGTCACTGATATTTCTTTTTTTTTTTTCAGAAAACATTTCGTCGTACTTCAGCCATCGTTGTTCATTAGAAGTTGTCGCAACTTGCCAACATCGCAGAATTCGCTCATTTACACTAAATGCCGTGAAATTTTAGCGACTAAAAAAAAAAAGTTGTATATAGGGCCGCGCAGACGTCATCGAAAATCCATGACGTCAACGCGAAATCTTGCGGGAACACCAACGTGGTGCCGGCACCCGTCTTTTGTCCTTGCGTCTTTTATGACTGGCCAAGCCTCACCTTACGCTTAGGTTGGCTTTTCTCGAATTAGAGAAGGCAAACTTGATAACATTTGGCAACTTCTTTTTATTCAATGAGTGCTTTAAGGACACACGTGTGTGCGGGATGACTGGCTATTTTTCGAAATTGCTCCACAAGAGCGGTTTCAGGGATCTGGTATACTATAGAAGAAACTGCTCGTGTCCAGCGAAAGTTCGAAGTGAACTTCGCCTCAACACGTTTTATTTTCTCCGGCATATTTATCGCTACCACTGCGTTAATGCTAATGAATGAAATCCCGCTACGACGGTGTCAACCGGAAGGATTTTGTACAAGCCATCCATACCAAATGGTGCGTCGCAGTCGTAGATGACCACTCCGACTGACCAGCAGAAGCGTGGCGTCTTCCGCATCGGCTCACACACACACACACACACACACACACACACACACACACACACACACACACACACACACACACACACATATTATATATATATATATATATATACACACACACAACACACACACATGCAGGCGGCGGCGGCTGGTCACGCAGGTCGCCGGGTCAACTGCTTGCGAGAAAGTTGTTTCGAGCGGCGTGGGAGACCGGGTCGAGCGCTCTCTCCACGTAGGAGCCGGCCAGCGTGCCAGCGAGAGACGAAGGGAGAGTTGTATAGAACTGCGACCCCTATACAGCGCTGAACGCCGCGCTAATCACCGCTGTTTGCGCAGTGATGGCTATCGCGCCTTGTCCGTTCCCTCGGCGAAAGCCGCCGGCCGCGCAGCACACATCGCGGCGCTAATGGGGAGCGCAGGCCCGTCGTCGCCGCGGGAGCGTCCCGCGAATCGTAGCCCTCATCAAAAACGCTGTCCCGCTAGAACCGCGCAGCGCGTCGAATGTAGACTTTTAGCGTGTCCGGTATTCCGGCAAGAGCGGACGGTTTGCCGGTTTAGCGGGGGCGTAAGCGTGAGCGGCCAGATTAGTGGCGCCAGCTGGTGGCGCAAAGTCCAGCCACACAAACACCAAAGCTAATTACTATATTCTGCTTAGCTGCTGGTGTAAATTTTCGACAGTGGCGTCATGGTGTTCACAATTTCGGCGCTGCCAAAAATTTGCACCAGTAGCGAAGCAGGATATTGTGGGTTACGGCAGTTTTAGCTCTGTGTGCGTCTGGCTGAACTATGCGCTACCAGGCACCGCTCTGGCCGCTCACGTTTACGCCCCCGCAAATCCAGCAATCCGCCCAAAGCGCCATCATTTACCGGAATAGCGGACAGGCTAAATGTCTGTAACGTCTCCGGCGTCGTCAGCGATCAGCAGGCAACGAAGCGGTGGATGTCACTGCACTTCGGTGTCACGATGCCTTCGCTGCGCACACAGTCATCAGTTCCTTCCTCTTCTTTCTAGTCCCCCCTTCCCTCACCCCAACGACGAAGAACTGCATACACACACATGGTCATTTTCTCTAAAAGCAACTTTCACGCGATGCGTACAACATCACTACCAACGTCTGCAAACGCTAATACGCACGTTTACGAACGAGCTCGAACACTACAATAGTTTTAACACCGGCCGATAAGTGCGCATGCGCGCACTTTACCGCACGGAAAGACTTTCCGTGCCGCTGAATAGATCGTAAGGAGTCGGTATACAAGGCTCGTATCGCAGCGTGTTTTGCGAGCCGAGCTGCACCAAGCCAAAACAGTGAGAAGCTGATGCCGGCCACAGAGTCCACGCCATACATGTTCAAGTCTCGCGTGCGTTTTAGAGCGCAGCTCTTTGGCGTCCGTTCCTGGGTTTCGCGTCGTCGTCGGCGTTGTCGTCGGCCTCGTAACCAGCTCCGCCCCCCTTTCATCCCCCCAGCGCTAGCAGCGACCGACTGATACCGCTGGATGCCGCTGACGCCGCTAGAGAGTCAAGATAACGTGACTGCATAGAACACCGTCGCCGCCATGCAGAGAGAGGAGGAAAGGGTCCCCCCCCCCTGTTCTTGTGTGGCGGATAGGGTGCTCTTCAGTTGCCGACGCGCCGGTTATTTCACGTAGGCCCCGGCACGTCGACGAATACGTGACCACCTTCCCACGGCTAGACCTGGTTCTTAGCGCTGCGGAAGCGAGGGTATCATATTGTTTGTGTCGGCATCGGCGGCGTTGTCCCTGAAACCAACTCCGCAGCTGGGGATGACTCACTATCGGCGTCAGCGGCATCAATCAGTCGCTGCTATCTCTTCCCTCCTCCCTTCATCGTGTTGTCCGCTTGCTGCGCGCGCTTCTGCCCCCATCGTTTGCCGCTGGGTGTACACGCCACCCCCCTTCCCCCTCTTCCTGCGAGTCTCCGGTTGTCAAAGCGCCGGCTCGAACTTAATTCCTTTCTTCGCTCCTCCTCCAATGCAACCCCTGTGCGGTGGCAATCAGAGAGCCAGATCGGTGGCGGCGGATCTGTATATGTGCACCGCCCGAGCCGAAATTGCCGCTGCCGTTCGCCCTGTGCGGTGGCAATCAGAGAGCCAGATCGGTGGCGGCGGATCTGTATATGTGCACCGCCCGAGCCGAAATTGCCGCTGCCGTTCGCCACTGCGAAATTATCTGCCAGTTCTTTCTGAGCCATGAGCGAGACGACCGATGGAAGTCCTCCGTCTGCTGCTGCTGCTGCTGCTGCTGCTAAACGAGCTGCCAGAGCAGAGGCCCAGCGCCGTCGCCGTCTATCGAAAAGGTGAAACAGCTTATTTGCTGCGCTCAAATTTCGCATTAGGAAGTAACGTAATCGTCGGTAATTTTTTCACCACGGTAGGACAAAGGCACGAGTTAACTTTAAATTCAAACCTCTGCGGCGAGACGAAGTGGCAGCGAGCATGACAACTCTTCTGACTGGAAGGTAAACTTGGGCTGAACTGAACTTGTAGGCGTAGGCTACGTAATAGGCGACAAGTATACTCGTGCCGAACGAGAAAATAAAAAGGAACATCAAAGAAAGGCGAAAATCATCGAAAACAACAGAAAATTAAAAAAAAGTGGCAAAAATAAAACACTCTGGGTCGGTGGCGCCATCTGGTGACGCAGAGTTTACTTATAGGGAACGCAAAGTTTTTATTGCAGTAACTATATTCTACGTATGTGCTGGTGTAAAATGTCGGCAGTGGTGCAACTTACCACAAAAACGAGCCCTTTATGTATATATATATATAGTGGGAATTTAT